>NC_041384.1:754437366-754438968 GCF_002162155.2 Triticum dicoccoides
AAGGAAAAAAAACAGAAAACGCTTTTTTTGTTTCCGAGAGGCATGGCCGTGACTCTCGCGGAAGCAAAACCGTGACTCTCGTGAAAGGAAAAAAACAGAAAACACGTTTTTTTTTCGTTTCCGAGATGCATGGCCGTGACTCCTGCGAAAGTAAAACCGTACGTCTCGCGGAAGCAAAACCGTGACTCTCGCGAAAGAAAAAAAAACGTTTTTTCGCATATTTTTTTTAATTTTTTTTGTCGAGAAGCTAAGAAAGACCGGTGAAAAATCAAAACGTTGAAAAAAACAGAAAAAACCTGTTTAAACAGCCGAAAACGCGCGCGAAAAAATAAAAATAATAAAATTCGAAGAGAGCACGCAGAGCGTGACACGTGACGAATGGCTGAGAACGCGCCAAGTGACGCTGATCATTGCGACACTTCCAAAAAGCGCACGTTAACTAGTGGCTCGAATCAACGTGCCGAAGTACACGATATGGAGACGATATATGCCCTGAGACCGGATTGGACATCGATCGTTTTTCTTTTTTTGAACGAAACGGATCGGACATCGTGACGACTTCCAGAAGTACTGTACGCCTATACGCTTGGAAACCCTAGGCAAATTACTCCCTAAAAAAACAAAAAACCCTAGGAAAGTCTCTCGGAGGCACATCCTCGAGTAATGGCGGCGGCGTGGGAAAACCATACATCAACGGAAGACAAGGCGGCGGCCATGACGGTGGTCTCGCTCCCCGACGACACCCTCCTCGAGATCCTGCTCCGCGTGGGCGACGCGGCCGCGCTCTTCCGTTGCGCCATTGCGTGTAAGCGGTGGTGTGGCCTCGTCGGTGATCCCTCGTTCCTCTGGCGCTGGTGGCCAGAGAACGCGTGCCCCTCCTTCGCCGGGTTCTTCGTCCAGAACCAGCGCGGGGCCAAGATGCTCGTCCCGACGCCGCGGTCGGCGCTGCGCCGAGGGCTCCGCCATACCGTCAGCTCCTTCGTGCCCGCCGAGACCGCGGAACTCTTGTCCCACGCGGTGCCGCTGGTCTCGCGCCGCGGCCTCCTCCTCGTGCGCCTCGTCCGTACGACTCGAGGGTCATCCACATGGCGGTATGCAACCTGCTCGCGGCACGTGCAAGGCGCTCCCTCCTCTAAAGCTACTACTCTCTCCGTCCCAAAATATAAAAACGTTTTTAACACTAGCATAGTGTCAAAAACGTTCTTATATTTCGGGACAGAGGGAGTAGCACTACCGGACTCGCGGGCTATGCCTACGGCCCAGGGCCGTCGGCATAGGTCCTTTGCCGTCGGCATAGATCTATGCCTACGGCCGCCGTCGGCATAGATCTATGCCTACGGCCGCCGTCGGCATAGCCCCGTCGGCGTAGATCACGTCAGCGTAGATGTGTCAGACCGTCGGCGTAGTATAGCCGTCGGCATAGGTGCATATGCCGACGGCCGTGGGATAGCCGTCGGCATAGTTTAGCCATCGGCGTTGTTTTCCGTCTGACGGCAACGGACGGCGCCGTCAACAGCGCGATTCAGGACACGACACGTGGCGCAGGTATGCCGACGGCTTGGCCGTCGGCATAGATGAAAAATCTATGCCGACGGCCAAGCC
>NC_041384.1:754439262-754447320 GCF_002162155.2 Triticum dicoccoides
GGCAGGGCTATGCCTACGGCAAAGCCGTCGGCATAGATTTCCATCTATGCCGACGGCTTTGCCGTAGGCATATGTCTGCCACGTGGCAGCTCCTGGTTTCTCCTGGCAGTAGGGCTATGCCTACGGCAAAGCCGTCGGCATAGTTTGCCACGTGGCAAGCCCTGGTAACTCCTGGGCGTATATATGCCGACGGCTTTGCCGTAGGCATAGTTTTTTTTGTTTTTTTTCATTTTCCCTGCTTTCTCTTTTCCAATTCATTTGACAGCATTTCAAAACAGAACAATATGAAATTATGCAGAAATATGACAATTCATCATGTGAACATACTCAAGTTCACCATCATCATCTAAACATACTCAAGTTCATCACATCATCTAAAGATCATCACCGATGGAAGTTCATGAACATAAAAGTAGTGCAAGACATGAAACATGATAAAAGTAGGAATATGAAAGGCATGGCACGATGGCCACATGCACGGAATCATCAAGCAAGAGCACCCCCACCAAAACCACCACCTCCGCCATAACCACCACCACCTCCGCCAAAAGCACCACCTCCGCCAAAACCATCACCACCACCTCCGCCAAAACCGTCATCGTGACCACCACCACTCTGCCAGATCGGAGTGACTGGGGTCGACGGAGCAGGAGTCGAGCCACCGGTCCCCTACATGTTTCAGAAAAGATTCTAACAGTAAATATGATATGATAGTGTTTCATGAACGAGAACTAGTTTGCTAGTAGTTAGGCAAATGTACTAACCGAACCATCACTGCCTAGTGCCACCCATTCATCGAACGTGGGCACGTGTGGGGGTTCTCCCGCAGGTGGTGGTGGGGGTCCCATTTGTGGTGGATCCGTGCGGTTAGTCCAGGACGCCAACATAGCCTGAATGTTAGTTAAACAAGCAAACTAGAAGATCAGAAGGAATGAAAGTGCAAAAATTTTGGTTGGTTTTAAGAGGGCAAAACTAACCGTCATCATCTGGCGGTTGTAATCATCGTTTGCCTTCACTCGTTTCAAGTACTCCCGCACCTCGAGATTCCTATGCTCGACAAACTCCTTATATGCCTACATAATTTAGGTTGTTTCTAAGTGAGCAATGCTGAAAATAAGCTGAGAATGCAAGATAGAAAAAGATAAGGAGGAAGTACTTACAGCATGCTGGCGGGCTAAGGGAGTCTGTGAACGCCCCGTACTCTCTAACTGGCTCGGGTTGCTAGCCCGAAGCCGTGTGTACGAGATCGAAGGAGTGATCAAGCCATCGAAACACGGATACCGGCCATTCCTCTTCCCCTGGATGGCCACCACCGCCGTGTCGTCGATCTGAGACTGGGCGACCTCAGCAACAGGAACATCCGGATGCAACTCCTGATAGTGATGAATGTAAGACCCCAGGTGCTCCTCGGTCTTGCCGTAGTACTGGCTCTCGCCCTCCTTGCGATGACTCCGCTCGCGGGCCAGCTTCCACGGCTCCATGTCTGAGAGCGGCCTCTTCAACTTGTCCTCCTACAACGTCAAATAGAAGTCAGCCATACATAAGAACATGACGTAAAGAAGAACAAAAATGCATCATGCACATAGATATACCTTCATGGCCTTGAAGCCCCAGTGGTTCCTGTTTCCTTGGCCGTGTGTCCCGTCGTCTCCACAGTTAGCCCGGGCCTTGATGCTCTTGGCAGCAAACTCTGCATCGGCGCCGAGCCACTTATCCACCAAACTCGCCCATCCGTCATGCCTTCCATAGCACCAACGAGGAACAACCTATGCAAATTTTGGAAGCATGACATGTGAGCACGAAACATATAGTTGACTGCTTGAAACAATGAAAAGTTAGTAATAGTTACCATCATGAACTGCTCCTTGCTCAAGGTAAGTCGTAGCTTCTGCACTTGAGTTTTGGGCATCTTTTGGTGCAGGTAGTAGTGGTAGTACTGCGAGATGGCAACCCAGCGCACCTCGTACTGCAACTGACGAGCTTTCTTCTTCGCAGCCGCAAGCAAGACCACGTCGGCTCTGGCCTTGTGCTCGTCAAGAACTCTATAGAGTTGCTGCAATCATGCAAAAACCAGAAGCAAACAAGGCATGAGTTGAGTGATTCAATGATAAACTATGAACGAAACTGAAGACAAGTGATTCAGAAGAGAACTTACCCAAAATTTGGTGATCACGGCCTTAGCGGTCGTCCCATATTCCGCGTTGCTGCAAGCCTCGTAGTGGGCCCAGCTCGTGGCCAAAACCCGTTGCTGAGGGTCCCTATCTGGCCACGGGCAAAATAGGCCAGGCCAAAACTCCTTCAACAAGACAGTGATAAGGCCATTCGGTTTACGGCCCTTTCCGTGAAGGATCCAGTTTCTGCAAAAGAATCAAATGATTGCCATGTGTACAATAAGAAAATGTTGTCATGTGTTGAAAATATGATTGAGAGGCACTTACTCTGTCCCCACAGGTTCAGTGAGCCACTTGTGCTCCTCGATAGAAGGTGGTGTAGGTAGTCCGGCATTACCACGCAGCCACCCCTGCGAAGAACCCGGTGGCAAGTCACCCCACAACGCGGGATCAACCTCCCCTCCACCCTCCTCGGCCTCCTCCTCACCCTCCTCCTCGGCCTCCTCCTCCTCACCCTCCTCCTCGGCCTCCTCCTCCTCGCCATCAGGAACATACTCCTCCTCCTCAGACTCAGAAGGTGCCTCTGTATAGGAGGGCATTGAAGAAGACCCTCCTATTTCAGACACGGCCCGGAGTTTTTTGCCTCGGTTGCCTCTCCCCCCACCTCCTCCTCCTCTAGGGGCTCTCCCCCCACCACCTCCTCCTCTAGGGGCTCTCCCCCCACCGCCTCCTCCTCTAGGGTCTCCTCCCCCGACCCCTCCACCTCCCTGTGAGGTGTCATCCTCGCGTAGTCGGGAGGGAACCTTGTGGGCTCGTCCACTCCGAGTAAGTCCTTTAAATTTACTGAGGAAACTAGCGCCGCTGGACTTGCCCATGATTATTAAACCTTCATTGAGAAGAGAATAAACAATTAGTAAGGATATCAATTAAACAAGCATACAGGAAAAACATTAATACCAGAAGAGCACATTAAGCATACTATTGTAATGATCATTAAAAGAACTTACATTTTCTAGAACCCATATGAATCATCACTATTGTAATCTATTTGTGGACCGGTCTCATCATCACTATCACGCATATCTTCTTCGTTGTCTGACGGAGGTGGAGGCTCTTCCTCATCGTCAGCGTCTTCATTTAACTTTTCAAGCATAATTATGTCTCTTTGATTCACAACTGCCTCACCATCAATCCGTGCGTCATCGTCGTTTGGATCCAGGTCAACATAACCCAAGTCATCATCCTCGTTGTTTCGGACCACGTCATCATGTTCCTCTTGATAGAACACTCCCTCGTATGTCATGGGGTTTATGTTGTAGTAATCATCATCGTTCGGGTCCGGTAGCTTACCATGCGGCGACACCTTGAACACAACTTCCCAACCCTTGAGGTACTCTTTCTGGCATGGGTAAGGCAGATAATATACTTGTGTGGCCTGGGTAGCGGCGATAAAGAGATCAGCTCCGGCATAGACGGTTGATGGTTTAACTTCAACTAAACCAATAGAAGGCGTATGTCTCAGACCCTTTTTGGGGTCGAACCATCGACATTTGAACACAGTGAGACTTAGGTGTTCACGGCCACGTTTGAATGTAAGCTCGTATATTTTTCCTACCCTTCCGTAGTAATCTACTTCATTATCTCATTCAGTGAAGACTCCGGTATTTATGGTTTTGGGATCAGGCCGACTGTTCTGGTGCTCCTCTGTATGGAAGCGATACCCATTCACATCATACTTTTCGCATGTCATGACAACAGGATCAAAACCCATGGAAACCCATCTCAATTCTTCATCCATTGATTCGGTCGTATCATTTCCCTACAAGTTTAATTGAAAGTATAGGGTGCATGAGTTTAATTGAAATTATAGGGTGCATGAGTTTAATTGAAATTATAGGGTGCATGAGTTTAATTGAAAGTGTGAAAAATTACTTTCTCGATGAACCACGCAACGAAATTTTTCCTTCCATCAGCACCCTTTCGGAGAAGAGCAAGTGCCTCCGCTTCAGAAGGAGGCAGCATTCCCGTCCATTCTTCTTCAACGAATCGACTACAATAAGAAAAGCGGTATAAGAACTAGGCAAAGTGAACATAACGAATTGACTAAAAGAATGGTGCAAAGGTATTACCTCATCCACTCATCCTCAACTTCCTTGATGTTGTGCAAGATATAGAACATGACATCCTCCCACTCATCTCGTGGCATGAGATAAGATTTCGAGCATCCAGCCCTACTACCTTGCCCGATGAATAGAGGCAACTTGGGTTTATACTTGGGTTCTTCTGTATTGTATCGAGACACCTTATTGTGCAACGTGGGAACATGGTCCGGATAGTAGGCTGTCCTGAGGTCTGCCACCTCCTCTAGGATAACTGCCCCAGCTATGGAAGCTTCAATCTTAGCTTTGTTTCCACATTTCTGTCTCAGATGCTTGTTCTGTCTCTCAGGGCCGTACTGCCAACAATTCTACACAGGGCCCCCAACAATACCTCGTTCGGGAGGTGCAAAAGGAGATGTGTCATCGGAGTAAAGAAGCCTGGCGGGAAGATCTTCTCTAGCTTGCATATCAACTCCGGCGCCTTCTTATGCATTTCTTTTATCTTCTCAGGACATACTTCTTTAGCACAAAGCGTGCGGAAGAAATGGCTTAACTCCGCAAGCACACGCCAGACACGCTCGGGAACATAGCCCCGAACCATCACCGGCATAATCCGCTCAATCCATACATGATAGTCATGACTCTTGAGCCCGGTCACTCTGCCCGTTGAAAGATTGACCCCCTTACTTATATTCGACGCATAACCATCAGTGAACTTCACGGCGTGTTTCAGCCACTTGAATGTCTCCATCTTATGATCCTTTTTAAGTACGAAGTCAGCATCTGGCTTGAACCAAGATTTTCGACTGCCTGTGGGAGGCTGCATGTGTAGACGTGGTCTATCGCAAATATTCTGTTGATCAACTCTAGCATTAACATTATCCTTTGTCTTATCAGGAATGTTGAGGATCGTGTGAAAAAGGGACTCTGCGACATTCTTTTCGGTGTGCATCATGTCTATGTTGTATGGAAGTTTGAGGTCCTTAAAATAGGGAAGCTGCGTGAAGGGGGTAATGTGAGTCGAGTTGTGCGTCTCACCATATCCTTCAAAAAATTTCCCTTTACTTTTTTCCTTTGCCCTCGCCCTCGTCTTCGCCTGTGGCTTTGCCTTTGCCTTTGCCTTTGCCTTTGCCTTTCCCCTCACCGGAAGGCTTAAGAGCTTTCAGCTGAGCAAGCACATCCGCACCAGAAAACGTTGGAATCTCGTTTACTTCATGGACAACTTTGCCTTTTGTGAAGTTCTTCTTGTCTTCCCTATCAGGATGGTCTGGAGGGAGGAACTGTCGATGCAGGTCAAATGCAACATACTTGCCACCCTTCTTCAGCCAAATGAAAATCAAGGCCTGCATGCACACTGGGCAAGGCATCTTTCCACTTGTACACCATCCGCAGAACAAGGCATAACTGGGAAAGTCATGCATGCAATATTGTAGCCAAACTTTCATCAAGAAATTTTTCTGCAGATGTCGGTCGTATGTCAACCTCGGGAAGTACCAAGAATGGTGCAAATCATCCACCAACGGCTGCATAAACACACTCAAATTCTTCCCCGGATATTCAGGCCCCGGAATTATAAGCGACAGGAACATGGTCTTGCGTTGCATTATGGCGCCGGGAGGGAGATTCAGCGGAATAACAAATACGGGCCAACAGCTGTATGGATTAGACGACATACCATATGGATTGAACCCATCACCTGTTATAGCAATTCTGACATTCCCAGCCTCGGCTGCTTCCTCCGGGTACTCTATATCGAATGACTTCCATGCTTCACCTCCTGATGGATGTACAATTTTTTTGGATTGTACCTTTTCCCTTCCTTGTGCCACTTCATCATTTTGGCAGACTCCTCGGTGATGAAAAGGCGCTGTAGTCTTTTTATAAAATCAAGATACCGAAGAACCTTCACAGGGATTTTTAGCTGCTGCTTCTGACCATGCTTATCGACCACCTCAATATACCGAGAGGAACCGCACTTCCTACAGTACTTGTCATCCGCATACTCATGCCTAAACAAAAGGCAATTCTTAGGACAAACATGTATTTTCTCATAGTCCATCGAGAGCGCCTTCATGATTTTCTTCGTACCGTACATGGTTTTCGGCAGTTCATGGCCCTCAGGCAGGCTGTTAGCCCATACTCCCAGAAATGCTTCAAAGCAACCTCGACTACAGCCGTACTCAGCCTTGACTGCCATCAGTTGCGAGATGGCATCCAGCACAGACAGCTTGGCACCCTCATAGAGAGGTTTCTTTGACGAGGCCAAGATTTCCAGGAAGGCCTTTGCGGTTTCCTCCGGCTCCTCCGGTTCATTCACTGAATGTGACGGAGGTGTCGGCTGTGCAGCAAAGACATCATCTAGCATGTCTCTAACCCCATCGTCCTCATAACCAGCGACGCGTTGTCGTATCACATCCTCTCTACCACGGTCCCGCTGGGCAGGCATAGTAAAGTTGGGCATAAATCCATGCGTGCGAAGGTGCTTAGTCATCTCACTCTTATCTCTGCGGATACGCCTCTTACATCTGGCACACGGGCATTCTGGCACCATCCTCATTGGACTACGGAATATCTCTTTCAAAAACACATCGGTTTTCTCGACCCACTCTGTTGTTACTTGATTCCGACGGAAAAACCCACTATACATCCACTGATTATCTGCCATCTCTGCTTTATTGGAAGCCACACAACAAAATTAAGGATTCATTTAAATTAGTCACATCAATATTTTATTTTTTACAAGGTTGACGAGAAACGACATTTAATCCAGCTACGTCTCTAATAGGTAAAGATGGGTCCTAATCCCACCCGAGAATGTGTAGATTGAGTACGTTGTCCATGCTCTACCCCATTCCGAGACAAAATTTCGGCAGCACCTCCCCGTTGTTCTCCAAATACACGTCTCGGCAAAATGCCGAGAGAATGTGCATCCGGAGAACAACAGGGAGGCGCCGCCGAAATCCTGTCTCGGAACGGGGTAGAGCATGAACAACGTACCCAATCTACACATCCTCGGGCTGTCCGTGGAAAGCGCTGGACAATCCGAAAGAGCTGCGGTGATAAATATGCAATTGAATGCATATTTATCGATGCAACCCTTTCGCGGGAGACCTAGGTTACGCGACTTGATGTGAAAATTTAATCTAGTGACATGGAAAAAAGTGGACGAGGTCATGGAATTGTTGCTCACCCTCCGATGTAGTCGATCAAAGGAGACGGACGATCGTGGACCAACACCTCCAACGTCGACAATCACTCCACGAAGATGGAATACCACAAATCCTGTTAATTACACCGAGTGAAAAAAATTTAGGTCATCACCTCACATTAAGCATTGATAGTTTTAACTATGAAAAAAAATCATGTTTCGTCAAGTGTCAAAAAATTTACTCTTCCCTCTCATCTCATCTTCACAATACATATATCTATAATATTGAGTATGTATCTAAAAACATAGTAAAACTACACAAATATCCATTCATCTACCATCTATCTATCTCACATTGTGCGCTTAATTTTTTTCACATTTATACTCTCTTTCATTTCATTCATCTATCTAACATCCATCTATCTAATCATCTATTACTATATATATATGCATTCATCTACAACATTACTACACAAAAAAAGTAAAAAAAAAATTCTTACATACGGATGAGGGGGTGACCACCGGAGCAGGGGGGCGGCCGGTCAGGGCAGGGGACGACCACCGGAGCGGCAGGGGGCGGTCGCCGGAGGGGCCGACCGGTCGGACCAGCAGGGGGCCGGCCAGGCTAGGCCGTGGGCCGGCCGGGGCGGCGTCCACGCAGGGAGGGCCGGGGTCGAGGAGGGAGGGGCGGCTGGAGCGA
>NC_041384.1:754448203-754449929 GCF_002162155.2 Triticum dicoccoides
GGCAGGGGGCGGGGGCGAGTGCGGCGGCGGCGGCAGAGGGCGAGTGCGGCGACAGCAGTAGGCGGCGGGGTCGCGGGGAGCTGGGAGAGATTGAGTAGATGAGGGTCGACGCGAGGGGATAAGGCAAACTATGCCGACGGCTGTCGTCGGCATAGTTGCCACGTCACTGATCCGCGTGACAAGTCCCCTAGCCGTCGGCATCGTTATATTTTTCATTTTTTAAATGTTTTTAGTAGTTCATATTTTTCATTTTTTAAATGTTTTTAGTAGTTCATGTTTTTCCTTCTTTATGTTTTTTATTTCATATAGATTTTTTAATGTTTTTTATAGTTATATTTTTCCTTTTCTATGTATTATTATTTCATATGGATTTTTAATGTTTTTTAACTGCTCGGCCCTCTCCTCTCCCGGAACCACACAGAGGGGAGGGGAGGCGCCGAACTCGAGCAGCTTCGTCCGCCGAGGCCGTGGCCTGGTCGCGGGTCTGGGGTGGGGGCGGCGGTGGCGGCGGACCCACATCTACATCCCCAGAGGCCCCGAAGGCCGCCGACCACAGCCATAGACACGCGAAGGGCAATCCGCTATGGCCGCAGAACGTCTACTACCGTGTCATCGCCGTCCGTGAGGGGGGGCACATTCGGGCCAGACGCACAACAAGATCCCCTCCGTGTAGACCCGACGCGTCCGATTCCCCCCTCCAGGTGCTGGCGGTGGCGCCGTCCGTGAGGGGGGCCAAACCCCGGAGACGCGTGCCGCCTCTTCGGACATGCCACCACACCACCCCGCATGTATGAGGGCCCGGTGTGACGCTCCGGTGGCATTGCTACCCCCAGGGCCCCCGTCCCGCCTAGCCCTGTAGCGTTTGACCACGGGATCTAGCCCTTTGACTTTGCACGGACGGGCTTTGACCAACGGACCTCCCCACCCGGTTGTGTTAGGTCAGCCCATAGGAACACTTTGGAGCAACATCCGGGCCAGACCCACAACAAGATCCCCTTCGTGTAGACCCAACGCGTCCGTTTCCTCCCTCCAGGTGCCAGCGGCGGCGCCGTCCGTGAGGGGGGCACACCCCAGACACGCGTGCCGGGCGTTTGCAACCACCAAAACACTTCCAAACTTGTGAGAGGCCGCCTACGCACGATTTGGCGGCATGCTAGCCCCCGAAGGCCGCCGGCCACAGCCGTAGACGCGCGAAGGGCAATCCTCGTAGAGGGAATTTTTCGGATACTTCTCCATCACCAAAAATTATGAAAAAAATATTATCATTCCTATAGCACATGTGCCCACGTCGTGCAAAAAAACTCATGATTTTATCGCGCTCCGAGTATTTAATAATATTCACGCCGCATCGTTACCGCAGAATGGCTACTACCGCGTCATCGCCGTCCGTGAGGGGGGCCACGCCCCGGAGACACGTGCCGCCTCTTCGGACATGCCACCACACCACCCCGCATGTATGAGGGCCCGGTGCGACGCTCCGGTGGCATTGCTACCCTCCCAGGGCCCCCGTCCCGCCTAACCCTGTAGCGTTTGACCAAGGGATCTAGCCCTTTGACTTTGCACGGACGGGATTTGACCAGTGGACCTCTCCACCCGGTTGTGTTAGGTCAGCCCATAGGAACACTTTGGAGCAACATCCAGGCTAGACCCACAGCAAGATCCCTTCCGTGTAGACCCGACGCGTCTGTTTCCCCCCTCCAAGTGCCGGCGGTGGCGCCGTCCGTGA
>NC_041384.1:754450372-754479658 GCF_002162155.2 Triticum dicoccoides
GTTTTCCCCCTCCAGGTGCCGGCGGCGCCGCCGTCCGTTAGGGGGGCCACGCCCCTGAGATGCGTGCTGCCTCTTTGAACATGCCACAACACCACCTCGCATGTATGAGGGTCCGGTACGATGCTCCGGCGGCATTGCTACCCCCCCAGGGCCCCCGTCCCGCCTAACCGTGGAGCGGTTGACCACGAGATCTAGCCTTTTGACTTCCCACGGACGGGCTTTGACCAGTGGACCTCTGCACCCGGTTGTGTCAGGTCACCCGTAGGGACACCCGGGAGCAACATCCGGGCCAAACCCACAGCTACATCCACCGTGTAGACCCGACGCGTCCGTTTCCCCCCTCCAGGTGCCGGCGCCGTCCATGAGGGGGGCACACCGCGAACGTGAGGGGGGTCACACTCTGGAGACGGGTGTCGGGCGTTTGCAACCGCCACAAAACTTTTGTCGGCATAGCTGTTTTTGATTTTAATAAAATATAATGATCTATATTCAAAAGAACATGACCGCACATTATTAACGTGCTCGAAAAAATACAAACCATATATATATATTCATAATATATGAAAAAAATACAAACTACATATATATTCATATGTATGTTTATATTTAACATGCTACATGTTAGTTTATATAATAATACATAAAAAAGCTTAAAAAAATACATATGAAAAAAAAGTCTACCTATGCCGACGGCTATGCCGTCGGCATAGAGACGGCCAGGTTTTAGGCAGCGGGCGGCGCGCCGCGGATCGCTGACGTGGCAGGTATGCCGACGGCAGCCGTCGGCTTAGCTCATGGACGGTGCGCCGCGGATCTGTGACGTGGCATGACGATATATGCCGACGGCCGGCCGTCCAGGCCGTCGGCATAGATTTGACGACGTTAGCCGCTGGTCACGGGCGGGGTCGCCGGGCCCACGGGTATGCCGATGGCCTGGGTATGCCGACGGCTGCTGTCGCCATGTTCGCAGCTGGGCCGACGACATATGTATGCCGACGGGTGCCGTCGGCTTCGCTCGTGGTAGCCCGACGGCCAAGATACGCCGACGGCCAAGACGTGGCTGTCGGCATAGCGCAAAGTAGGCCGACGGCAGCCGTCGACATTGATTTGGCCGTCGGGGTAGGGCCAGTTTCCGGTAGTGTAGATTGCTACGCTCGCCACTTCTACTACGACTACGAGCAGCGTTGCTACGCCGTTCTAACCGGCGCGGACTGTCACGATGGCGAGCACCCACCATCCTTCTACAAAATGCTAATCGTTACCGCCGGCTACCAGACCCAGATCGACCAGAAGTTTGATCTCGAAACGTTCTCGTCTGACGAAGCAAGTTGGAGCATGCGAAGAGTGTGCCTCCATGGTACCATAGGTGCCAACGCCCTTGGGTCATTATGCCAAAGTGACGCCGCCGTGCGGCACGGCACCGCTCATTGGCTATTCTGTAGTGAGAAAGGGCAATGTTTCTATCTCGTTAAACTAGATTCTCACGAGGACCATCTTTCCTTCACGAGGCTTCCCATCCCGATGATCCGTTACTCAGATCATCGCCCGTGCCTTAGCGTGGACACCGACGGCACGCTCTCAGTGCTACATATGGAAATGGCAGGTCACCACCTAGTCATATGGAGACAAGAAGAGAACCAACGGAGTGTGGATAGTACCACAAAATGGCTCAACACTCGTACGATCGAGCTGATACAACCCGGGAACAAGGACACGCAAGAAAGAAAGATACATTGCATGCTGGGAGAGAAGTGTGGCAAATTGCTTGTCAAGGACAGGCATGGGCGGGCGTTCACCGCCGACCTCGAGACCGGAGCAATGGAGGAGGTGGAGCACTGGTCTCACGTACGTCCTGATGGCAATCCAGATGTCTTGCTCTTAGAGATGGACTGGCCGGAGTTCTTCGTTTCACGTCTTGCTACCGCCAGGTATAGCTTGCCGTTTTTATGTATGTGTATTTTTTTTTCTTGTAGGTTGATTAAGTTCATCTTGTACTTATCATGGTTGATTTATATATGGGTGTTGCTTGTGCTTCTTTTTTTGTTAGTGAATCCCGCCTTCCCCTATCATGTCCGAGTGGAGAGGCAGCTGCAAGAAGGAGAAGGCGACGCAGGAGAAGAATCGGAAGGAAGACTCGCAGCCATGGCAAGGCTTCAGATAGAGGCGAGGAGGTAACCGGCTGCTCCACATAGAGATAATATTAGGTTGTGCGTGGTTTGATGTAAAAGTTTATTATAGATATTCGAAAAAGAAAAGCTCATATTGTGTTAAAAAGAAATGAAAGTGTTATCTCCAAGTGTACCAACAGTTCACATATTGTGTTAAAAAGAAATGAAAGTGTTATCTCCAAGTGTACCAACAGTTCACATATATAGCCCTATGTTGGAAGAGACGACAGAGGCATAGCCCTAGTGTAAATCAATCCATTGTTGATGGAAGAAACAATGACAATCTCACTCCCAGATGATGTGCTCCTCGTCCATTTGAAGGATACTAGTCAATGTGTACGTGCAATGCACGTTAATTTGGAAGTATATTAAGTGCATGTGAATATTAAGTAGAATATCATTTGCGTATTATTATTTGATTAGCACTATATTCGGCATGAAATTAATTGCACGCTAAACGTGTTGAGCGCTCGACGTTAAAGCAATCTAGGTCGTTGGATTGACATGATTTGATGGCCGAGATTAATTGGATCTGCCCCTTTGAATCTTTTTATATTGGTATAGATACTAGCCGATCGACCTCTTTCGCTACACCGTGGCATGTGGGTGGTAGCGCCACCTCTTGGTCGACCCACCCTTCGTTTGCAACTTCTTGCCTGATGATACGTGTCCTCTCTAATTTGTTTCTTCGCCTAGGAGCAGGGCAGTCAAGTTTGCACAGAAAAATAAAATAGTATATGAAAGTAGAGAAAAAATAATGTGAAAAGTCTTGGAGAATCTAATAATTTTGAAAGTGCACAACTTCATACAACATTATGGAAAAATCACGAGTTTCATTGAAATTCAAAAGGTTTTTTTAGCATTCTTTAATACATCTACTTTAAAACATTTTTCATCAAACTATTTGGGCATATGAAGGGTTCCCTAAATATTAAGTTTTACCTAATTTCTATAGTTTTCTACAAATTATATATACATAGTCCTGAGCTATTTAAAGTTTTCATTTCAAAAATCCCTTTTAATACTAAATTGTAGTTTCCTCATAAGGAACTTTTTCATATATACCCCAGATAAGGAGGGGGGGGGATGATTTAAATCCTCTTCTTCAAAATATTTGGTTTCGCGAAGGCAAAACATTTCCAAATTTACATTTCCCCCCACTTTTTTCTTGATATGTTATTACACTTGATTGCCTTGTGTGCAAACGTCACAACGACTTTTAGGGGGAAAGGTACCAAAGTAACTGTATCAATACTTGAGAGGGTAAATTTATCAGGTATAGAGTTGAGAGTCACTTAGACTTTTGTTGATAATAGTTGATGAAGCAAAAGTAGGCACTTTTGGCACTCGAGGGATTGAGAATGTATCTTAGATATCACTATTGGGTTTTGGTGACTTATGACAAGTCAATTGAGATGACTTACATTTTATTGGGTATATTTCAAAGACATGACTAGTTTTCTATCCATGTGAGTGGAAACCATCAATGGTGACGGCTACTATTACATCTTCAAGTGGTTGCCTCCTCCAAGCTCTTAGTATTTACTTTATTGGTCTTTGGAAAAAAAATCCAAGATTCATATTGAGTTTAAGGACAATCGTACTACCAAGAGGCCATAAGCAATAACAAAAACTATGGTTGTACTTAAGATAAGATCCTCAACCAAAATCCCCAAAGAGCTCCACTTATGCCACTCAAATTCTCTACCCCCTCCCCTCTCCCTCCGACCTCAACACTTCTGGGGCTTTC
Source organism: Triticum dicoccoides (assembly GCF_002162155.2). Taxonomy (NCBI): domain Eukaryota; kingdom Viridiplantae; phylum Streptophyta; class Magnoliopsida; order Poales; family Poaceae; genus Triticum; species Triticum dicoccoides. Next base: position 754,454,291 of record NC_041384.1, read on the forward strand.
CCAATTTGCTCCATCCCTTTGAGTCCCATTATAGGTACATCTGGTACTTCTTTGGCACCATATGTGTAACACCCCGGATGTAATTTACCTTATCTATACTCCAACACTTGCCGTTTCCGGCCTAAGTTATTTTATTTTCCTCGGTGTCGGGTTTTTGTCTTTGTGTGTTGTTGTCTTTGTCATGCATCTCGTATCATGTGCATTTCATTGCATACGTGTTCGTCTCATGTATCCGAGCATTTTGCCCGTTGTCCGTTTTGCATTCCGGCGCTCCTATGTCACCCGGTGCCCCTTTCTACCTCTTTTCGTGTGTGGGTGTTAAACATTTCCGGATTGGACCGAGACTTGCCATGCGGCCTTGGTTTACTACCGGTAGACCGCCTGTCAAGTTTCGTGCCATTTGGACTTCGTTTGATACTCCAACGGTTAACCGAGGGACCGAAAAAGCCTCGTTTGTGTTGCAGCCCAACAACCTTCCAATTTGGCCCAAAACCCACCTAAACCCTCTCCATCATCTTGGTCGTTCGATCACGATCGCGTGGCCGAAAACCGCACTCCATTTGGAGCTTCCTAGCTCCTCCTACCTATAAAAAGGTCCCTCCATCGAAATTTCCGGATCAAATCACCCCATAACCCTAGCCCCGCTCCTCTCCGCGCGGGCGGACACGTCCGCAGGCTGCCGGACATCCCGCCACCGCCAATCGTCGCCCGCCACGTGGCGCGCCGCCACCCGCGCCCGCTCCGGCCCGCTCAGCCCGGGGAGAGCCCCCGAAGCCCGTGCGTCGCCCGCCGCCGCCTCCACGCGCCCGCCGCCGTCCGCCTCCTCGCCAGCGCATCGCCCGCCGCCCCGCGCCGCCTCGTTCCGGCCGCCACCCGCCTCGCCGTCGCAGCACTCCGGCCGGCCGTCGCGCGCCCCCCCTCGCCGACCTCGCCGTCGCGCCGCACCGCGCCGGCGGCCTCCTCCGCCGCCGCCCCCATTCACCTCCGGCCTGGATCCGGCCCCGGCTCCTCCATCTCCGGCCGGCCATCCTCGGTTCGCGAGCCGGCCGCTACAGTACCCGCCAGATCCGCCGCCACAGTGCTCGAACCCTAGATCCAGTTGACTTCTTCTCCCTCTTCCAGATATTTTTTGCAAACTTTGGCATGTCATAACTCTCTCATCGTAGTCGGACCATGAGTGTATTGGATGATTGTAATGTTATTCATGTATTTGTATGACGTGGCGAGTGTAAGCCAACTATGTACCTTTTCCCCTTTTACCTATTTACATGGGTTGTTGTGAAGATTACCTTACTTGCGACATTGCTTTCAATGCGGTTATGCCTCTAAGTCGTGCTTCGACACGTAGGAGATATAGCCGCATCGAGGGCGTTACAAGTTGGTATCAGAGCCTTCCCCGACCTTAGGAGCCCCCCTGCTTGATCGAATCATTGGCGTTGTTGAGTCTAGAAAAATGTTTTGAGTCTTTTAGGAATTATATATATCGGAGAGTTAGGAATTCTTTTTACTCCCCAGTCCCTTCATCGCTCTAGTAAGGCATCCTGACGTAGAGTTTTGACTCTTCTCTTCTCAAATTTCACTAAAAAAATTTAGGATCATGCGGGTATCTTGGAATCGTTCCGATCGATTTGTGACGAGAACATTGTTCTTGGTGCCTCCTGTCGTTTAGGGGTTGTGGCAGTGTCCCGGGGAGTTGAGCTCCGAGGTGTTGTCGTCACAATTTTATCGTTGAGATTTTGGAATACCTGAGTTTCGCCGACATCGAAAATCTCTTTTATGCAGTTGTTGGTGAGATAACCTCGATGCCACCCAGTACTGGGGCGGGAGTTCGGGAGTATTGTCATAACTCGTATAACGGATGCTTTTCGAAGGTTGAGGTAAATGATTTCCGAAGGTTTCTCGGTTATGTGTTGAAGGATGGATACAGCTAGATGTAGGATTTGCTAGATTTGGGTGAGATATTATGCTTCCCCTGTATCCCCAACACCTGATTGCATAACCGGAAAGGTCCGGGAGTTTCATAGGTGGGAATTCTTGTAGTTCTAGTTCTTCTTCCGAGGATATTTGGTTTGGGATTGGGTAATCCTCAACAAGTATTTGCTCTTGTCCGTACCTTGTTGGTTTTATTCTTCTACCTCAATTCTAAGTGGCTTCTCAATTTATGGATATGTGACCATTTCGATTGGAATGCATTCGTTCAATTGGTTCGGATGTGAAGACTATATGTTGCAATTTCAACCCATTTGATTCAGCTTAAATATTTGTCTGTCAATGTGCTAACGGATGTCAACCTCTTCAGGATGGCTCCTTCAACGCGCACGACTCCGAATCCTGATCCGCCACCACCACCTCCACCTCCGGAGGCATGGCAAGCTGTGATGGCCGCTACCAATGCAAACACGCAGCTGATCATGCAACTTCTTCAAGAGCGCAACCAAGGGAACCAGGGTCATGGTAACAATCAAAATCAGTTTGCTACACTCAAACAGTTCCTTGCTAACTAGCCAAAGACCTTCAGCAATTGTGTTGAGGCAACAGACGCTGATGATTGGCTCGTGAACATATGCAAGCATTTCGAGTGCAGTAACGTCAGGCCTGAGGACTTTGTGAAGTTCGCCTCCTTCCAACTCAAAGACCAAGCTGCAGAATGGTTTCAGCAGTACAAAGATTCCAGAGGAGGCAGTGTGATTACCTGGGACGAATTCCGTCAAGACTTCAGAGCTCATCATATTCCTCAGAGTGTGGCTGAGAGCAAGCGTGAGGAATTCCGCAACCTGAAGCAAGGCACTATGTCTGTTTACCAGTACAACAAAATGTTTCAGAAGCTCGCCCGTTTTGCTAAGCAAGACGTCCCTGACAAGAAGAGCATGATTTACCAGTTCAGGGGTGGTCTCAGAGAAGAAATCCAGCTAGCTCTCGTCCTCTTTGAGCCCAAGAGGTACGATGAGTTTTACAACATGGCAATGAAGCAAGAGACTGCTCAACTGAAGTGTGATGCTTCCAAGAAGCGAGTCAGAGATGCAACTCCTTCTTCCTCAACTCAAGTGGCTAAGCAGCAAAAGTATTGGCTTCCTCCTCCTCCGTTTCGTCAGCCTTATCAGCAGAAGAGCAAAGGTGGCAGTGGATCTTCCCACCCGCCCAACCCTGTATTTCAGAACAAGATTTCGTCTCAAGCTCCAAGATCAAGTGCTCTGTATCACCGTCCGCTCTCGGAGGTCACGTGCAACAAGTGCCAACAGAAGGGTCACTATGCCAACAAATGCTTCAATCAGAGGCGTCTCCCTCCTCCTCCTCCTGTGAGATCGGCAAGTACAACTGTGGTCAAGCATAACCCCAAGCACGCCAAGGTCAACTTGATGAATGCATCTCAGGCAGAGGACTCGTCAGATGGCATTATGGGTAACCTTCCTGTTAACGATGTTCCTGCAAAAGTACTTTTTGACACTGGTGTTGGGGAACGTTGCAGAAAACAAAAATTTTCCTACGGTTTCACCAAGATCCATCTATGAGTTCATCCAGCAACGAGTGATCGGATTGCATCTACATACCTTTGTAGATCACGCGCGGAAGCGTTCAAAGAACGGGGATGAGGAAGTCGTACTCGACGTGATCCAAATCACCGGAGATCCTAGCGCCGAACGGACGGCACCTCCGCGTTCAACACACGTACGGTCAGCGTGATGTCTCCTCCTTCTTGATACAGCAAGGGGAAAGGAGAGGTTGATGAAGATCCAACAGCACGACGGCATGGTGGTGGATGCAGGGGTCACCGCAGCAGGGCTTCGCCGTTCTACTACGAGAGGGAGACGTGTAGCAGGGAGAGGGAGGCGCCAAGACTCAAGGGTCGGCTGCCCCTCCCTCCCCCCCTTTATATAGGCCCCCCTAGGGGTGCGCCGGTCCTAGGAGATGGGATCTCCTAGGGGGGCGGCGGCCAAGGGGTGGAGTGGCCCCCAAGCTAGGTGCCCCCCCACCCTAGGGTTCCCAACCCTATGCGCATGGGGTGGGCCAAGGGGGGCGCACCGGCCCGCTATGGGCTGGTTCCCCTCCCAACTTTAGCCCATGGGGCCCTCCGAGATGGGTGGCCCCACCCGATGGACCCCCGGGACCCTTTCGGTGGTCCCGGTACAATACCGGTGACCCCAGAAACTCTCCCGATGGCCGAAACTGCACTTCCTATATATAATTCTTCACCTCCGGACCATTCCGGAACTCCTCGTGATGTCCGGGATCTCATCCGGGACTCCGAACAACTTTCGGGTTACTGCATATTCATATCTCTACAACCCTAGCGTCACCGAACCTTAAGTGTGTAGACCCTACGGGTTCGGGAGACATGTAGACATGACCGAGATGGCTCTCCGGTCAATAACCAACAGCGGGATCTGGATACCCATGTTGGCTCCCACATGCTCCTCGATGATCTCATCGGATGAACTATGATGTCGAGGATTCAAGCAACCCCGTATACAATTCCCTTTGTCAATCGGTATGTTACTTGCCCGAGATTCGATCGTCGGTATCCCAATACCTCGTTCAATCTCATTACCGGCAAGTCACTTTACTCATACCTTAATGCATGATCCCGTGACCAGACACTTGGTCACTTTGGGCTCATTATGATGATGCATTACCGAGTGGGCCCAAAGATACCTCTCCGTCATACGGAGTGACAAATCCCAGTCTTGATCCGTGTCAACCCAACAGACACTTTCGGAGATACCCGTAGTATACCTTTATAGTCACCCAGTTACATTGTGACGTTTGGTACACCCAAAGCATCCCTACGGTATCCGGGAGTTACACGATCTCATGGTCTAAGGAAAAGATACTTGACATTTGGAAAAACTCTAGCAAACGAACTATACGATCTTGTGCTATGTTTAGGATTGGGTCTTGTCCATCACATCATTCTCCTAATGATGTGATCTCGTTATCAATGACATCCAATGTCCATAGTCAGGAAACCATGACTATCTGTTGATCAACGAGCTAGTCAACTAGAGGCTTACTAGGGACATGTTTGTGTCTATGTATTCACACATGTATTACAATTTCCGGATAACACAATTATAGCATGAGTAAAAGACAATTATCATGAACAAGGAAATGTAATAATAATCCTTTTATTATTGCCTCTAGGGCATATTTCCAACAGTCTCCCACTTGCACTAGAGTCAATAATCTAGTTACATTGTGATGAATCGAACACCCATGGAATTCTGGTGTTGATCATGTTTTGCTCTAGGGAGAGGTTTAGTCAACGGATCTGCTACATTCAGGTCCGTATGTACTTTACAAATATCTATGTCTCCATCTTGAACATTTTCACGAATGGAGTTGAAGCGACGCTTGATGCGCCTGGTCTTCTTGGCAAGTGCAATAGCTCCAGTGTTGTCACAGAAGAGTTTGATCGGCCCCGACGCATTGGGTATGACTCCTAGGTCGGTGATGAACTCCTTCACCCAAATTGCTTCATGCGCTGCCTCTGAGGCTGCCATGTACCCCGCTTCAAATGTAGATCCCGCCACGACGCTCTGCTTGCAACTGCACCAGCTTACTGCCCCACCATTCAAAATATACACGTATCCGGTTTGTGACTTAGAGTCATTCAGATCTATGTCGAAGCTAGCGTCGACGTAACCCTTTATGACGAGCTCTTCGTCACCTCCATAAACGAGAAATATTTCCTTAGTCCTTTTCAGGTACTTCAGGATATTCTTGACCGCTGTCCAGTGTTCCTTGCCGGGATTACTTTGGTACCTACCTACCAAACTTACGGCAAGGTTTACATCAGGTCTGGTACACAGCATGGCATACATAATAGAACCTATGGCTGAGGCATAGGGGATGACACTCATCTCTTCTATATCTTCTGCCGTGGTCGGACATTGAGCTGAGCTCAATTTCATACCTTGCAACACAGGCAAGAACCCCTTCTTAGACTGATCCATATTGAACTTCTTCAATATCTTATCAAGGTATGTGCTTTGTGAAAGACCTATGAGGCGTCTTGATCTATCTCTATAGATCTTGATGCCTAATATATAAGCAGCTTCTCCAAGGTCCTTCATTGAAAAAATCTTATTCAAGTAGGCCTTAATGCTGTCCAAAAGCTCTATATCATTTCCCATCAAAAGTATGTCATCTACATATAATATGAGAAATGCTACAGAGCTCCCACTCACTTTCTTGTAAACGCAGGCTTCTCCATAAGTCTGCATAAACCCAAACGCTTTGATCATCTCATCAAAGCGAATGTTCCAACTCCGAGATGCTTGCACCAGCCCATAAATCGAGCGTTGGAGCTTGCACACCTTGTCGGCATTCTTAGGATCAAAACCTTCTGGCTGCATCATATACAATTCTTCCTTAAGGAAACCATTAAGGAATGTTGTTTTGACGTCCATTTGTCATATCTCATAATCATAGAATGCGGCAATTGCTAACATGATTCGGACGGACTTCAGCTTCGCTACCGGTGAGAAAGTCTCATCATAGTCAACCCCTTGAACTTGTCGATAACCCTTAGCGACAAGCCGAGCTTTATAGATGGTCACATTACCATCCGCGTCTGTCTTCTTCTTAAAGATCCATTTATTTTCTATGGCTCGCCGCTCAACGGGCAAGTCAGTCAAAGTCCATACTTCATTTTCATACATGGATCCTATCTCGGATTTCATGGCTTCCAGCCATTTGTCGGAATCCGGGCCCGCCATCGCTTCTTCATAGTTCGAAGGTTCACCGTTGTCTAACAACATGATTTCCAAGACAGGGTTGCTGTACCATTCTGGTGCGGAACATGTCCTTGTGGACCTTCGAATTTCAGTAGGAGCTTGATCAGAAGTATCTTGATCATCATCATTAACTTCCTCTCTAATTGGTGCAGGTACCACATGAACATTTTCCTGAGTTGCGCCACTTTCCGGTTCAAGAGGTAATACTTCATCAAGTTCTACTTTCCTCCCACTTACTTCTTTCGAGAGAAACTCCTTCTCTAGAAAGGATCCATTCTTGGCAACGAAGACCTTGCCTTCGGATCTGAGGTAGAAGGTATACCCAATAGTTTCTTTAGGGTATCCTATGAAGACGCATTTTTCCGACTTGGGTTCGAGCTTTTCAGGTTGAAGTTTCTTGACATAAGCATCGCATCCCCAAACTTTTAGAAATGACAGCTTAGGTTTCTTCCCAAACCATAATTCATACGGTGTCGTCTCAACGGATTTCAACGGAGCCCTATTTAAAGTGAATGCGGCAGTCTCTAAAGCATAGCCCCAAAATGATAGCGGTAAATCGGTAAGAGACATCATAGATCGCACCATATCTAATAGAGTGCGATTACGACGTTCGGACACACCATTACGCTGAGGTGTTCCAGGCGGCATGAGTTGTGAAACTATTCCACATTTTCTTAAGTGTGTGCCAAATTCGTGACTCAAGTATTCTCCTCCACGATCTGATCGCAAGAACTTGATTTTCCTGTCACGTTGATTCTCAACCTCACTCTGAAATTCCTTGAACTTTTCAAAGGTCTCAGACTTGTGTTTCATTAAATAGACATACCCATATCTATTCACGTCATCAGTGAGGGTGAGAACATAACGATAGCCACCCCGAGCCTCAACACTCATTGGACCGCACACATCAGTATGTATGATTTCCAATAAGTTGGTTGCTCGCTCCATTGTTCCTGAGAACGGAGTCTTGGTCATTTTACCCATGAGGCATGGTTCACACGTGTCAAATGATTCGTAATCAAGAGACTCTAAAAGTCCATCTGCATGGAGCTTCTTCATGCGTTTGACACCTATGTGACCAAGGCGGCAGTGCCACAAGTATGTGGGACTATCATTATCAACCTTACATCTTTTGGTATTCACACTATGAATATGTGTAGCATTACGCTCGAGATTCATTAAGAATAAACCATTCACCATCGGAGCATGACCATAAAACATATCTCTCATATAAATAGAACAACCATTATTCTCGGATTTAAATGAGTAGCCATCTCGTATTAAACGAGATCCTGATACAATGTTCATGCTCAAACTTGGCACTAAATAACAATTATTGAGGTTCAAAACTAATCCCGTAGGTAAATGTAGAGGTAGCGTGCCGACGGCGATCACATCGACCTTGGAAGCATTCCCGGCGCGCATCATCACCTCGTCCTTTGCTAGTCTCCGCTTATTCCGCAGCTCCTGCTTTGAGTTACAAATGTGAGCAACCGCACCGGTATCAAATACCCAGGAGCTACTACGAGTACTGGTAAGGTACACATCAATTACATGTATATCACATATACCTTTCGTGACGCCGGCCTTCTTGTCCGCTAAGTATTTGGGGCAGTTCCGCTTCCAGTGACCACTTCCCTTGCAATAAAAACACTCAGTCTCGGGCTTGGGTCCATTCTTTGGCTTCTTCCCGGCAACTTGCTTGCCGGGCGCGGCAACTCCCTTGCCGTCCTTCTTGAAGTTCTTCTTACCCTTGCCTTTCTTGAACTTAGTGGTTTTATTCACCATCAACACTTGATGTTCCTTTTTGACTTCTACCTCTGCTGATTTCAGCATTGCAAATACTTCAGGAATGGTCTTTTCCATCCCCTGCATATTGAAGTTCATCACAAAGCTCTTGTAGCTCGGTGGAAGCGACTAAAGGATTCTGTCAATGACCGCGTCATCCGGGAGATTAACTCCCAGCTGAGTCAAGCGGTTATGTAACCCAGACATAGTGAGTATGTGCTCACTGACAGAACTGTTTTCCTCCATCTTACAGCTGAAGAACTTGTCAGAGACTTCATATCTCTCGACCCGGGCATGAGCTTGAAAAACCATTTTCAGCTCTTCGAACATCTCATATGCTCCATGTCTCTCAAAACGCTTTTGGAGCCCCGGTTCTAAGCTGTAAAGCATGCCGCACTGAACGAGGGAGTAATCATCGATATGTGTCTGCCAAGCGTTTATAACATCTTGTTCTACAGGGAGAACAGGTGCGTCACCTAGCGGTGCTTGTAGGACATAATCTTTCTTGACAGCTATGAGGATGATCCTCAGGTTCCGGACCCAGTCCGTATAGTTGCTGCCATCGTCTTTCAGCTTGGTTTTCTCTAGGAACGCGTTGAAGTTGAGGACAACGTTGGCCATTTGATCTACAATACATGTTGTAAAGATTTTAGACTAAGTTCATGATAATTAAGTTCATCTAAATCAAATTATTCAATGAACTCTCACTCAGATAGACATTCCTCCAGTCATCTAAGTATAACATGATCTGAGTTAACTAGGCCGTGTCTGATCATCACGTGAGACGGACTAGTCAACATCGGTGAACATCTTCATGTTGATCGTATCTTCTATACGACTCATGCTCGACCTTTTGGTCTTCTGTGTTCCGAGGCCATGTCTATACATGCTAGGCTCGTCAAGTCAACCTAAGTGTTTGCATGTGTAAATCTGTCTTACACCCATTGTATGTGAACGTTGGAATCTATCACACCCGATCATCACGTGGTATTTCGAAACAACGAGCTGTTGCAACGGCGCACAGTTAGGGGGAACACTTTCTTGAAATTATTATGAGGGATCATCTTATTTACTACCGTCGTTCTAAGTAAACAAGATGCAAAAACATGATAAACATCACATGCAATCAAATAATAATAGTGACATGATATGGCCAATATCACATAGCTCCTTTGATCTCCATCTTGGGGCTCCATGCTCATCTTGTCACCGGCATGACACCATGATCTCCATCATCATGATCTTCATCATAGTGTCTCCATGAAGTTGCTCGCCAACTATTACTTCTACTACTATGGCTAACACGTTTAGCAATAAAGTAAAGTAATTTACATGGCGTTTCTCAATGACACACAGGTCATACAAAAAATAAAGAAAACTCCTATGGCTCCTGCCGGTTGTCATACTCATCGACATGCAAGTCGTGATTCCTATTACAATAGCATGAACATCTCATACATCACATATATATCATTCATCATTCATCACAACTTTGGCCATATCACATCACAAAACACTTGCTGCAAAAACAAGTTAGACATCCTCTAATTGTTGTTGCAAGTTTTACGTGGCTGCAATAGGGTTCTAGCAAGAACGTTTTCTTACCTACGTGAAAGCCACAACGTGATTTGTCAACTTCTATTTACCCTTCATAAGGACCCTTTTCATCGAATCCACTCCAACTAAAGTGGGAGAGACAGACACCCGCCAGCCACCTTATGCAACTAGTGCATGTCAGTCGGTGGAACCGGTCTCACGTAAGCGTACGTGTAAGGTTGGTCTGGGCCGCTTCATCCCACAATACTGCTGAAGCAAAATAAGACTAGTAGCGGCAAGAAAGTTGACAACATCTACGCCCACAACAAATTGTGTTCTACTCGTGCAAAGAGAACTACGCATAGACCTAGCTCATGATGCCACTATTGGGGAACGTTGCAGAAAACAAAAATTTTCCTACGGTTTCACCAAGATCCATCTATGAGTTCATCCAGCAACGAGTGATCGGATTGCATCTACATACCTTTGTAGATCACGCGCGGAAGCGTTTAAAGAACGGGGATGAGGAAGTCGTACTCGACGTGATCCAAATCACCGGAGATCCTAGCGCCGAACGGACGGCACCTCCACGTTCAACACACGTATGGTCAGCGTGACGTCTCCTCCTTCTTGATCCAGCAAGGGGAAAGGAGAGGTTGATGAAGATCCAGCAGCACGACGGCGTGGTGGTGGATGCAGGGGTCATCGCAGCAGGGCTTCGCTGTTCTACTACGAGAGGGAGAGGTGTAGCAGGGGAAAGGGAGGCGCCAAGACTCAAGGGTCGGCTGCCCCTCCCTCCCCCCCTTTATATAGGCCCCCCTAGGGGTGCGCCGGCCCTAGGAGATGGGATCTCCTAGGGGGGCGGCGGCCAAGGGGTGGAGTGGCCCCCAAGCTAGGTGGGGCGCCCCCCCACCCTAGGGTTCCCAACCCTAGGCGCATGGGGTGGGCCAAGGGGGGCGCACCAGCCCACTATGGGCTGGTTCCCCTCCCCACTTTAGCCCATGGGGCCCTCCGGGATGGGTGGCCCCACCCGGTGGACCCCCGGGACCCTTTCGGTGGTCCCGGTACAATACCGGTGACCCCCGAAACTCTCCCGATGGCCGAAACTGCACTTCTTATATATAATTCTTCACCTTCGGACCATTCCAGAACTCCTCGTGACGTCCGTGATCTCATCCAGGACTCCGAACAACTTTCGGGTTACTGCATATTCATATCTCTACGACCCTAGCATCACCGAACCTTAAGTGTGTAGACCCTACGGGTTTGGGAGACATGTAGACATGACCGAGATGGCTCTCCAGTCAATAACCAATAGCGGGATTTGGATACCCATGTTGGCTCCCACATGCTCCTCGATGATTTCATCGGATGAACCACGATGTCGAGGATTCAAGCAACCCCGTATACAATTCCCTTTGTCAATCAATATGTTACTTTCCCGAGATTCGATCGTCGGTATCCCAATACCTCGTTCAATCTCGTTACTGGCAAGTCACTTTACTATTACCGTAATGCATGATCCCGTGACCAGACACTTGGTCACTTTGAGCTCATTATGATGATGCATTACCGAGTGGGCCCAGAGATACCTCTCCGTCATACGGAGTGACAAATCCCAGTCTTGATCCGTGTCAACCCAACAGACACTTTCGGAGATACCCGTAGTATACCTTTATAGTCACCCAGTTACGTTGTGACGTTTGGTACACCCAAAGCATTCCTACGGTATCCGGGAGTTACACGATCTCATGGTCTAAGGAAAAGATACTTGACATTTGGAAAAACTCTAGCAAACGAACTATACGATCTTGTGCTATGTTTAGGATTGGGTCTTGTCCATCACATCATTCTCCTAATGATGTGATCTCGTTATCAATGACATCCAATGTCCATAGTCAGGAAACCATGACTATCTGTTGATCAATGAGCTAGTCAACTAGAGGCTTACTAGGGACATGTTGGTGTCTATGTATTCACACATGTATTATGATTTCTGGATAACACAATTATAGCATGAATAAAAGACAATTATCATGAACAAGGAAATATAATAATAATCCTTTTATTATTGCCTCTAGGGCATATTTCCAACAACTGGTGCATCGCATTCTTTCTTGTCATTCCCATTTGCATCGAAACACAATGTTGATACTGAGGTTATGCCCAAAGTCACGCAAGTTGTTTCTCCCGGCAAGCTTTTGACTTCTAGTTTGGTTGCTCCCGATGTCTCTATCACGTTGGGCGACTACAAGTTTCTGTCCTCTCCAGTGGTCCTTGGTAACTCAGATATTGATCTTATTCTCGGAATGGATTGGCTTTCTAAGCACAAGGCTCATCTTGATTGTGCTGCCAGGAAGATTCAATTGACTCATTTGTCTAAGGATGTAATTGTCTTTGCCGCTCGTGATGATACCATCCGTCTGTTTTCTCTCAATGAGAAGGATGAACTGGATGCCATATCTCAAATTCCAGTCGTTTGCGAATATCAAGACGTCTTTCCAGAAGAGCTTCCAGGAATGCCTCCGCACCGGCCAGTTGAATTCGTCATCGATCTTGAGCCAGGCATGGAACCTGTTTGCAAACGTCCTTACAATCTGGGACCCAAAGAGTTGAAGGATCTGAAGAAGCAACTCGATGAACAAGAGCGAATGGGTCTCATTCGACCTAGTTCTTCTCCGTGGGGTTGTGGAGTTCTTTTTGTGAAGAAGAAGGATGGAACGGACCGACTTTGTGTTGACTACCGTCCATTGAACAAGAAGACTATAAAGAACAAGTACCCACTTCCCAACATCAACGAGCTGTTTGAACAACTCAAAGGTGCTCAAGTATTCTCCAAGCTTGATCTCCGTATGGGCTATCACCAGATTCGAATCTGTGAGCAAGATATTCCCAAGATAGCATTCAGAACAAGCTATGGTTCATATGAATACTTTGTCATGTCTTTTGGCCTCGTCAGCGCTCCTTCGACTTTCTCTCGCATGATGAACTTCATCTTCAACCCCTACACAAATGACTTCGTCTTGGTCTACCTCGATGACATTTTGGTCTTTTCCAAGAACAAGGAAGATCATGCCAAGCACTTGCGTTTGGTGCTGTATAAGCTCAGAGAACATCAGTTCTACGCCAAGTTCTCAAAGTGCGAGTTTTGGCTCGATGAGGTTCTCTACCTTGGGCATATCATCTCTGCCAAGGGCATAGTAGTGAATCCTGAGAAGGTGTCTGCAATTTTGAATTGGGAACCACCTCAGAACGTGAAGCAACTCCGCAGCTTCCTTGGTCTCGCAAGCTATTGTCGAAGGTTCGTTGAGAACTTCTCAAAGATCGCGAAGCCTCTTTCCAACCTTCTCCAGAAGCACGTCAAGTACGTTTGGTCTCCGAAATGTGACATCGCTTTCAACACCCTGAAAGAGAAATTAGTCACTGCTCCAGTTCTGACTCCTCCTGATGAATCCAAACCGTTCGAGGTCTTCTGTGATGCCTCTCTTCAAGGTCTTGGTGCAGTGTTGATGCAAGAGAAGAAAGTTGTGGCTTATACTTCTCGCCAGTTGAAGCCCAATGAAAAGAACTACCCCACTCACGACCTCGAGTTGGCGGCAGTTGTTCATGCTCTTTTGACTTGGAGACATCTCTTATTGGGAAGAAAAGTGGACATCTTCACTGACCACAAGAGTCTCAAGTACACCTTCACTCAGCCTAATCTTAACCTCAGGCAGACTCGTTGGGTTGAAATGATTCAAGAGTATAATACGAGTATCGAATATACTCCAGGCAAGGCCAATGTAATTGCAGACGCTTTGAGAAGAAAGGCTTACTGCAACAGTCTGATTCTCAAGCCTTACCAACCCGAGCTTTGTGAAGCTTTCCGCAAACTCAATCTGCAAGTTGTTCCTCAAGGTTTCCTCGCCAACCTTCAAGTCTCTCCTACTTTGGAAGATCAGATTCGCGAGGCTCAACTTCTTGATGCTACGGTGAAGAAGGTGAAGATTGGGATTGCCAAGAGTCAATCCAAGTACAAGTGCTATCACCTTGATGACAAGGATACTCTCTTCTTCGAGGATCGCATTGTGGTGCCTAAAGGTGACCTTCGTAAAGTCATTATGAACGAGGCTCACAATTCTCTCCTCTCTATCCACCCTCGGAGTACAAAGATGTACCGGGACCTCAAGCAGGCTTATTGGTGGACTCGAATGAAGTGTGAGATTGCTCAGTTCGTGAATGAATGTGATGTCTACAGAAGAGTGAAGGCAGAACACCAATGACCAGCTGGTCTCCTCCAACCTCTTGCCATTCCAGAATGGAAGTTTGACCACATTGAGATGGACTTCGTGACGGGATTTCCAAAGTCTAAGCGTGGCAATGATGCTATATTCGTTGTCATCGACAAACTCACTAAAGTGGCTCACTTTCTTCCTATCAAAGAGTCTACCACAGCAGCTCAATTGGCAGAGCTTTATACCTCTCGGATTGTCTCTCTGCACGGCATTCCGCGGTTGATTTCTTCAGATCGTGGCAGCATCTTTACCTCCAAGTTTTGGGATTCTTTTCAGAAGGCCATGGGCACCAGCATCCGTTTCAGCACATCTTTTCACCCTCAAACTAGTGGCCAAGTCGAGCGTGTCAATCAGATCTTTGAAGATATGCTCAGGGCTTGCGTTATCTCTTTCGGTATGAAGTGGGAAGATTGTCTTCCATATGCCGAGTTTTCCTACAACAACAGCTTCCAAGCGAGTTCGGGCAAGGCCCCATTTGAAATTCTCTATGGCAGGAAGTGTCGTACTCCTCTTAACTGGTCAGAGACTGGTGAACGTCAACTTCTCGGAAATGACTTGATCACAGAGGCAGAAGAGATGTGCAAAGTCATTCGTGATAACCTCAAAGCAGCGCAATCGCGTCAGAAGAGCTACTATGATAGTAAGCATCGTGATTTGGCTTTCGAGATCGGAGACCATGTTTACCTCCGCGTCTCTCCAATGAAAGGTACTCGTCGCTTCGGTATCAAAGGGAAGCTTGCCCCTACATACGTGGGTCCTTTCAAGATCGTCAGCAAGAGAGGCGATCTCGCCTATCAACTCGAGCTTCCCTCAAACTTTGCAAATGTGCATGACATGTTCCATGTCTCTCAGCTACGCAAGTGCTTCAAGACCCCTGACCGTACCGTCAATTTTGAAGATATTGATCTCCAAGAAGACCTTTCTTATCATGAGTACCCCGTTGCTATTCTTGAAGAAACTGAGCGCAAGACTCGCAACAAATCAATCAAATTCCTCAAAGTCAAGTGGTCACATCATTCCGACCGTGAAGCCACCTGGGAACGCGAGGATCACCTCCGTTCTGAGTGCCCGGCGTTTTTCTAGTCCTAGATCTCGGGACGAGATCCTTTCGTAGTGGTGGAGTGTTGTAACACCCCGGATGTAATTTACCTTATCTGTACTCCAACTCTTGCTGTTTCCGGCCTAAGTTATTTTATTTTCCTTGGTGTCGGGTTTTTGTCTTCGTGTGTTGTTGTCTTTGTCATGCATCTCATATCATGTCATCATGTGCATTTCATTGCATACGTGTTTGTCTCATGCATCCGAGCATTTTCCCCGTTGTCCGTTTTGCATTCCGACGCTCCTATGTCACCCGGTGCCCCTTTATACCTCTTTTCATGTGTGGGCGTTAAACATTTTCGGATTGGACCTAGACTTGACATGTGGCCTTGGTTTACTACCCGTAGACCGCCTGTCAAGTTTCGTGCCATTTGGACTTCGTTTGATACTCCAACGGTTAACCGAGGGACCGAAAAGGCCTCGTTTGTGTTGCAGCCCAACAACCTTCCAATTTGGCCCAAAACCCACCTAAACCCTCTCCATCATCTCGGTCGTTCGATCACGATCGCGTGGCTGAAAACCGCACTCCATTTGGAGCTTCCTAACTCCTCCTACCTATAAAAAGGTCCCTCCATTGAAATTTCCGGATCAAATCACCCCCTAACCCTAGCCCCACTCCTCTCCGCGCGGGCGGACACGTCCTGTGACACCCCGAGACCGATGCTCGAGAAGACCTCCTTATATTCCGGGTTTCGCCGTGTGTTTCATTTGTGCCTGCCCTTTTATTTTTGCATTGCATCATGTCATCATGCCATCATGTCATTTTTTTTAACTCAACTAAATAAATGGCATGGATCTTTGATCCATTTAAATCGAGGAAATTCACATGGTGAGTTCTCTTTATAACACATATCCTCCCGATAGTAGGGAGGTATATTAAATATTTTCTTTAATTTGAAATTCACCTTAACACACTTGCATATTAATCCCTTGGCCTTTTCTTCTTCAAGTGTTGACTCTCTAACCTTGCCTTTTTTTTCTTCATCATTTTGCCGGAGCTCTACCAAAATTGTCAACATTTTTGGAAACTCCTAAAACCTCGTCCTAGTTCAAACCCATTTGAATTAAATTCAAATGAGTTTGAATTCTTATCATTCGATCTGGCTTTTTCTAATTTTCTTGGACCGAGCATATTTTTGCGAGTCCAATAAAATTAACCACCTACCCAAATTCTTCCTCTGACCTTCTCTTCTCTCTTTTCCTTTCTCTTATTTCTCTGTTTTTGTAATAAGAAGTAAATAGGAGGGGGAGGGAGAGCCCAGACATGCCATTTGGGCCTCCTGCGGGCCATTTGGTCCAAGGTTTCCCGCAACTCCAGCAGGCCTCTGGCCATTTCCCTCTCACTGGGCCGGCCTCCCAAGGCCCAACAAAACCTATCCAACCCTAGGCCCGACCGCACTTCTCTCCCTCTCATCCTCCCTCCTAGCACCGCCAGAATCCCCACGCATCGCACGAGGGAGAGCTCTGCTCGATCCCCTCGTGCCCGACGCTCGATCTGCCTCCTCTCCCTCGTCTTCTCCTCCTGCGCCCCTCGCCTTCTCCGAGAAGCCGCGCTCATCCCCGAGCCGGCACGCCCGCAGCTACCTTGGATTCTGGACAAAGCCAGCCGCCCGCCGACCCCCTCTGCTTCCTACGCGGACCTCGCCCTCGCCAAGTCCTCGTCCGCTCGGTTCCTGCGCACCTCGGCCTCCTTCGCTGTCTCAGCGCTTGCCATGACCGCCGTCGCGGAGCTCCCAGCCTCCGGTAGCTGTTGCTATAGTCCGGCGCCCCTGCTTCCTCCTCGTCACCAGTGAGCGCCGCGCCGTCTTCTTCTCCTCCTGCCCACATCCCGCTGCTACCTTGCCGCCGACGACCGTCCTCCTCTGCCTGCACCTGCTCGTCATCCTTGGGATCTGCGAGAAGCAGCCCCGAAGCGCTCCAGCAGCCCGAGGTTGTAGCAGCATCGGTCCAGGCGTGTCGGGCTCCCGAGCGCCTCCTCCTGCTGGCCCGGCGTGCAGCAGCAGCGTACTACTTCGCCCTTCGTGCGTCTCCGCTTTCTGTTGATGCTAAGACCGTGGCTCTAAGACCGTATCCGGTTTGTCAAGTACCGTTGTCTCGAATTGCGCCAAGTACCACAATGCTCAGAGCCCTTGGATCCGTCAAGTTCGACTACACGAAACTTCAAGTCCGAAGACAGCCGTGGCCGTGTATCTCGCCTGCTGTCACTTCGGTTCGTCTACACGACCTCTTCGCTGAACGACCGAGACGTTCCTACACATGAGCACTTTGGTTTTGCAAGACCCGCACCTAGATCGTCAAGTAATGCTCCGGCCGTTCGGCAAGTTCGACCACTGCACGGATACGCCAAGTTCGCATTTGAAATGTGCACCCTACCATCAACCCCGTGGACGTCAAGATCCTCGCCGTGACCCCGAACCTCTACGAAAACATGTACGACTACTTCCGTGGCCGAAGACCCGTGTACAACTACCGTCGCCGAAGGCCGTCGAGTGAACATCTACTTCCTCTACTTGGCACCGAACGAGAACCATCCCGTTTACACACTTCGAAGGTATAACCTCAAGATGACGTCCGTGAACGAATGCTTGCGATGTTTGAGATGCTCATGTTTGCACCGTGCCCAAATTGTCACTCGGTTCCTTGTCGCCAACTCGTGGGACACCCGGAATCCAGGAGCGCCCCACCATCGTTTTCACACATTCGCACACTTCTCCTTTGCATCGATATCTCAATCGAGTTACCGGAACCGAAACGCTGCCATGGCACCGTTTTCGCTATCGCCATGGCACCCCTTTTCTTTCCACCACGGTGACAAATGTTTCATAATGCTCTTGTCAACTTTTAATAAAAATTGCATAAAACTTGCTCATGTCATCCGCATCATGATAACAACTATTAAAATGTTTAAATTGTTGTTGCATTAACTTACTAAGGCATATGGGGATCTACCGGATTCGTTATTTGTTATATCCGGCCCCATTTAAATTGCTTAAATGGTATAGTTTTGTTATGCTTCACATCTTGCCATGTTAACCAACATTTAATATTGTTGAGTACCTAAATGAGAGAGAACTAAATGATTGATGTGGTGTTCCGTCAATATGCAACACTTAACTTGTAGTTTTGTTTGTGCACTTTGCCATGCCATGCCTCATTAAAACCGGACATGCATCATACTTGATTGTGCATCATGCCATGTTTATGTGGTGGTTGTTTACTATGTTGTGTGCTTCTTTCCGGTGTTGCTTCTTCGGGTTGGTTCCGAGAACGTCGCGTTTGTGAGGACCCGTTCGACTACGTTCGTTTGTCTTCTTCATGGACTCGTTCTTCTTCCTTGCGGGATTTCAGGCAAGATGACCATACCCTCGAAATCACTTCTATCTTTGCTTGCTAGATGCTCGCTCTTTTGCTATGCCTATGCTGCGATACCTACCACTTGCTTATCATGCCTCCCATATTGTTGAACCAAGCCTCTAACCCACCTTGTCCTAGCAAACCGTTGATTGGCTATGTTACCGCTTTGCTCAGCCCCTCTTATAGCGTTGTTAGTTGCAGGTGAAGATTGAAGTTTGTTCCTTGTTGGAACATGGAGATGTTGTTCCTTGTTGGAACATGTTTACTTGTTGAGATATCACAGTATATCTTATTTAATTAATGCATCTATATACTTGGTAAAGGGTGGAAGGCTCGGCCTTATGCCTGGTGTTTTGTTCCACTCTTGCCGCCCTAGTTTCCGTCATATCGGTGTTATGTTCCCGGATTTTGCGTTCCTTACGCAGTTGGGTAATAATGGGAACCCCTTGACAATTCGCCTTGAATAAAACTCCTCCAGCAATGCCCAACCTTGGTTTTTACCATTTGCCACCTAGCCTTTTCTTTTCCTTGGGTTCTGTAGACTCAAGGGTCATCATTATTTTAACCCCCCCGGGCCAGTGCTCCTCTGAGTGTTGGTCCACCTGTCAGCTGCCAGTGGCCACCAGGGGCAACTCTGGGCTGGCCTACCCGTACCTAAGACAATCTGAGTGTGCCCTGAGAAAGAGATATGTGCAGCTCCTATCAGGATTTGTCGGCACATTCGGGCGGTGTTGCGGACTTGTTTTACCATTGTCGAGGATGTCTTGAAGAACCGGGATACCGAGTCTGATCGGAATGTCTTGGGAGGAGGTCTATTCCTTCGTTGACCGTGAGAGCTTGTGATGGGCCACTAGTAGAAAAAGGGTCAAACGTGAAGCACATTAGTGCCGGTTTGTATTTGAGCCGGCACTAATGTATACATTAGTGCCGGTTCCAACGGCTAGCCGGGCCACTTTCATTAGTACCGGTTCGTGGCGAACCTTTAGCACCGGTTCGTGCCACGAACCGGAACTAATGAGAGTGGTGGCAGGATGTTGTCAGAATGGGGCCCCTCCAGCCCCTTTAGTACCGGTTCTTGGCACAAACCGGTACTAAAGGTCGTCCTACATAAACCCTTCGTCCACCCGAGCTCGCTCTGTTCTTACCCTTTCCCCTCTCCTCTCTGTTCTTCCCCTCTTCCTCTGAGCTCATCACACATTTTGCCCAAAATTTGTCAAGATTTGAAGGCCCCCATCCATTCAAATGATCACAAAGGTTAGCAACTTTGTCCTTTCATCTCTCATTGCTAGATTAGCTCTTGCAATGCTTTATATAGTGATTAATTTGTGAGTTTAGTAATTTGGGAGGATATATATATGTGCTAGTATTTGATTTATATGCAATTTGAGGTCAAAAATAACACTTAGTTTGCATATGTAGGTGTGGTTTACTTAGTGCCTTCTAAATCTCCATCGTAGCCACCGTCGATCGCTCGCACCGTCCCGTCGCCGGCACCACCTTGTGGTGAGCCTCTTGTTCATGAAATTTTATATAAAAATTGATGTTTGTGTGATTTGGATATATAGTTACTCGTATAATTATCTTACCCGTACGTTGTTTGTTATACATATAGTGCCATGGTTTTGATATCCGTCCCCGTCGGCCCTAGTCCTTGTTATGATTCGGATGTGGTATGTATATTCTCTTTTAAAACTAGTTGCATTTCGTGTTTATGACAAATTATGCCCATCAAGTTGACATAGAAATTTTTTCTAGGAGGTATGTGAACCGGAAATTCCAACCGACCCTATTGCCGAGAGGTTAAATTTAGTTGAAAGAGAAAATGAGTACTTGAAAGAAAAATTGAAAAGAATTGAGGGGGAGAAGATGGAATTGGAGTTGCATGTTGTCGATGTCGTCGATGATCACAAGATCAAGATGGAGAAAATGCGCTTGAAGATTAGAAAGATTAGAAAATATGCCATCGATAGTGAGGCTTGGTATCATTATGCTGTTGGATCCATTGTTACCTTAGTTGCGATCTTGATCATATTTGTTGTTGCATTTAAATGCTTTAGCTAGAGAGTTATTTGTTTGTTGCATTTAAGTGTTGTATGAACTTTAGGTATGAACTTGTATTAATTTGGTCTATTCGGTGTTGTGTAATGAAGATGAGCCGGCAATGGATGTACGATGACCGATGCTCTCCCCAGTTCGTTGAGGGCGTGCATACTTTTCTGCTTGCGGCTGAGGCAAACAAGCGGGCGGATGGTTTTATGCCTTGTCCATGTGCTCGCTGTAAGAATGGTCACAGTTACTCTACGTCAAGAACCATTCACGTCCACCTGTTTAAGTCCGGTTTCATGCCCCATTATAATGTTTGGACCAAGCACGGAGAAAGAGGGGTTATGATGGAAGACAATGAAGAAGAAGAGGACGACGACAGCTATCCTGGCCATGGGTTCCCTGAATACGATGATACAACAATGGGGGAAGAAGCTGAGCCGGTAATGCGGGAAGAAGCTGAGCCGGCAATGCGGGAAGAAGCTGAAGAAGAGGCATCAGATGAGCCCGTTGA
Organism: Triticum dicoccoides; assembly: GCF_002162155.2. Classification (NCBI taxonomy): domain Eukaryota; kingdom Viridiplantae; phylum Streptophyta; class Magnoliopsida; order Poales; family Poaceae; genus Triticum; species Triticum dicoccoides. The sequence goes on from NC_041384.1 coordinate 754,475,632, forward strand.
TGATCTAGGTCGGGCCATTGCCGATGCAAAGAGAAACTGCGCAAGTGATTTGGAGAAGAAGAAGTTGCAGCGCATGTTAGAGGATCACAAAAAATTGTTGTACCCGAATTGCGTAGGTGACAAGAAAAAGCTGGGCACCACACTGGAATTGCTGCAATGGAAGGCAGAGAATGGTGTATCTGACAAGGGATTTGGAAAGTTGCTGGTAATGATAAAGGATATGCTTCCAAAGGACAACGAATTGCCCGAGAGTACGTACGAAGCAAAGAAGGTTGTCTGCCCTCTAGGGTTAGAGGTGCAGAAGATACATGCATGCCCTAATGATTGCATCCTCTACCGCGGTGAGTACGAGGATTTGAACGCTTGCCCGGTATGTGGTGCATTGCGCTATAAGATCAGCCGCGATGACCCTGGTGATGTCGAGGGCTGGCGCCCCAGGAAGAAGATTCCTGCCAAGGTGATGTGGTATGCTCCTATAATACCACGGTTGAAACGTTTGTTCCAAAACAAAGAGCATGCCAAGGCGATGTGATGGCACAAAGAAGACCGTAAGAAAGACGGAAAGTTGAGAGTACCTGCTGACGGGTCGCAGTGGAGAAAAATCGAAAGAAAGTACGGGAAGGAGTTTGCAGATGACGCAAGGAGCGTATGGTTTGGTCTAAGCGCAGATGGCATTAATCCTTTTGGGGAGCAGAGCAGCAACCATAGCACCTGGCCTGTGACTCTATGTTTGTATAACCTTCCTCCTTGGTTGTGCATGAAGCGGAAGTTCATTATGATGCCAGTGCTCATCCAAGGCCCTAAGCAACCCAGCAACGACATTGATGTGTACCTAAGGCCATTAGTTGAAGAACTCTTACAACTGTGGAATGGAACAGGTGTACGTGCGTGGGATGAGCACATGGGGGAAGAATTTGACCTAAAGGCATTGCTGTTCGTGACCATTAATGATTGGCCTGGTCTCAGTAACCTTTCAGGACAGACAAACAAGGGATACCGCGCATGCACGCACTGTTTGGACGATACCGACAGTATATATTTGGCTAATAAGAATGTGTACCTGGGACATCGTCGATTTCTTCCGAGCAGGCATCCCGTAAGAAAGAAAGGCAAGCATTTCAAAGGTGAGGTGGATCACCGGACGAAGCCTCGCCACCGTACTGGTGCTGATGTACATGATATGGTCAAGGATTTGAAGGTGGTCTTTGGAAAGGGTCCTGGTGGACAACCTGTTCCGAATGACGCTGATGGACGCGCACCCATGTGGAAGAAGAAATCTATATTTTGGGACCTACCCTATTGGAAAGACCTCGAGGTCCACTCCGCAATCGACGTGATGCACGTGACGAAGAATCTTTGTGTGACCCTGCTTGGCTTCTTGGGCGTGTATGGGAAGACAAAAAGATACACCTGAGGCACGGAAGGACCAGCAACGTATGCACGGAAAAGACGGCATACATCAGGGTCATGCAAGCTACGCTCTTACCAAAGAAGAGAAGGAAATCTTCTTTGAATGCCTGCTCAGTATTAAGGTACCGTCTGGCTTCTCGTAGAATATAAAGGGAATAATAAACATGGCAGAGAAAAAGTTCCAGAACCTAAAGTCTCATGACTGCCACATGATTATGACGCAACTGCTTCCGGTTGCATTGAGGGGGCTTCTACCGGAAAACGTTCGATTAGCCATTGTGAAGCTATGTGCATTTCTCAATGCAATCTCTCAGAAGGTAATTGATCCAGAAATCATACCAAGGTTACAGAATGATTTGGTGCAATGTCTTGTCAGTTTCGAGTTGGTGTTCCCACCATCCTTCTTCAACATCATGACGCACGTCCTAGTTCACCTATGCAAAGAGATTAACGTTTTGGGTCCTGTATTTCTACACAATATGTTCCCCTTTGAGAGGTTCATGGGAGTCTTAAAGAAATGTGTTCATAGCCGTGCTAGGCCAGAAGGAAGCATCTCCAAGGGCCGTCAAAATGAGGAGGTCATTGAGTTTTGTATTGACTTTATTCCTGACCTTAAGCCGACTAGTGTTCCTGAATTGCGGCATAAGGGCAGACTGGATGGAAAAGGCACGCTAGGAGGGGAACAAATAATATGTATGGACGGACATTCTCTCACTGAAGCACACTACACAGTTCTACAGAATTCCGCCTTGGTGGCTCCGTATATGGATGAACACAAGAATTTGCTACGCTCCAAACACCCGGAGCGGTCTGATGACTGGATTACACGTGAACAAACCAGGAGTTTCGCCAGCTGGTTGCAAGCACGTACCATGCATGACACCTCTATTGAAGATGACCTGTACTTGCTGTCCCAGTTACCATCTTCGAATATAATGACTTTCAAAGGGTACGAGATAAATGGTAATACATTTTACACGATCGCCCAAGATAAGAAGAGCACCAACCAAAACAGTGGTGTCCGCTTTGATGCAGAAACCAAGACGGGAAAGGAAACATATTATGGTTATATACAGGACATATGGGAACTTGACTATTGACGTGGTTTGAAGGTCCCTTTGTTTCGGTGCAAATGGGTCAATATGACACGAGGCAGGGTAACGGAAGACCCGCAGTACGGAATGACAACAGTGGATCTCAGCAATCTTGCGTATGCAGACGAACCATTCGTCCTAACCAATGATGTGGCACAGGTTTTCTATGTGAAGGACATGTCTACCAAGCCAAGAAAAAGAAAAGATAAGGAAGCGAATGCATCGTACGATGAGCCAAAGCGGCACATAGTTCTTTCTGGGAAGAGAAACATCGTGGGAGTGGATGACAAGACAGACAAGTCAGAAGATTATGAAAAGTTTGATGAAATTGCTCCATTCACAGTGAATATTGACCCGAGCATCCCGTTAAATGATGAAGATTTTCCATGGCTACGACGCAAAGGGACACACGCGAAGAAAAAGTTTCACACCCAAAGATCTGGGATGTGATCGGCTTAACTATCATCACTTTCTTCTGTGTTTCACACCCAGGAGGGAATCTCTGTAATAGTTAGGGTAGCTAGTTATGTGTTTTGGCATTTGAAACGCGAAGAAATTTTATGTGCAAGCAAATTCTTTCATGCATTTACTGATTTTTTTCAGCTAAATGACCCTAAAATTGAAAAGCATTTCAAATGAACTCAGAAAAGGATGAAAGTTGGCATGGTATCATAATTTCACCCACATAGCATGTGCAAAAAAGTAGAGAGGGTTACCGCAAAAACTGGATGCACTTCGTGTACAAAATGGACAATCTGTTTCGAAGTATCAGGGTTTCGGACGAAAACTCATCCGTTACAAAGGCATTTCATTTTTTAAATAACCTAAGCATTATCAAATTGAATATAATGATAAAACACACTAATATTAAACATAAGAAAAAAGAATCACTGAAAAATCTATTTTTAAAGTTAAGTTATTCACAAAAATAAATAAAGCAAAAAAATAAGAAAAAAAAGCCCACCTACTGGGCCACAGCGGCCTGCATACGACTAGAAACCCAAATTCAAGTTGGGCCAGGATGCAGGCCCGCTAGCCCAGTAGGCCCAATAGGGCATCGCAGAAGAGGTAGGCCCAGAAGGCCTACTTAAGAGAGGAGCTCGAGACAGCAGTGACGGTGGGGCTTATAAGCAGGTGCGAGTGCCCCTCGGCTAGCGAGGTGGGACTAAACTTTTGTGCCCCTCGCCTGGCAGCGTACCCCCCTTTAGTACCGGTTCGTGGCACCAACCGGTACTAAAGGGGGGGCCTTTAGTACCGGTTGGTTCCACGAACCGGTACTAAAGGGGGGTGCTTCCCGCCGCTTGGCCTGGCCAAAACAGGCCTTTAGTACCGGTTGGTGGCTCCAACCGGTACTAAAGGTGCCTTCTATATATACAACACTTACGAAAATTTCATTCTCCCTCTGTTTCTTCCTCTGTTTCCCCATTGAAGCACCGCCCGCGCGCCCCGATCGATCGACGCCGTCGTCGTGGCCGCCCCGTCCCCGTCGCCGCCCCCGTCCGCGTCGCCGCCCCGTCCCCGTC
>NC_041384.1:754480155-754499678 GCF_002162155.2 Triticum dicoccoides
ACCCCGCTGTGAGCTCTCCCCCTCTAACCCCTCTCCCTCGCCCCTGGCGGCCACCATGGGCGCCGCCCCTCCCCGAGCCCATACACACACACACACAAGCATGATGAACACACACACACACACACACGTACATATGTATGAATTAATGCATGTATATATTAGTATATACGTATTTTGTATGTTTAATTAGTTTAGATTTTTTAGATTATTATTTTTTTCACTAGTATATATGTATGAATGCATGTTAGATGGATATAATTAGTGTTTAATTAGTATGGAATTTTTTATATATAATGTTGTTTTTCAGTTTTTTAATGGATGTATAAAAGTTCTGTTTTCTGTTTTTAGTGTTAGATGCTTAATTAGTATGAAATAGCATATAGAATTTTGACATATGCTATGATAGCATAATTAGTGTTATATAGAAATGTTAGAAATTTTAGTTATCAAAATCCAATCATTAAAAAAATGTTACTTTTCGCGGGCATATAGCTAGTATTTGTTGTCGACGATGCCCGGCCCGCATCCTCGCCGTCGACACGTCCGCGACGACGTCCAGCTGACCCATGTCCGAGAGTGGGCTCCGCCGGGCTGGCACTGGGAGGTGCTGCCTGGAGGGGCGCGCCGCTTGATGAGGAACCCGGCCCCGGGTCCCGTCATCGACCCTGATCTCGTTTGGTGGCGTTCGTGTGGGCCAGTTTCGGTGCGGAGGGAGCCGGCCCCGCCGGAGGTGGTACGTCGTCGTGTCAGGGAGGAGGACGAGCACGTCTATCGCTACATGGTTGCGTTAGAGGGCGGCAGGTTCTCCAATACCTGGCAGTTTCTTCAGGGATCTCACTTCAGCTATGATCCTATGAGGGTTCCTTCTCTTTGGGTTGAAGGAAATATGCCCTAGAGGCAATAATAAAGTTATTATTTATTTCCTTATATCATGATAAATGTTTATTATTCATGCTAGAATTGTATTAACCGGAAACATAATACATGTATGAATACATAGACAAACAGAGTGTCACTAGTATGCCTCTACTTGACTAGCTCGTTAATCAAAGATGGTTATGTTTCCTAACCATGAACAAAGAGTTGTTATTTGATTAACGAGGTCACATCATTAGTTGAATGATCTGATTGACATGACCCATTCCATTAGCTTAGCATCCGATCGTTTAGTATGTTGCTATTGCTTTCTTCATGACTTATACATGTTCCTATGACTATGAGATTATGCAACTCCCGTTTGCCGGAGGAACACTTTGTGTGCTACCAAACGTCACAACGTAAATGGGTGATTATAAAGGAGCTCTACAGGTGTCTCCAAAGGTAGATGTTGGGTTGGCGTATTTCGAGATTAGGATTTGTCACTCCGATTGTCGGAGAGGTATCTCTGGGCCCTCTCGGTAATGCACATCACATAAGCCTTGCAAGCATTGCAACTAATGAGTTAGTTGCGGGATGATGTATTACAGAACGAGTAAAGAGACTTGCCGGTAACGAGATTGAACTAGGTATTGGATACCGACGATCGAATCCCGGGCAAGTAACATACCGATGACAAAGGGAACGACGTATGTTGTTATGCGGTCTAACCGATAAAGATCTTCATAGAATATGTAGGAGCCAATATGGGCATCCAGGTCCCGCTATTGGTTATTGATCGGAGATGTGTCTCAGTCATGTCTACATTGTTCTCAAACCATAGGGTCCGCACGCTTAACGTTACGATGACAGTTATTATGAGTTTATGCATTTTGATGTACCGAAGTTAGTTCGGAGTCCCGGATGTGATCACCGACATGACGAGGAGTCTCGAAATGGTCGAGACATAAAGATTGATATATTGGAAGCCTACATTTGGATATCGGAAGTGTTCCGGGTGAAATCGGGATTTTACCGGAGTACCGGGAGGTTACCGGAACCCCCCGGGGACTATATGGGCCTTAGTGGGCTTTAGTGGAAAGGAGAAAGGGGCAGCCCAAGGTGGCCGCGCGCCTCCCCCCTCCCCTAGTCCTATTAGGACTAGGAGAGGTCGCCGGCCCCCCCTCTCCCCCCCCCCTTAAGGAATCCTATTCCAACTAGGATTGGGGGGGGGGATCCTACTCCCAGAGGGAGTAGGACTCTCCTGGCGCGCCCTCCATGGCCGGCCGCACCCTCCCCCTTGTCTCCTTTATATACGAAGGCAGGGGGCACCTCTAGACACACAAGTTGATCCTTGAGATCGTTCCTTAGCCGTGTGCGGTGCCCCCTGCCACCATATTCCACCTCGATCATACCATTGTAGTGCTTAGGCGAAGCCCTGCGTCGGTAGAACATCAAGATCGTCACCACGCCGTCGTGCTGACGGAACTCCTCCCCGACGCTTTGCTGGATCGGAGCCCGGGGATCGTCATCGAGCTGTACGTGTGCTAAGAACTCGGAGGTGCCGGAGTAACGGTGCTTGGATCGGTCGGATCGGGAAGACGTACGACTACTTCCTCTACTTTGCGTCAACGCTTACGCAGTCGGTCTGCGTGGGTACGTAGACAACACTCTCCCCTCTCATTGCTATGCATCACCATGATCTTGCGTGTGCGTAGGAATTTTTTTTGAAATTACTACGTTCCCCAACAGTGGCATCCGAGCCTAGTTTTTATGGTTTGATGTCATTTGCACGAGTAGAACACAAGTGAGTTGTGGGCGATATAAGTCATACTGCCTACCAGCATGTCATACTTTGGTTCAGCGGTATTGTTGGACGAGATGACCCGGACCAACATTACGTGTACGCTTACGCGAGACCGGTTTCCCCGACGTGCTTTGCACATAGGTGGCTTGCGGGCGACTGTCTCTCCAATTTTAGTTGAACCGAGTGTGGCTACGCCCGGTCCTTGCGAAGGTTAGAACGGAGTCTATTTGACAAACTATCGTTGTGGTTTTGATGCGTAGGTGAGATTGGTTCTTGCTTAAGCCCGTAGCAGCCACGTAAAACTTGCAACAACAAAGTAGAGGACGTCTAACTTGTTTTTGCAGGGCATGTTGTGATGTGATATGGTCAAGACATGATGCTAAATTTTATTGTATGAGATGATCATGTTTTGTAACCGAGTTATCGGCAACTGGCAGGAGCCATATGGTTGTCGCTTTATTGTATGCAATGCAATCACGATGTAATGCTTTACTTTATCACTAAGCGGTAGCGATAGTCGTGGAAGCATAAGATTGGAGAGACGACAACGATGCTACGATGGAGATCAAGGTGTCGCGCCGGTGACGATGGTGATCATGACGGTGCTTCGGAGATGGAGATCACAAGCACAAGATGATGATGGCCATATCATATCACTTATATTGATTGCATGTGATGTTTATCTTTTTATGCATCTTATCTTGCTTTGATTGACGGTAGCATTATAAGATGATCTCTCACTAAATTATCAAGAAGTGTTCTCCCTGAGTATGCACCGTTGCCAAAGTTCGTCGTGCCCAGACACCACGTGATGATCGGGTGTGATAAGCTCTACGTCCATCTACAACGGGTGCAAGCCAGTTTTGCACACGCAGAATACTCAGGTTAAACTTGACGAGCCTATCATATGCAGATATGGCCTCGGAACACAGAGACCGAAAGGTCGAGCGTGAATCATATAGTAGATATGATCAACATAATGATGTTCACCATTGAAAACTACTCCATCTCAAACATAGTTGATTTGGATCACGTGATCACTTAGAGGATTAGAGGGATGTCTATCTAAGTGGGAGTTCTTAAGTAATTTGATTAATTAAACTTAAACTTATCATGAACTTAGTACCTGATAGTATCTTGCTTGTTTATGTTGATTGTAGATAGATGGCTCGTGCTGTTGTTCCGTTGAATTTTAATGCGTTCCTTGAGAAAGCAAAGTTGAAAGATGATGGTAGCAATTACACGGACTGGGTCCGTAACTTGAGGATTATCCTCATTGCTGCTCAGAAGAATTACGTCCTGGAAGCACCGCTGGGTGCCAGGCCTGCTGCTGGAGCAACACCAGATGTTATGAACGTCTGGCAGAGCAAAGCTGATGACTACTCGATAGTTTAGTGTGCCATGCTTTACGGCTTAGAATCGGGACTTCAACGACAATTTGAACGTCATGGAGCATATGAGATGTTCCAGGAGTTGAAGTTAATATTTCAAGCAAATGCCCGGATTGAGAGATATGAAGTCTCCAATAAGTTCTATAGCTGCAAGATGGAGGAGAACAGTTTTGTCAGTGAGCATATACTCAAAATGTCTGGGTATAATAATCACTTGATTCAGATGGGAGTTAATCTTCCAGATGATTGCGTCATTGACAGAATTCTCCAATCACTGCCACCAAGCTACAAGAGCTTCGTGATGAACTATAATATGCAAGGGATGAACAAGACTATTCCCGAGCTCTTCGCAATGCTGAAAGCTACGGAGGTAGAAATCAAGAAGGAGCATCAAATGTTGATGGTTAACAAGACCACTAGTTTCAAGAAAAAGGGCAAACGGAAGAAGAAGGGGAACTTCAAGAAGAACAGCAAGCAAGTTGCTGCTCGGGAGAAGAAACCCAAGTCTGGACCTAAGCCTGAAACTGAGTGCTTCTAGTGCAAGCAGACTGGTCACTGGAAGCGGAACTGCCCCAAGTATTTGGTGGATAAGAACGATGGCAAGGTGAAGAAAGGTATATGTGATATACATGTTATTGATGTGTACCTTACTAGAGCTCGCAGTAGCACCTGGGTATTTGATACTGGTTATGTTGCTAATATTTGCAACTCGAAACAGGGACTACGGATTAAGCGAACACTGGCGAAGGACGAGGTGACGATGCGCGTGGGAAACGGTTCCAAAGTCGATGTGATCGCGGTCGGCACGCTACCTCTACATCTACCTTCGGGATTAATATTAGACCTAAATAATTGTTATTTGGTGCCAGCGTTAAGCATGAACATTATATCTGGATCTTGTTTGATGCGAGACGGTTATTCATTTAAATCAGAGAATAATGGTTGTTCTATTTATATGAGTAATATCTTTTATGGTCATGCACCTTCGAAGAGTGGTCTATTTTTGTTGAATCTCGATAGTAGTAACACACATATTCATAATGTTGAAGCCAAAAGATGCAGAGTTGATAATGATAGTGCAACTTATTTGTGGCACTGCCGTTTAGGTCATATCGGTATAAAGCGCATGAAGAAACTCCATACTGATGGACTTTTGGAACCACTTGATTATGAATCACTTGGTACTTGCGAACCGTGCCTCATAGGCAAGATGACTAAAACACCGTTCTCCGGTACTATGGAGAGAGCAACAGATTTGTTGGAAATCATACATACCGATGTATGTGGTCTGATGAATATTGAGGCTCGTGGCGGATATCGTTATTTTCTCACCTTCACAGATGACTTAAGCAGATATGGGTATATCTACTTAATGAAACATAAGTCTGAAACATTTGAAAAGTTCAAAGAATTTTAGAGTGAAGCTGAAAATCATCGTAACAAGAAAATAAAGTTTCTACGATCTGATCGTGGAGGAGAATATTTGAGTTACGAGTTTGGTGTACATTTGAAAAATTGTGGAATAGTTTCGCAACTCACGCCACCCGGAACACCACAGCGTAATGGTGTGTCCGAACGTCGTAATCGTACTTTACTAGATATGGTGCGATCTATGATGTCTCTTACTGATTTACCGCTATCATTTTGGGGTTATGCTTTAGAGACGGCCGCATTCACGTTAAATAGGGCACCATCAAAATCCGTTGAGACAACGCCTTATGAACTATGGTTTGGCAAGAAACCAAAGTTGTCGTTTCTTAAAGTTTGGGGCTGCGATGCTTATGTGAAAAAGCTTCAACCTGATAAGCTCGAACCCAAATCGGAGAAATGTGTTTTCATAGGATACCCAAAGGAGACTGTTGGGTACACCTTCTATCACAGATCCGAAGGCAAGACATTCGTTGCTAAGAATGGATCCTTTCTAGAGAAGGAGTTTCTCTCGAAAGAAGTGACTGGGAGGAAAGTAGAACTTGACGAGGTAACTGTACCTGCTCCCTTATTGGAAAGTAGTACATCACAGAAAACTGTTTCTGCGACACCTATACCAGTTAGTGAGGAAGCTAATGATGATGATCATGAAACTTTAGGACAAGATACTACTGAACCTCGTAGATCAACCAGAGCGAGATCCGCACCAGAGTGGTACGGTAATCCTGTTCTGGAAATCATGCTGCTAGATCATGATGAACCTACGAACTATGAAGAAGCGATGGTGAGCCCAGATTCTGCAAAATGGCTTGAAGCCATGAAATCTGAGATGGGATCCATGTATGAGAACAAAGTATGGACTTTGGTTGACTTGCCCGATGATCGTCAAGCAATTGAAAATAAATGGATCTTCAAGAAGAAGACTGACGCTGATGGTAATGTAACTGTCTACAAAGCTCGACTTGTCGCAAAAGGTTTTCGACAAGTTCAAGGGGTTGACTACGATGAGACCTTCTCACCTGTAGCGATGCTTAAGTCTGTCAGAATCATGTTAGCAATTGCCGCATTTTATGATTATGAAATTTGGCAGATGGATGTCAAAACTGCATTCCTGAATGGATTTCTGGAAGAAGAGTTGTATATGATGCAACCGGAAGGTTTTGTCGATCCAAAGGGATCTAACAAAGTGTGCAAGCTCCAGCGATCCATTTATGGACTGGTGCAAGCCTCTCGGAGTTGGAATAAACGCTTTGATAGTGTGATCAAAGCATTTGGTTTTACACAGACTTTCGGAGAAGCCTGTATTTACAAGAAAGTGAGTGGGAGCTCTATAGCATTTCTGATATTATATGTAGATCACATATTACTGATTGGAAATGATATAGAATTTCTGGATAGCATAAAGGGATACTTGAATAAGAGTTTTTCAATGAAAGATCTCGGTGAAGCTGCTTACATATTAGGCATAAAGATCTATAGAGATAGATCAAGACACTTAATTGGACTTTCACAAAGCACATACCTTGACAAGATTTTGAAGAAGTTCAAAATGGATCAAGCAAAGAAAGGGTTCTTGCCTGTGTTACAAGGTGTGAAGTTGAGTCAGACTCAATGCCCGACCACTGCAGAAGATAGAGAGAAAATGAAAGATGTTCCCTATGCTTCAGCCATAGGTTCTGTCATGTATGCAATGCTGTGTACCAGACCTGATGTGTGCCTTGCTATAAGTTTAGCAGGGAGGTACCAAAGTAATCCAGGAGTGAATCACTGGACATCGGTCAAGAACATCCTGAAATACCTGAAAAGGACTAAGGATATGTTTCTCGTATATGGAGGTGACAAGGAGCTCACCGTAAAGGGTTACATTGATGCAAGCTTTGACACTGATCCGGACGATTCCAAATCGCAAACCGGATACGTGTTTACATTAAACGGTGGAGCTGTCAGTTGGTGCAGTTCTAAACAAAGCGTCGTAGCGGGATCTACATGTGAAGCGGAGTACATAGCTTCTTCGGAAGCAGCGAATGAAGGAGTCTGGATGAAGGAGTTCATATCCGATCTAGGTGTCATACCTAGTGCATCGGGTCCAATGAAAATCTTTTGTGACAATACTGGTGCAATTGCCTTGGCAAAGGAATCCAGATTTCACAAAAGGACCAAGCACATCAAGAGACGCTTCAATTCCATCTGGGATCTAGTCCAGGTGGGAGACATAGAAATTTGCAAGATACATACGGGTCCGAATGTTGCAGACCCATTGACTAAGCCTCTTCCACGAGCAAAACATGATCAACACCAAGGCTCCATGGGTGTTAGAATCATTACTATGTAATCTAGATTATTGACTCTAGTGCAAGTGGGAGACTGAAGGAAATATGCCCTAGAGGCAATAATAAAGTTATTATTTATTTCCTTATATCATGATAAATGTTTATTATTCATGCTAGAATTGTATTAACCAGAAACATAATACATGTGTGAATACATAGACAAACAGAGTGTCACTAGTATGCCTCTACTTGACTAGCTCGTTAATCAAAGATGGTTATGTTTCCTAACCATGAACAAAGAGTTGTTATTTGATTAACGAGGTCACATCATTAGTTGAATGATCTGATTGACATGACCCATTCCATTAGCTTAGCACCCGATCATTTAGTATGTTGCTATTGCTTTCTTCATGACTTATACATGTTCCTATGACTATGAGATTATGCAACTCCCGTTTGCCGGAGAAACACTTTGTGTGCTACCAAACATCACAACGTAAATGGGTGATTATAAAGGAGCTCTACAGGTGTCTCCAAAGGTAGATGTTGGGTTGGTGTATTTCGAGATTAGGATTTGTCACTCCGATTGTCGGAGAGGTATCTCTGGGCCCTCTCGGTAATGCACATCACATAAGCCTTGCAAGCATTGCAACTAATGAGTTAGTTGCGGGATGATGTATTACAGAACGAGTAAAGAGACTTGCCGGTAACGAGATTGAACTAGGTATTGGATACCTACGATCGAATCCCGGGCAAGTAACATACCGATGACAAAGGGAACGACGTATGTTGTTATGCGGTCTGACCGATAAAGATCTTCGTAGAATATGTAGGAGCCAATATGGGCATCCAGGTCCCGCTATTGGTTATTGACCGGAGATGTGTCTCAGTCATGTCTACATTGTTCTCGAACCGTAGGGTCCGCACGCTTAACGTTACGATGACAGTTATTATGAGTTTATGCATTTTGATGTACCGAAGTTAGTTCGGATCCTGGATGTGATCACGGACATGACGAGGAGTCTCGAAGTGGTCGAACATAAAGATTGATATATTGGAAGCCTATGTTTGGATATCGGAAGTGTTCCGGGTGAAATCGGGATTTTACCGGAGTACCGGGAGGTTACCGGAACCCCCCGGGGACTATATGGGTCTTAGTGGGCTTTAGTGGAAAGGAGAAAGGGGCAGCCCAAGGTGGCTGCGCGCCTCCCCCCTCCCCTAGTCCTATTAGGACTAGGAGAGGTGGCCGGCCCCCTCTCTCTCTTCCCCCCTTAAGGAATCCTATTCCAACTAGGATTTGGGGGGGGGGGGGATCCTACTCCCAGAGGGAGTAGGTCTCTCCTGGCGCGCCCTCCATGGCCGGCCGCACCCTCCCCCTTGTCTCCTTTATATACGGAGGCAGGGGGCACCTCTAGACACACAAGTTGATCCTTGAGATTGTTCCTTAGCCGTGTGCGGTGCCCCCTGCCACCATATTCCACCTCGATCATACCGTTGTAGTGCTTAGGCGAAGCCCTGCGTCAGTAGAACATCAAGATCGTCACCACGCCGTCGTGCTGACGGAACTCTTCCCCGACGCTTTGCTGGATCGGAGCCCGACGATCGTCATCGAGCTGTACGTGTGCTAAGAACTCGGAGGTGCCGGAGTAACGGTGCTTGGATCGGTCGGATCGGGAAGACATACGACTACTTCCTCTACTTTGCGTCAACGCTTCCGCAGTCGGTCTGCGTAGGTACGTAGACAACACTCTCCCCTCTCGTTGCTATGCATCACCATGATCTTGCGTGTGCGTAGGAATTTTTTTGAAATTACTATGTTCCCCAACATGGGTGTCCACCGCCTAGCCAGTGATGTACTATTCAATATTATATATTATTCGAGACGATGTATTTGAGATTAAATCTATTATTCGAGACGATGTATTCGAGATTAAATCTATTATTCGAGACGATGTATTCGAGATTATATCTATTATTCGAGATGATGTATTCGAGATTATATCTATTATTCGAGATTATACTAAATTGTTTTATATTTCTTTTGGCATAGTTAAATAAAAGCTATGGCGGACGATACCGACAGAGAGAGAGAGAACATACCATGTTCGATATCATACGCGGGCCAGATGATGATCAGAATGAAGAAGATTTTGACGGCTCCAAATTTCTAAACAACACCGGAGAGGGTGATATGATATTCGATCGCGACGACCGAGAAGATGAAGTCATGAACTACGACGAAGAACATGTTGATCCTAAAACAACAAACACCGGCGAGGTATATATATTTATATAAGGAGGAATCTGGTGATCATCGCATGTTTTAAATGAGTTGAAGATATATTAACGAATCGATCTTTCTTCTTTCAGCCATCCGGATCGAGCAAATCTTCAGGCAAAAGGACGAAACGAGGCCCGAACAAAAAGTTGAAGGAGGGCGTAAAGTACAATATCGAGGCATTCAAACCTAATGGCGAACCATTAGTGCCTAAGAAGATTGCGGACAAGTTCGTTCGTCAGTGCGGAGTTCTTGTGAAGGACCAACTCCCGATCTCCCTTCAAGAATGGAGAAAGCCAGCAAAGCCATGTCCAAATGTTACTTTTGTCGACGAGAATAAAAAAACTGCTTTGGGATACTCTCATGGAACATTTCACCCTACCAGATCATTTCACAGAAGCAGATGTGCGGAAAGTCGAGGACGCTGCTTTTAGGAAGATGGCGGTTGCATTCAAGAACCACAAGAGAACGACGTGGGAGAAGTACGTCAAGGGAGGAAGGAAGACTCCAGTATTCGAGGGGATACTAGAGAATCAAAGTGCTCATTGGGACGATTTCATGAAATTCAAGGATTCAAAATTAGCTAAGGAACGGTCGAGAATAAACAAGAAGAATGCCGAAAAAAAGGATAAGTTCCATAAGCTGGGGCCAGGTGGCTACGCGGTGGCAATGCCTAAGTGGGATAAGTCTGAGAAAGAGATGGAGGATGCAAGTGTCACTCCGGTTACTAAGAGCTGGCCCCCCAGGTGCAGGACTTGGTTCTATGCGCATGGGGGGGAGTTGGACCCGAAGATAGGCAATGTTTCGACGAAGGCATGTCTGAACGGAGCCGACGATGCGCTACTTGTTGCAATAGAAGAGGCTCGATCGGGGGTGTTCCAGCCCAACAGAGAGAACAATGAGCTTACGCGTGCCCTGGGAAATCCTGAACACCCGGGAAGAACACGAGGCAAGGGCGCTATTCCGTGGTATGAGGGGTTTTCGGACTGGAACGCCGACTACAGAACCCGTGCGAGAAAGAAGATTGCGGAGGACAAGAAGAGCAAGATGGAGGAGGAGCAGAGGAAGCGGGACTATGAACGCCTTCAAGGCCTAGAAGCAAGTCAAGCAGAATTGGCAGTTAAATTCTAGCGGCAGCAGGAGCAGATCGACTCACTTAGCCAGCAAAGGGGGTCTCAGCATCTGCAGCAGCTAGCGGATGATCCAGCATTGGATAGCACCACCCCATCCATGCCGAGAAGCAGCGTGGGTTCCGCCCCGGGCGACGTAGTGCTGGATAGATACCCCGTGGATGACATCACGGAGAACACTAACTGCAATCTACACTTCAAAATGAAGAACATATCCATGAAGGTGGCGGACGCTGTTGCTTTTTCAAATTCCCCCGAGGCAACCTTCCATTGCAACCCGATTCTATCGGGCTATGCTCGTGTCTTGGTTGATGAGGTGGTGGACCCATATTCGGAGCTACAGCTTGACATTCCTGGAGGTGACGACGAGCACACATTGGGAGAGGCCATACATCATGTCATCCTATGGAGAAAGGATTGCATCATCTTTCGAAGGCCACCGACACCGCGTCACCCGACTCCTCGTCGAAGTCCGCCACCGAGTCAGCAGACTCCCGCTCCTCCAAGTCCACCAACGCGTGAGGCCACTCCTCCTCCTCCAAGTCCGGCAAAGTGTCAGGCCACTCCTCCTCCAAGTCCGACACAGCGTCAGACGTCCACTCCTCCTCCAAGTCCGGCACAACCTCAGGCCACTGCAAGTCCGGCACAGCTTCAGGCCACTCCTCCTCGTCCAACTCAGCCCCGTCAGCCGTCTCCGCCGCCTCAGCAATCGCAGAAGAGACACCCCGCAGCTATGGTGCGTAGCGGTACGAGTCGAGGTCATAGTACAGGAAGTACAGGCGGAGGCAAGCGATATAAATATGGTCCAAACCTCACTACTCCTCTTCCTGTGAGGGCTTACGACAGGACCGAGGAGCAAACCAATGCCATAGTGCGGGCAGAACTCGATGCCCGTTTTGGACCGAAACCGCCACCGCCGCCAAGGGAGAAAGTGCCTGTGGAAGTAGTTGACCACTTCATTCGTATGGCTCAACCACCAGCTCCTAAGCCTGTTGACACAGACTATGAGCGCCACATCAGGAAGTTACATCGACAACGTCTACAGAAGAAGGCGAGCTCGAGCTCGAGCAAACAACAAGCAGCTGTCAAAAAATACGGGAAAACTGTTGCCCAGCTGGGAAAACAGGTGGCGCAATCGATCCCCCCGCTTGTTGTGCTGCCAACAACACGTGACAGTACGCGCGCCCAATATTATTGTGGCCAAACAATTTACGTTCCCGAGGTGGGCGATGTGGTAATAACCCAGGAGCATATAATGCAGGCTGACGAACTCAAGATCACTATTGGACAACTCCTCGAGATCGAGGACATGCCTGGGATTACAGAGGAGGAAATAAAACGGAAATATGTCCGGGGCCAACCTTTGGCCGAGCTAGAAGATGTCAACAAGCTCCCAACGAGAATGTATGAATTGCCTCAATGGTACATGGACATTACCAAGAGATCCGATCGAGAGTCCCTCATGGTGTATGTCAAGAAGGATGATTACTACCATGAGAAAGGTGTGGCCGTTGAGTATTCTGAACTGTTTCAATTATACAATCAAGACGCACTCGACAAATCTATCGTCAGTTGCTATTGTCTGTAAGTGATTTCTTTCTATAATTTAAGTCTCAAGCTAGCTGTAGTGATCCTTTTGATCAATCATTACCTGTAATTATCCTCACTATATTCTTTTCTATGGTATTATGCAGGATGAAGATGTATGAAATGAGAAAAGGTGGACGCTATGGCATTGGGTTCATTGACCCAAACACCGTTAATGAATACACATGGAAAATAAACAAGCATCATGAAAAAAAGGTAGAGGACAGCATGCTAGAGTTCTTGAAGCGCCTCAAATACAATGAAGATATACTACTTCCTTACAACTTCCAGTGAGTCACACTTTCTTGTACTACAAATTCTCTATTTTTGCCTACTAGCTAGCTACATGTTTTTGCTTACATATGCCCGCTTAATTAAGACATGCAAACGTGTGTGCATGCAGATTTCACTGGATCTTGTGTATCATTAAAGTTGACGCCGGAATAGTTGAAATACTGGACTCGCTACTCAAAGCAAATAGTGACTATAACATCTTGTTTGGGATAGTCAACAGGTAATTTCAATCATTATTAACTATATATCTCGGCCTATTTAGTTCGTCATTTCATGATATGAACTATTTAATAACCCCTTTATTCGTTTTCTTTGTCGGCGGGCAGGGCTTGGGCAAGGTTCATCAGCGTCACGGAAGGCGAATGGAAACCACAGCTGAAATGGTTTCGACCCAAGGTAAGTAATTAAGTAGTACTAGCTAGCTAGCTAGCTGCCATCTCTTTAATTATCATGCTTGATTAATTATTATCTGATCAAATTAAATTCCATTCTCGTAATAAAGGGCCTGAAGCAGGCGCAGGGGACTGATCTGTGTGCATTCTGCGTTTGCGAGAACATTCGCATGATGGCGTCCGAAAGGAGCAGATCTCAAAGACAGGAATGGGTACGCTTGTCAGAACACTATTCACAATTTTTACACCATTATCGATATCTAGTCACACAACTAATACACATGCATATTGATCTCCTTCTTAATAGTTCAAAGAGGTGCGGGACAAGCTCCTAGAAATGGAGCGCGTAGAAGCACTTCAAGAGGAAATAGCGGGATTTTTGCTCGACCAGGTCATAAATCCGAAGGGAGAATACTATTACCCGCTACCGCCCCCATCGACCAAGTCATGAACCACTTCCAATTGTCATCGTGCTCCGAAGGCACCAATTAGGCTAATGCCACTGGCTCCGAAGGTGCCGGGGAAACTGATCCTCGAGCACCTATGGGACCGGCGGACCGGGTCCCTTTCGGTTCGGCGGGGGCGGAGATCATGCAAAGAGCAGATCGAGGCGAAGCACACGAGCAGTTTACCCAGGTTCGGGCCGCATGGATGCGTAAAACCCTACTCCTGCTTTGTGGATTGTATTGAGTTCTTGCTCGGGAGCGCAGAGTGCTACAGTACCCACTAGCAGCTAACGAGACCGAGCATGAATGAGTCCTCCCCACCTACGTTGCGCATGGGCCTCCTTTTATATGCTCAATGGGTCACCGACAGGTGGCAACGTAGACAAGGAAAAAAATGGAAAGGTGGTGGTTGGTACAACTACTTGTACAGTGTATCATACCTAACCCTGACGGTAGGGGACAAAGGCATTAAATGCCCGTCTGTGTCGCCTAAATAGTGCTAAAGGGACCGCCAGGGACGCCACCGCTCGCCACGATGGCGATTTTGTCAGCGCCGCTTGCCAGCGCGCACCCCTGGCTGCACAGCCTCCCGCCACATATGCCTGGAAGGGTCCCGGAGCGACAGGTTGGTGGATGCGCTGGAGCGCGGGTACAGAGTGGTGGCTTGCCGCGGAAAGCGCCTTGCCGCGGTCGTTGTCTTGCCGCGTCCGGGAGCTTGTCGCTCACCGGGCCTTGCCGGGACGCGTGGCGCGTCGCGGCAAGTTCCTTGAGATGCCTTGGTTGGCCTTCCCGGCAAGCTCCTCTTTCCGGGGTCTTGTCTCCTTCCCAGCAAGCTCCTCTTGCCGGGGTCTTGTCTCCTTGGCTTAAATACTATGTTCTTGAATGGCTCCAAAGGAACCACGGAGGACCTTGGCGGTCACCCGGCAAGCCTTGCCGCGGGATGCTGCAACTGCCCGTGCACAAGTTCGGGATACTAGGGTACCTCTACTCTAGTACACCGACAGGAGCCCCCGGGCCTGGGCCATACACGGTGCCGAGCGCTGTTGGGCCAAGCCCAAAACAGGGCACGGGCACGCACGGCCTAGGTTACGCCGTATCTTTCTCCGTATCCACCGCGCCCTCCCCGAATGGCACGCGTCGAATGCGGCGTCATGGGAGAGATCGTGGGTGGTTTCTTTATTCGGAAATGCGGAACGTCCGCCCCCTCCCTCTTTATAAGCGGGGGAAATAGGGGCATTACACCCATCCGCCAGTTACTGCTTCAATCTCGAAAACCTCTGCCGCTCCCCCGTCTAAAGAGAGCAGCGCTCCGCCCCCCATCGCCACCAGCACCACCAACGCCGTCGTCCTCCTCCACCACTTCCTCCATGGCTCCGAAAGCCGACAAGGGGAAGGTCGTGAAGTCGGGCGAGGCGCAGCGGCTCGCAGCGCTGTGAAAGGAGCGGGCAATCTTCCCCCCAAAGCTCGCCGCGAAGGAGCTGAGGGAGTACTACTACCTCTTCTGGTCGACGGAGACGCGGGCGCACCCGCGCACGAAGGTACTCCCCGCCGCCGCCTGGAAGATGGCTCCAAACGGATACCCTTTCTTCGCCTTGTTCTTCTACTGCGGGCTCTGCCCGCCTTTCTCTGAATTCTTCTGTGATATCATGAACACCTACGGGTTCTGCCTCCTTGACTTCACCCCCAATGCCGTTCTGACCATGGCGGTTTTCGCACACCTCTGCGAAAACTTTGTCGGAGTCCATCCCAACGTGGCTCTTTTCCGCCACTTCTTTATGCCCCGGGTAGAGAGAGGAGAGCCTTTATCCGGCGGAATCACCTGGATCTCGAGGGCCGGCAAGAAGGAAGCCTATCTGGAGGGAGAGCTTCGCGGCAAGTGGGAGGAGTGGAGAGCTGACTGGTGCTGGGTTGTCGAGGAGAACCCGCAGCCATTTACCGCCCGGCGCCAAACCCCAGTAGTGCGCGGCAACGACTGGAGCAACGTGGCCCCGGAAGATGCTAGGCTGAAGATTGCCACCGCCCGGATCCAACGCCTCAGGCTTGCCGGGCTAACTGTAGGTGCGGTTGGCGCAGATTTCCTTCGCCGCCGCATTGCCCCACTGCAGGAGAGAGGGAGACCCGTCTGGGAGTTCAAGAACACGACGGATATCATGAGGCTGCGCCCGGGCCTCAACTACAACTTCACTGTGCTAGAGCTCAACGCGATGCTCTAGGAACTGTTCAAGTATGACCTAGAGCATCCCGAAGTCTCCAGGTTGCCGCAAGGCGTCGTTCCGTTGTGCAACAATTCCTCGCTCGACCGCATCCGCGCAATGATGTCGCTGTGCGACTCGCATGGAATTGTGCCAACATGGCAAGAGCCAGAGGATGTCGTCATGCAGGAGTTCTTCGATGGTCTGGTGGAAGTGCCGATCCACTCCGACGAGAAGGACGGCCTCACCCGCGACACCACCGAAGAGGAGTTGACACGCATCGCCACCCGGCTGGAAGAGGCGGCGGCAGCCGCGGCCGCGGGCGAGTTTGGATTCACTTTGGAGGAGGCAGATGCAGCCGAGGCGGCAAGCCGTGCAGAGCGAGAAGAGCTTGCCAGCAAGAAGGAGCCTGCCGGGCGTGACGCCGAGTCGAGCGAGCCCTCCAAGGACACGAGCGGCTCGGTGGAGATCAACTCCTCTTCCTCCTCGTCTTCGGGCAGCTCGCCGCGAGCAGAGCCTCCATCTCCGCCAAGAAGGCGTCTCCGTAAGCCCGGGGACGTAGCGGAGCGGCAGGCAGGCCAACAGCCGCCGCACCGCGTGACACGCTCCACCACGGCAAGCACTGTTGCTGCGGGAGCATCTCACGCTGCTGCGGCAACTGGAGCGGGGTCACCCTGCTGCCTCTCACGCCGCGGCGACAACCAGAGCGGGGACGTCTCAAGTCACCGCCACTGTTCCCGCCAAGCGGCCAAGGGAATCTTCTCCTCCACCTTCTCGCGCTGGACGGGAGCCGGACTTCGACTTCTCCGCGTTCAGCTCCGACGAGGAAGAAGAAGAAGAGTAAGATTCACTTAATATACTTGTAGTTCTTCAACCCTTGCTGCTTTGTCTTGCATCTCATTTGCCTCACTCTGAACTTATTCCTTTTCAGGACGCTGGCCCAGAGAGCGGCGAAGAGAGCCAAGATCCCGGTGATCAACATCGATGACGAACCCACCGCGAAAGAGGGCGCGCCCGAGACCACCTTGCCGGACCCGGCAACTTTTCTCCAGAGCAGCCCCCAGCGTAAGCATATGGTTCGCTTTCCGCCATTAGGCACGCGTGGATGCTCTTTCTTTGCTGACAACAAAGCAGCCTCACCAGGAGCGCCCAGAGACCGCCCCCGGCATGCCATCTGCTTCGACTACGCCGCCAAGGGAGAATTCTCCGGCAAGGGACTCTCCGGCAAGGGGGAGTTCTCCGGCAAGGGAGAAATCTCCGGCAAGGGAGAGGTCTCCGGCAAAGGACAGCACTAGCGGCCCCTCGGCGGTGGAGACCATGATTGCAGAACCCGGTGCCGGTAATCCTCTTGCTTCAAAACTTCCCTTGGGTTCTTCTTCTTTTGATCTTCTTTTCTTGATATTTGCTTGACTCTTCTCCCCTTTCCGGCCGTCAGACCCATCTGCTGCGGAGCCGATGGAGACCGAGGTTGCCGGCGACGACGAGGCCGCCAAAGCTGCCGCCGCAGCAGCTGGCGAGGGGTCTGGCGATCGTACTGACGGCCCTGAGGCCGCAGGAGCGCCAGGCGCTACACCGACCGCCAACCCTTCCGCCGCTGCCACAGCACCAGACTCCGAAGAGCCCCAGCCAGGCATCTACTTGAAGGCCGGCGATGGCGTCTTCATCAACCTCCCCTGGGCGTCAAGCTCCAGGGCGCTGGTCGACGAAGAGAGCTTCGACAGAGAGGTGCTCGCCTCCGCTGGCTTGACGCTGGTTGACGCGCCGAGCAGCAGCAGCGACGAGCCTGAGGAGGAGCGGTTGCTGCGAAAGCTGTTGTCGCTCTACCGCGCCCGGCAAGCCAAGCTGGAATACCGCGAGGCGCTTGTCGCGAAGGCGGGAGTGGACATCGAGAAGCGCGCGGAAGAACTTGGAGGTTTTCACCAGGAAGCTCTCCGGTCTCTGGCAAAGGAGCGGGAGCAGCTCGCCGAAGAGCAGCAGGCCTTCTTTCTCGAGAAGGCCGAAGTTGAAGAGCAGCAGCGGCTTGCCGCTGAGAAGCTGTCTGCGCAGGAGGGCGAGCTGGCGCAGCGGAAGGTCAACCTTGACAGCCACGAGGAGGAGCTTGTCACGCGTGAGCAAACATTCGGCGGAGCCCTCAAGCAAGCGAAGGATGCTGCCGCAGCTGCCGAGGCCGCCAAGAAGAAGCTGGAGACAAAGGTGGCGCAGCTGGAGGCTGATCTCAAGGCGAGTGGCGAGGAGCTTGCCGTGCTCAGGCGTGAGCGGGAGAAGGACACCCAGAGCCAGTCAGAGCTGCAGGCCAGCCTCGTCAAGAAGGGCAAGGAGCTTAGCGCCGCCAAGGACTCCAACGCAGATCTCGAGTCGAAGCTGACTGCTTTGACCAAGACGCTGGACGGCGCCAAGGAGCAGGAAGCGGCCTTGAAGAAGGAGATCAAGGCCGACAAGGCGCTGCTGGAGAGTGCTGCCGCCACCCAGAATGCTTTCAGGGAGACGGTGGAGCACTGGACGGAGAGTCTTGTGAATGCTGCCGCAGATATCGACAAGGAGCTGGCGCAGCTGGGGATGGAGGATCTTGGGTATCCCTCCGACGAGAACCTCCAACCTAGCGCCAATCTCACTTTGTTCTTCAAAGGCGTGGCGACGGCCCTCCAGCGACTCCGGGAAAGGATCCCAAAGCAGCTGGCCGACGAGTTGCGCAAGATCTGCGCAGGAGCTCTTCAAAAGGTGCTGATGAAGGTGGCCTTCCGCAACCCGGGCCTCAACCTCACCAACGTCCTCAAGTCCTTGTCGCCGGATGCTGATATGGAGGCGCTCAAGACCCTTGTCGCACCCATTGTGGACAAAGTGAGCGGGATCAAGAGGATTGAGGGCGGTCGCGTAGATTAGGCCGCCCGTTTTCTTCTTTTCTTGTCGCTGCTGGTCATGTTATGAAAACAATCTATTAGAGATGCGACAAGCTATCTTGTAATATAACTCTATTTTGGGTAGTGATTGCTATGTTATTCCCTTTACTTGATTCCTCCCTTTGTATGTTTTTGCCCTGCGCTTTTAGGGAACTTGCCGGCGCAGGTACCTTAGCCGCGAGCGCTGAGTGCGGGACGTCAGCAGCCTGCTGGCGGTGCCGCTACCGACAAGAAACCTTGTCGCAACTAGTTGCAGCTCACTTAAGTTGTTGAGCGGACTCGAAACAAAGTAAGGGCGCGACTAGCTAAGCAACTAGTCGCAGCTCACTTAAGTTGTTGAGCGGACTCGAAACAACGTAAGGGCGCAACTAGCTACGAGTTGGTTCCTCCGCGCACAGGTTTTCCATACAAAGTGCGGTCGTTCAAGGGAGATAACTTAAAAATTTAAAAATTCTGAGTGCTCAAACTTTGGCAACTTAGCTTTTCTGTTGTTTGCTTCCCGGCAAGGCGAAACTTTCTTGAACGATGCCTGGTCCATACCATTATCTTCTCCTCC
>NC_041384.1:754500061-754527206 GCF_002162155.2 Triticum dicoccoides
CGAGGGAAACTTCTTTTCCTTGACAAGAAGAGAAAATAAAGATATGGAGCCTTACGGCTCGTTGTTGCTTACCGAGTGTAGGTGCTGCACAAAGTGTCAGATAACACATGCAAAAAATAGAAAGCATGAAATTGACAAGATGTGCGGAGCACATGAGCTTTACTTATGCACGGGGTCTGCGCCCGGCTTTGTACAAAGGATTACATGCAACAGCGGCAAGACTTGTACAAAAGGTGGTTGCCGGAACAGGTTCCGGCAACCGCGCCTTACGGGTAAAACTTACAAAGATGCTCAATGTTCCAGGAGTTGCTCACCGGAATGCCATCTTCGGTCTCAAGGCGGACAACGCCAGGCCTAGTGACCCGTTTCACCCGGTAAGGGCCTTCCCACTTCGGCGTCAACTTGTTGGAATTCTTGGCAGATTGAACGCGCCGAAGAACAAGGTCGCCTTCCTCGAGACTTCTGGCGTTAACTTTGCGGCTATGGTAGCGGCGCAAAGCTTGCTGGTAGCGAGCAGCTCGTACCGCAGCCTAAAGACGGTCTTCCTCAAGGAGCAGCGCGTCATCTTGTCGCAGCTGCTCTTGCTCGAGCTCATCATAAGCGAGCACTCGAGGTGACCCGTATACGAGTTCCGTGGGGATAACTTCCTCTGCTCCATAGACTAGAGCGAAAGGTGTCTGGCCAATGGCTCGATTTGGCGTCGTCCTGATCGACCAAAGAACCACCGGCAGCTCCTCAATCCAGTTTCTTCCGCACTTGTGCAGCCTGTCGAAAGTCCTGGTCTTGAGCCCATGCAGCACTTCAGCGTTTGCCCTCTCCGCTTGACCGTTGCTTCTCGGGTGAGCAACAGAAGCGAAGCAGACCTTGGCGCCAAGATCTTGGACGTACTGCATGAAGGTGCGGCTCGTGAATTGCGTACCGTTTTCGGTGATGATCCTGTTAGGGATCCCGAAGCGGCAAACAATCGACCTGAAGAACTTGACTGCTGACTGTGCTGTCACCTTCCTCACTGGTTCCACTTCCGGCCACTTTGTGAACTTGTCGATTGCAACGTACAAGTACTCAAAACCCCCGACTGCTCGGGGAAAGGGGCCGAGGATGTCGAGCCCCCAGACCGAAAATGGCCAGGACAAAGGGATCGTCTGGAGAGCTTGAGCTGGCTGGTGTATCTGCTTGGAATGGAACTGGCACGCTTCACACTTGGTTACTTGTGCAGTTGCATCCTGGAGGGCTGTCGGCCAAAAGAAACCTTGTCGGAATGCTTTGTCGACAAGTGCTCTTGCGCCAATGTGGTGACCACATATGTCTCCATGTATCTCTGCCAACAGCTTCTGTCCGTCTTCCCGGTGAATACACTTAAATTTCACCCCATTGAGCCTTCTTCTGTACAGTGTGTTGTCGACAAACTGGTACATACTTGACTGCCGGGCTACTCTTTCCGCTTCTTCTTGCTCTTCGGGAAGTTCTCCTGTCTGAAGGAAACGGACAATCTGTTGTGCCCATGTTGGAGCTTGTGGCTCGACAACAAGGACTAAAGGCACATCTGCTGCTGCGGGAACATCCGCTTCTACGGCGAGAACCTGCGGCTCTGCCGGAGCTTGACGTTCCCCAGCAAGCTTGCCGGGGCAAAACTTCCCGGGAGCTTCTGCTTCAAGGGAACAAACCTTAAGGCTTACCGGAGCAGACTGCTCCTCAGCACTGGGCACATCTGTTGCTGCGGGAACATCCGCTTCTACAGCGAGAACCTGCGGCTCCGCCGGAGCTTGACGTTCCCCGGCAAGCTTGCCGGAGCAAAACTTGTCGGGAGCCTCTGCTTCAACGGAACAAACCCTAGGGCTTGCCGGAGCAGACTGCTCCTCAGCACTCTTGGTGTTGATCTTGGGGACCTTCTTGGCGGCGGCTTCGGGAAGCTCTGCCGGAAAATAGTCACCAGAAATCAACTTCCTCTTCTTGCTCTGTCCAGTTGATGGCGTTACAGACGGTTGAGTCAGCTTGAGCACAAAGATCCCTGGTTCCACAGGTAACTTAAGTGCGGCGCACTTTGACAGGCCATCGGCAATGTCGTTCTGAGCCCTTGGAACGTGCTTCATCTGCAGGCCGTCAAAGCGCTCTTCTAGCTTTCTCACTTCGTCGACGTAGGCTTCCATCAACGGACTCTGATAGCTCTTGTTCACTTGGCGGACGACAAGCTGTGAGTCACCCCTGACAATGAGCTTCTTGATCCCAAGGTCGGCCGTGGAGTCAACAATCTGGTCAATGCACGGCAAGGGAAATGGGTCTTTGGGACAAGCTTTATTAACATCGGTAAAGTCAATACAAAGCCTCCATTTCCCGTTTGCCTTGCGCACGACTACAGGATTGGCCAACCACGTGGGATGGAGCACTCCTGTGACAAGGCCTGCTGCTTCCAATTTCTTGATTTCTTCCGCGATGAATTCTTGGCGCTCCACTGCTTGCTTCCTGACCTTCTGCTTGACGGACCGCGCATGAGGACAAACGGCAAGATGGTGCTCAATTACTTTCCTGGGAACACCGGGGATGTCAGACGGTTGCCATGCAAATACGTCGACGTTCGCCCGCAGGAAAGCAATGAGCGCGCTTTCCTATTTAGGGTCAAGAGTGGCACTGATGGTGAAGGTACCACTAGTGTCGTCCTCCTTGGTGGACACCTTTTTGGTCTCTAGCGGAGCCGCCATTGCCTTCTTACACTTGCCGGTGGAGCTCGATGGTGCGTCCTCGACGGCAGCGCAGCACTCCGAAGAGGTGCGCTTGTCGGAGCGGGCATCAGAACTCTTGCCGGACTTGGTCTTCTTCTTCCCCCCGGGAGCTTCAGCAGCAAGTGACTTGCGATCTGCTGCGGCTGCCGCTTCCCGGTAGATCTTGTCCGCACAGATAAGAGCATCCTTCTTGTCGCCTAGGACAGAGATGACGCTTATCGGGCCTGGCATCTTCAGCATGTTGTATGCGTAGTGAGAGGCTGCCATGAACTTGGCGAGTGCCGGACGGCCGAGTATCCCATTGTAAGGCAATGGAAAATCGGCAACGTCAAAAGTGACCCTCTCAGTCCTGAAGTTCAACTCGCTGCCAAATATTACTAGCAACGTGACCTTTCCCTTCGGCTTGCTCCTTCCCGGGTTGATTCCTTGGAATGTGCCGGTCTCTTCAAGCTCGCTGTCAGGGATCTGGAGTTTCGGGAGTACAGCAGAGGAGATCAGGTTTAAGCCGGCCCCGCCGTCAACTAGCATCTTAGTGACCTTGAGGTTGTGGATAGTTGGTGAAACCAACATCGGCAAGCACCCGACCGCAGTTGTGCGATCAGGGTGGTCCTCAATATCAAAGATGATAGGCGTGCTGGACCATTTCAGAAGCTTGCGTGACTCGACAGGTGGTTCTGCTGCATTGACTTCCCGCACCCACTGCTTGAGTTGGCGGTGTGAAGTATGGAGAGAAGCACCGCCGTCAACGCACAAGACCTCTGTGGCTTTCTGAAACTCCTGCTCACTGGTCTTGTCATCCTCCATATCTTCGTCATTGTCGTCATCTTCATCCTTGTCGCGGCCGCGGGGAGGTCTGTCTCCTTGCCGCTGCTTGGCCTTGCCGCGGCGTCCTTCCCGGCCGGCGCGCTTCTTGCCGGATTCTCCAGCGCCTCCTTGGGCCCTCTCCTTGTCGCGTTGCTCGTATTCAGCCTTTTGCTGCTGGACAAGCTGCTCGACTTTCTTGCAGCTCTGGAGGTCATGGCCCTTGGTGCGGTGGATCTTGCAGTACTGTTTGTCGGTGCCGTCCTGCTTGTCAGCGACCGCCACAGCTTGGCAGTTGGTGCATGCGGCAATCTCCTTGCCGGAGCTACCAACTTTGGCTTTCTTGGCGCCACCTTCGTTGCCGGACTGCTCAACGACTAGCACATTTTTGCCTTTCTTCTTCCTGTTGTTCCGCCGCTGGTTTTTCTTTGCCGGGGCAGCATCCTCGCTATCAGATCCTCCTGCTCCTGTATTCTCTCCGGGAAATTTCCTCCCTTCCTCAGCACGTGCACACTTGTCGGCCAGGGCATACAGCTCACTGACGTCCCTGATCTTGCACATCGCCATTTCCTCCCGCATCCTGCGGTTACGCACGTTCTGATGGAACGCGCTGATGACCGCGGCAGGGTGGACATTTGGGATGTTGTGCTGTACACGGCTGAACCTCTGAATGTATTTGCGCAGGGGCTCTCCTTCCTTCTGGGTGAGCAGATGAAGGTCACTCTCTTGGCCATGTGGCTTGTGGCCGCCTGTAAAGGCGCCGACAAACTGATGGCATAGGTCTGCCCAGGAGGATATGGAGTTCTCCGGCAAATGCATGAGCCAGGACCTGACAATGGGCTTGAGCACCAGCGGAAAGTAGTTGGCAAGGATCTTGTCGTCCCATCCCCCGGCAGCTTGCACCGTGATGGTGTAGATGTTGAGGAACTCCGACGGATGCGACTTGCCGTCGTACTTCTCTGGTACGTCTGGCTTGAAATTCTTCGTACTGGGCCACTGGACTTGCCGCAGCTCACGAGTAAACACAGGGCAACCTACCGCATACGGTAAGTCGCCTAGTTCCCCTGGCGCATGCATGTCGACAGAGGGCCCAGCGTGCTGGTCTGATTGACGCCGCGCTTCTCTTCGGCGCTCGATGCGAGTACGAGCGTCTTCTTGCTGTCGTTCGTGAAGAACTTGGCGCTGATCACGATGAGCTCGTGGATCTGACGACGCGGTGAAGTCGCTGTCGAGGTGGATCCGGTGAGTCGGCGATCTTGGCCTTCGGGGCGAAGAGTGCACTGTGGTTGCACCCCCACCGGTCTTGTCGCCACCGGCTCGTGCCTGGCTGACTTGCCGCGGCTGTGATGTGCTCGGCTGCCGTGGGTTGTCACCGTTGGCGAAGCCGATGAGACTCTGAATGGTGGCCCTCCAATCGTCGATCTTGTCTGCCGCTGGAGGGTAGTCTAGGAGCAGTTGAGCTCGCGCCAAAGCTTCTGCTGAAGTGGCGAGCGGCGGTGGCGAACGGTGCGAGGAGCGGGATATGCTCGGACTTCTAACTATGTTAGAAGGAGCAGTATCCCGTCCAGGCGACCGCGCCTCGCTCGTGCCAGCATGTTGGCGTGCATGCTGGTCTTGAGCCCTCCGCGATCCACCAGCTTGATCTTGGTCCAGCAAATGCATGGTACCGTGTGTACCATGACGCTGCCGGTCCCGCGCCTCCCGAGATGGGCGCAGTGCATGTACGGACGCCGAGGTCTTGGAGTGCGCCCGGTTGTTGCTGGAGCCGACTACGCCGCCGATGGGCAACGCAGCCTTATCCTTGGACCTGGCAGCACCGTGAACTCCCTCGTCGACGCCCGTTCTTCCGCCGGCGTCTACCGCACCAGCCGTTTGCTCCGGCGGTGGTGGGTTCGGCGCGGACAGAGAAGCCACCTCCGAAGCCTTCTTCTTCGGCGGCATGTCGATGAAGATGATGAAGATCTAGCTCGTGCGAACGGCGGATCTGGTTCACACAACCTCGACGCCCCCTACCTGGCGCGCCAAAGATGCCGGGGAAACTGATCCTCGAGCACCTATGGGACCGGTGGACAGGGTCCCCTTCGGTTCGGTGGGGGCGAAGATCACGCAAAGAGCAGATCGAGGCGAAGCACACGAGCAGTTTACCCAGGTTCGGGCCGCACGGATGCGTAAAACCCTACTCCTGCTTTGTGGATTGTATTGAGTTCTTACTCGGGAGCGCAGAGTGCTACAGTACCCACCAGCAGCTAACGAGACCGAGCATGAATGAGTCCTCCCCACCTACGTTGCGCATGAGCCTCCTTTTATATGCTCAAGGGGTCACCGACAGGTGGCAACGTAGACAAGGGCAAAAATGGAAAGGTGATGGTTGGTACAACTACTTGTACAGTGTATCATACCTAACCCTGACGGCAGGGGACAAAGGCATTAAATGCCCGTCTGTGTCGCCTAAATAGTGCTAAAGGGACCGCCAGGGATGCCCCCGCTCGCCACGATGGCGATTTTGTCAGCGCCGCTTGCCACCGCGCACCCCTGGCTGCACAGCCTCCCGCCACGTACGCCTGGAAGGGTCCCGGAGCGACACGTTGGTGGATGCGCTGGAGCACGGGTACAGAGTGGTGGCTTGCCGCGGCAAGCGCCTTGCCACAGTCGTTGTCTTGTCGCGTCCGGGAGCTTGTCGCTCACCGGGCCTTGCCGGGACGCATGGCGCGCCGCGGCAAGTTCCTTGAGATGCCTTGGTTGGCCTTCCCGGCAAGCTCCTCTTGCCGGGGTCTTGTCTCCTTCCCGGCAAGCTCCTCTTGCCGGGGTCTTGTCTCCTTGGCTTAAATACTATGTTCTTGAATGGCTCCAAAAGAACCACGGAGGACCTTGGCGGTCACCCGGCAAGCCTTGCCGCGGGATGCTGCGACTGCCCGTGCACAAGTTCGGGATACTACGGTACCTCTACTCTAGTACACCGACAGAAGGCAACATGCATATGTAGGAGAAATTGTATATAGCTATACATGTGTGTATGTGTGAATTAATATGGTTTGTGAGACATTGATGATATATATATATATATGATTGGTTCTACTAGAAATTCTATATACAGTGTGTAGTACCGTAAAATACCAGCAAACGAAAAAGAATTAAAATGGAAAACACAAAATTAAATGAAAAAGAAATCATAAAACCAAAAAAACCCCAAACATTTTAGTACCGGTTGGTGTTACCAACCGGTACTAAAGGGCTCCCGGCCCCCGGAGCTGGCTCGTGCCACGTGGTTTCCCTTTAGCACCGGTTCATGCTGAACCGGTACTAAAGGGGGGGGGGGCTTTACTGCCGAAACTTTAGTGCCGGTTCCTAAACCGGCACTAAAGGGCCTTACGAACCGGTGCTATTGCCCGGTTCTGCACTAGTGGGCTAAGTTGGGACTCCCCTGCAGGGATTTGAACTTTCAAAAGCCGTGCCCGCGGTTATGGGCAGATGGGAATTTGTTAATGTCCGGTTGTAGAAAACCTAAAGTTGACCTTAATTAAAATGCATCAACCGCGTGTGTAACCGTGATGGTCTCTTTCCGGCGGAGTCCGGGAAGTGAACACGGTGTTGGAGTTATGTTTGACGTAGGTTGTTTTAGGATCACTTCTTGATCATACTTTTATCGACCGTGCTTTGCCTTCTCTTCTCGCTCTCATTTGCGTATGTTAGCCACCTTATATGCTAGTCGCTTGCTGCAGCTCCACCTTATTCCTTTACCTTACCCATAAGCTTAAATAGTCTTGATCGCGAGGGTGTGAGATTGCTGAGTCCCCGTGACTCACAGATACTTCCAAAACCAGCTTGCAGGTGCCGAAGAGTCCGTGCAGACGACGCAACCAAGCTCAGGAGAAGCTCGATGAAGATCTTGTCCTTTGTGTTGTTCCGTTCTAGTTGATCAGTAGTGGAGCCCAGTTGGGGTCGATCGGGGACTTTGTCGCATTTGGGGTTCTTCTTTTATTTTGGTTCTGTAGTCGGACCTTGATTGTATTTGGATGATGTAATGCTCTTATTCATGTAATTGTGTGAAGTGGCGTTTGTAAGCCAACTATGTATCTCTTTCCCTTATGTATTACATGGGTTGTGTGAAGATTACCTCACTTGCGACATTGCTTTCAATGCGGTTATGCCTCTAAGTCGTGCTTCGACACGTGGGAGATATAGCCGCATCGAGGGCGTGACACGTCCGCAGGCCGCCGGACATCCCGCCGCCGCCAATCGTCGCCCGCCACGTGGCGCGCCGCCACCCGCGCCCGCTCTGGCCCGCTCGGCCCGGGGAGAGCCCCCGAAGCCCGCGCGTCGCCCGCCGCCGCCTCCACGCGCCCGCCGCCGTCCGCCTCCTCGCCGGCGCATCGCCCGCCGCCCCGCGCCGCCTCGTTCCGGCCGCCGCCCGCCTCGCCGTCGCGCGCCGCCCCTCGCCGACCTCGCCGTCGCGCCGCACCGCGCCGGCGGCCTCCTCCGCCGCCGCCCGACGACCGCCGACGCCGCCCCCGTTCACCTCCGGCCCGGATCCGGCCCCGGCGCCTCCATCTCCAGCCGGCCATCCTCGGTTCACGCGCCGGCCGCTATAGTACCCGCCAGATCCGCCGCTACAGTGCCCGAACCCTAGATCTGGTTGACTTCTTCTCCCTCTCCCAGACATTTTTTGCAAACTTTGGCATGTCATAACTCTCTCGTCGTAGTCGGACCATGAGTGTATTGGATGATTGTAATGTTATTCATGTATTTGTGTGACGTGACGAGTGTAAGCCAACTATATACCTTTTTCCCCTTTTATCTATTTACATAGGTTTTTGTGAAGATTACCTTACTTGCGACATTGCTTTCAATGCGGTTATGCCTCTAAGTCGTGCTTCGACATGTAGGAGATATAGCCGCATCGACGGCGTTACAATATGTGCCCTTTCACTTCGTGCAGCTCATTGTGGGTGACGTTGCCCAGACCCCTTTATGTCATGAAAGTAAGAGTTTCGTAAGTGTATGCAAATTTAAGGGGTTCAATGATATTTTCCTGGTTTTTCAATAGTGGGTGCCATCTTACTTTCCATTTGTGAAAACTAACTTTCAAGTGTGCATCTCCATTGCTGGCTTTTTCACTAGGGACCAGTGCCACAAAATAGTACTCACGGCACCGCGCTTCATCCCTATGCCGCGGTCTCCGGTGGGGCGCCATGCCATTACCGCTTATGTGCAGCCAGCTACCTTCACTGGACTGGTCTTGAAACGCACGCGGCCAGTCACCTCGCGCCACGGCCTCCTCCTTGTGTGTCTCTTCCCACACACCCCTGACGTTGACCCCTAAAATTTGGAAATTAAGAAATATGAACATTTTTTAATTTTTCAAAAAAATTGTTGAAAAATGAAAGAAAAGAAAAGAAACAGAAAAAGAAATAAAATAGGAAAAGGAAAAACAAAAAATAGAAAGGAAAAGGAAAAAGCCGGTTGGGAATCCTCTTGAAAGTTCCCAAAATTGAAACCTGAAAGAATGAAAAAGGGGGGAGCTGCAGGGATCAAACCCTAGTCTACAAAGAAATCTTTTGTGATGCTAGCCACCACAACCATGCAAAGTTCTTGTTCAGCACTAGGAGCGAGGACTACTTGATGCTGCTGGTAGCGGTCTTTTCACTCGTGTTCCTGGTTTCTTTTTTTCTTTTGTTTTCGTTTTTCGCGGGGTTTATTCTTTTTTCTCTGGTTTTCTGCTTTTCTTCTCCATTTTTTTTCTTCTCCATTTTTGTATGGTTTTTTCTTTTTCTCCATTTTTTCTTTTTGTTTTTTTTGTTTTTTTTTGTTTTTCATTCTACATTCTTATACTTGTTCAACATTTTTCTAATATTTATTCAACATTTTTATACATGATCAACATTTTTTCAAATACTTCATAAATTTCTTTTAAATACTTGATCAATATTTTTATATCGAAATATGTATATGGCAACTATGTGGCAGATTGCAAAAACGACCAAACACATCCAGCGCCACCGGATTCAACCGTGTGGCCCTTTCCCCTTCGCTCGTCTTCCTCCCGCACTGTCGCAGGTATCGTCCTTGGCGTGGATTTGTCCCGCAAGGCATGCCGGCCCGAAGAGATGCGCTCAGACGTGCTGCCACCGTGGTGACCTTCGCCGGATCACGGCAGGACGATGGAGGACTCATGCGTTGCGGTCCCGCGCTTCGCCGACATGCCTGTGCGCCTGCTCGCCAAGCGTCGTGACCTCGACGGGATGGGGCTCGATGCCGACATGCTCTGCCTCCCGTCGCACCTCTTCGCCCTCTTCGATGGCCACGGCGGCGCCGAGGTTTGCCTAGCTAGGACTAGAAACACCCTCCCACCCCCTTGGATTCGTCACCAATGGCGGCCTAGCTGAGCGACCCTGCGATCTGATGATTTGTGTTCAACCGGGTTGTCACGTAGGTGTCTGACTACTGCCGGGAGATGCCACAAGTTCAGCAAGTCCATCTTGACCCCATTTCCTGTTGGCTGAGACCCTCACAATCTCTCTCGCTCTCCAATTTCAGTGGACGCACATGTAGTGTTTCGAACGGACACCAGCTTCAGAGTTTCAGAGAAAGACCAGAGCAATTGAAAACAGAGGAGATAGTTGTATTTTGATTCTGGGCATCACATGCCCTTTCTTTTCTCAATACAACGAATGCCTGAATTATGTTTCCAACGAATGCTAGTATTTTGGCTAGCTAGCTGCTATCTACATGTTGCGTGCTTGCTAGTTAGCAAATTCCACCTGTGCTCCTTCATGCTACTACTATCTGCTGCTATAATTTTCATGGAATTTGCTCCCAATCTTTCTTTTTTGGTAAGAAAAAAGTAAAAGTAGTTTCGAAAAGAATGATATTTTGTCGGGTAGGTATCTCTCTCACTTGCACTAAACTGCCCCTTCAAAATGTTCCCTATACTGATTCTGATAACTTAGGTACCATCACTGCAGTATATTTGACCCCAAATTTTTTTTATTGAAAAATATAACGCCGATAATTTTCTCTGTAAATAGTTGATAATATACGCACGACAGACTAGAAACTTACACACAAACACCGCTGTAATTTTGAGTCGCGAGTAAAAAATGTTGAAAACATACCTTCGATAAATTTCTTGTAAATAGCACGATAATATATGCACCATAGAGTTGATAACTTACGTCTAAAACACCGCAATATTTTTTTTCTTCGGTAGAAAAGAAAAGTTGTTGTAAACATACAATGGCAAATTTTGTGTACATAGCATAGTATTTTAAGCACCGCAGACTTGTTAAACTGCCTATAAAGACCATGATTACTTTTCGACCCTGGAAAAGAAATTGTTCAAACATACCCCCGCTATTCTTTAAAAAAACATGGTAGTATAAGCAGCTCATAACCGATAACTTACATACAAACACCATGATAGCTTTTTCCCTAGGAAAAAGTTGTTGGAAAATATACCCTCGCTAACTAATTTGTACATAATATGGTAATATACGCCTCACAGGCTTGATAACTTACGTCCAAACACCTCGGTAACTTTAACTAGGAGAATAATCATACCGGCAGCTTCTGTGCAAATAACATGGTAATGTATGTCCAAACACCATGGTAATTCCTTGGATAGGGAAAGTTTTAGAGAATACTCGCGGTAATTCTACGTAAATAGCATGGTAATTCACGCACCATGGACATGATAACTTACGTAAAAACACCATGTTAACTTTTGACTCGGAGAAAAAGATGTTGAAACATACCCCGATAAATTGTGTGTATAACTTGTGTATGAACATCATGGTAACTTTTCTGATTTGGGGGTGTAAAAATTGTTGAAAACATGCACGCAGTACCTTCTATGTACCTAGCATGGTGATTTACACACCGCAAACATGATACAAAACACCATAGTAAATTTGCCCAAGTGAATTTTTTTATGAACACGCGATAACTTCTGTCTACATAACGTGATAATTTACTCATCGCATATCTGATTACTTACGTACAAACACCATTATAACATTGACGGGGGGAGGGGTTGTTGAAAAATACGCCCCTGATAACTTATCTGCAAATATCATGGTAATATACGAAGCCCATACCTGATAATTTAAGTACAAACAAGGAAAAAGCTATTGAGAAACATACCCCAAAAACTTGAGTAAGAAAAGCATGGCAACATTACAACTTCGTACCTGATAACTTACCTGCAAACATCATGATTTTTGCATTTAAAAAGGAGTGAAGAAGACGCCCGGGTTTGTGAACCGTGTGAAACGTGCAGAAAAATGATAGAACTAGGGTGCATTGTTCTAAACCCGTACAAGTGAGGCCGTTGGTCTGGATTTTCAGTTACTGATCACTACCTCTTTTGCTAATTGTCATCTCAAGAAGATATAACTAGTATGTAAGTTGTATGTAACTAGTAAAGTGGGCTAGCCCAGCTGGATGTTGTAGCTCAGTTAAATATGAGAGGGTCTGGGTTCAATTCCCCTTCCACGCCATTTTTTGCCTATTTTAAACTACAGGCGCGAGAAAAACTGAAGAAGATGAGATCGAAGGAGGGCGGTCACTCGGGAGGAGGTGAGATCGAAGGGACAAGAGTCGTGTGGTACTTTTAGCAATGTGGCACACGTGTGCCACATATCACAGTTCTTTTTATATACATGATCAACATTTTTTTCGAATACTCGTTCAACATTTTATAAATACTTCTTAAACATTTTTTTGAATGCTTGATAACATTTTTTAAATACTTGTTTAACATTTTTAAATATTTATTTAACATTTTCCAAATATTTTTTCTAGATTTTTTACATATAATAATAATAATAATAATAATAATAATAATAATAATAATAATAATAATAATAATAATAATAATAATAATAATAAACAAGTTGTGGCCTTGCTCGCGCGTGGGCTGGCCCATATTGCTCGCCCCCTTCAACTAGTCGGGAGTTACACTCGCTGATGGCGAGGAATAGAGGCGCCCCTCGCCGACAGTTTGACATAAAATGCGTCAAATAGAGTTTTTTCAAATAGAATCCCCGTGCAGGGAGAGTAACTAGTGGTGCTAAGAGCGCGCCATCGTGTCGCACTATGGGCGCTCCCTCCGGATTTTGTATTTATTTTATTTTTCCGTATGCGTTTTCGATGTTTTAGACGGGGTTTTTTTTGTTTTTTTTCAGCTTTTGGTTTTTTCACTTGTCTCTCTTAGCTTTTGGATCAAAAGAGATTTGATTTTTTGCAAGAAAAAAATGTGTTTTTCAGAGGCACGGCCATGCCTCTCAGAAACGGAAAAAACACAATTTTTTCGTTTTTTCCCCTTATGTAACTAGTAAAGTGGGCTAGCCCAGCTGGATGTTGTAGCTCAGTTAAATATGAGAGGGTCTGGGTTCAATTCCCCTTCCACGCCATTTTTTGCCTATTTTAAACTACAGGCGCGAGAAAAACTGAAGAAGATGGGATCGAAGGAGGGCGGTCACTCGGGAGGAGGTGAGATCGAAGGGACAAGAGTCGTGTGGTACTTTTAGCAATGTGGCACACGTGTGCCACATATCACAGTTCTTTTTATATACATGATCAACATTTTTTTCAAATACTCGTTCAACATTTTATAAATACTTCTTAAACATTTTTTTGAATGCTTGATAACATTTTTTTAAATACTTGTTTAACATTTTTAAATATTTATTTAACATTTTCCAAATATTTTTTCTAGATTTTTTTACATATAATAATAATAATAATAATAATAATAATAATAATAATAATAATAATAATAATAATAATAATAATAAACAAGGTGTGGCCTTGCTCGCGCGTGGGCTGGCCCATATTGCTCGCCCCCTTCAACTAGTCGGGAGTTACACTCGCTGATGGCGAGGAATAGAGGCGCCCCTCGCCGACAGTTTGACATAAAATGCGTCAAATAGAGTTTTTTCAAATAGAATCCCCGTGCAGGGAGAGTAACTAGTGGTGCTAAGAGCGCGCCATCGTGTCGCACTATGGGCGCTTGCTCCGGATTTTGTATTTATTTTATTTTTCCGCATGCGTTTTCGATGTTTTAGACGGGGTTTTTTTTGTTTTTTTTCAGCTTTTGGTTTTTTCACTTGTCTCTCTTAGCTTTTGGATCAAAAGAGATTTGATTTTTTGCAAGAAAAAAATGTGTTTTTCAGAGGCACGGCCATGCCTCTCAGAAACGGAAAAAACACAATTTTTTCATTTTTTCCCCTTTTGTGAGAGGCACGATTTTGCCTCGGTGAGAGGCACGGCCGTGCCTCTCGGAAATGTAAAAAAATGCATTTTCTTTTTTCCTTCCGTGAGAGGCACGGCCGTGCCTCTCGAAAACAGAAAAAACACGTTTTCTCTTTTTTTTCTCTCTTTCGTGAGAGGCACGATTTTGCTTCCACGAGCGTGCCTCTCGAAAAAAATGTGTTTTCTCTTTTTTTTTCATGAGAGGCATGGTTTTGCTTCCACGAGAGGCATGGTTTTGCTTCCACGAGAGGCACCGTGCCTCTCGGAAGCGAATAAAAAACATGTTTTTCTCTTCTTCTTTTTCTTATTTTTGCTTTTACGAGAGGCACGATTTTCCTTCCGTGAGAACACGGCCGTGCCTTTGATAAACGAAAAAAACGTGTTTTCAAAAAAAAAATTCATTCCACAAGGGGCATGTTTTTTTCGTCTGGATTTTTTCGTGAAAAAGAGTTCATCAAAACCTATCAACACGGGATCTAGTTTTGAAGATCACGAGGGATCCAACGGTGAAAACGGTTTGAGATTTGGACGCATGGTTTAGGAGATAAAACATTTTGAATAAACGGGTCTAGAAAAAGGGAAAAAAAACTCTCAGGTTTTTTGTTTTAGGGGTTGCACCATGCAGGCTCCTCATGTGCCAGTTCTAGTGGGCCGTGTCCTGCTCATCCGGAGACAGAGTGAGGCAGCGCATGAGAGCACGGCCCGGCCCATGATTGCGCCTCCAAAAAGATATTCTCCTCCTCATCCGGAGACAGAGTGAGGTCCTCTCTGCTCTGCCGATAAGGCTCCTTCCTGTTCCCCCGCGTTGCTGCTGCTCCGGCTCCAGCTCCGGCGAGCGCCGGCGATGGAGGCGGCGATGGGGACCCTCGGCTCACAGTCGCCTCTTTCATTCTCCTCCAGCCTCTGGTAATCCTTCTCCCCTCCCCCGGCGCCTCGCCCAAGCCAGATTCGCGGGTTACTAGTTTAAGTTTGGAGGGGTTTCCTGTGCGAACCCAATGTTAGTTAACCAACCGGGCTTGTATGTTTCATTCCAGCTCCTGCCTAGCCTGTGGCACTTATCAGGGTCCAGGATGTTCAAGTACTTAGTGAGACCTTCAATTTCGTCAAGCTTGATGCTTGTCAGACTGCCATGTATTTTTGTTACCGACCCCCCTGTTAAAGGGATGCATGGAAGTGGATAAGTGTCACCTCGTGATGAGTCAGACATGTCATGTATGATAATGGCATATGCATTTTGCTTGAAAAATAAAGAGGACAATGCGCTACTAGTTGCCGTTGTCAAGTATGTGGGCACATCCAGGTTGCCATTTTGCATGCATTAGAGAATCTCATGTATGTATCTCACCTGCTATTTTAGTATGATCATTTGATGAACAAAAGGCTGCTTGTAACTGAGGTATTCTGATCTCCATTTTCATGTCATGATGTTCATTTCATTAAATTGCCTTAACCTTTTCAAACATGTTTCATGGTGTCAGCAATGCAAAGGCATCTTGTGGCTGGCCTGTTTATAATGTGAAGAAGCTCGAGGGTAGTCAGAGGCTCGACGTGGTCTGCCATGGAATGCTGGCGCCCAGAAAGTTTGTGCGCAAGAAGAGAGAAGAGGAGGTCTTCAAGGACGCCGATGATGAGGCCAAGCAAAAGAACTGGAGGAGAATGATGAGTGAGATAGAGGAGTCTGGATCGGCCGTGTCTTCCATTCTCAAGACCCAACGGAACACAACGGGGACGCTGCCGAGGGACACTGTTCTCGGGACTCTTGTGCGGTTCAAACAGCTCAAAAAATGGAATCTGGTCAGCGAGGTATGTACGCGCTTGCTTGCAGCGTATATTAATCCACAAGCAATAATATGCTTTGAGGATTCTGAAATATTTAAATGCCAGCAGTGCGCTTCCTTCCTTTCTTTCTTCAGATTCTCGAGTGGCTTCGAACGCAACATTGGTGGGACTTCAGCGAGATGGACTTTTTGATGCTTGTCACGGCTTACGGGAAGCTGGGAGAATTCAGCAGGGCGGAAAGGGTCCTCAAGTACATGAACAAGAAAGGTTACCGGCCGACGGTGATATCTCAGACCGCTCTCATGGAGGCATATGGAAGAGCCAAGCAGTACAGAAAGGCCGAGGCTGTGTTTCATAAGATGCAGACGTCAGGCCCTGAACCATCACCCATCACATATCAAATCATTCTGAAATCGCTTGTTGAGGTGCACATTTAATCGACCCCTCGCATTTTATGCAATTCAATGTTTCAGCCACTATGAAACTCCTGTATTTAGCAATTACTCTTTTGTCAATTTCAGTGGTAATACCGCCTTTTGCTACTTTGATTCAGCATAGTGCACCATGATTCTGTGATTTGTATGCTCTTTTGCTCTGTTAATAATATCTTCCCATTTCCAAGAAGATCCCTTGTTCAATCTGGTTTAGCATCAAGGTTCTTCCTTTTCTGTTTCTGTATATATGGGTCCGTGCAGCATTTCCACGATATTGTTATGATCAATTAATGGTTTACTATTTTTAGCCCATGCACCTATCAAACAACTAAACATATTTACAGCAGTTCCTTGAACTATTGTACCTTGGTCCATAACAAATGTATTTGGGGTTGCTGACAGGGCGACAAATATAAGGAAGCTGAAGCTATTTTCGAGGACCTTCTTAATGAAAAAAGAGCTTCTTTTAAACCAGACCAGAAGATGTTTCATATGATGATCTATATGTACAAGAAGGCTGGGGACTATACCCAAGCGCGTAAGCTATTCGCACAGATGCCCGAGAGAGGAGTCCCACAGTCTACAGTGACTTTTAATAGTTTGATGTCATTTGAAGCAGACTATAAGGAAGTTTCAAGTATTTATGATCAGGTGCTTCCCCAGATTAACTCAACAATCAGCATAATTTTAAGATATAAACCTGTTTACTTATCTTTCCTAACAAATGGCATAACTTTTAGATGCAAAGAGCCGGACTAAAACCAGATGTTGTGAGCTATTCTCTGCTCATCAAAGCTTACGGGAAAGCTAGGAGGGAAGATGAAGCATTGGCGGTGTTTGAAGAGATGCTTGATGCTGGAATCAGGTTCGATTTTGTTTTAGCACGCTGAGGCTTGAGAATTGGACATTGCTGGCTTGTGTAATGATGATTCCTGTTGTTGGCAAAATTTGGTTAAAGTCGCCTGTCATGTTTAAGCTGCATGTAAGCGCTTCATACATGTGAAACTTGAGTTACAGTCGCCAGATCGGGCTGCATGGCCACAAATTCTTGTTGTCCCATGTGATGGTGGTCAAACACGTCTTTTCAGGTCCTAATAATAGTAGGAAGTAAATTCGGTGCTGTTTAAAGAAACCAAGACCTCTATTGAATGCATAAATTTAAAGAAATATGTGAAGTTCACCACATTCCAGCTGAAGAATAGTCTTCAGATTAGTGTTTTCTCATAGGAGGTAATCCAGAATATGCTATTGGTGATCTCATTGGATGTTATTTGTCCAGGCCAACACGCAAATCATACAACATCTTGCTTGATGCATTCGCAGTATCTGGATTAGTAGAAGAGGCTCGAACAGTTTTCAAGACTATGAGAAGACACAGGTATGTACGACCTGCATTCTTTAATTTAAAAGAACTTCAGAAAGGTGCATCTGCTGGTTTCTTACCTTGTCACACTATTTGCTTGTGCAGGGTTGAGCCTGATCTCTGCTCTTACACAACAATGCTCTTAGCTTACGTAAATGCTTCTGATATGGATGGGGCTGAGAAATTTTTCCGTCGGATCAAAGACGATGGTTTGAGGCCAAACGTTGTTGCTTATGGAACTCTGATGAAAGGCTACTCAAAGTTGGACGATGTTGAGAAAGTAATGCGGGTTTATGAGCGAATGCGGATGCAGGGTGTTGAACCCAATCAAACCATCTTTACCACCATCATGGATGCACATGGCAGGAACTCAGATTTCGGAAATGCTGTCATTTGGTTCAACGAAATGGAAACACGTGGATACCCCCCAGACAAGAAAGCGAAGAACATCCTGCTTTCTCTTGCTAAAACACCTGAAGAACAAGAAGAAGCGAATGAGTTGACGGGGAATGGTGCGGTTCAGCTTGAAGTAAAACCCAACGGCATGCCCTCCGGCTTAGGTACCAATGGTGCCGATGTGGACGAAGCTGGGCTAACTGATAGTACTGCACATCACCACTCCTTAAATGGCGCATCCACAAGTGATCTAAATGGTAGAAACAAGGCGGGAAGCAGTGGTTTTGAGGATGAAGACGACGACGATGATTACGAGGAACTGGATGATGAAGAGTTAGATTTTGTTTCTTTCAAAGATAAGCGAGAACTAAATTTTGCGACTTGATATGTCTAAGCATTGGTGTATATTTTCTTGTTCTAAAACTTATGATAGCTTTTCCTATGAAAAAAAAGGACTTCGTGGTATTCTCAAAATGCGTCAATACA
This sequence comes from Triticum dicoccoides, assembly GCF_002162155.2. Taxonomy (NCBI): domain Eukaryota; kingdom Viridiplantae; phylum Streptophyta; class Magnoliopsida; order Poales; family Poaceae; genus Triticum; species Triticum dicoccoides. Next base: position 754,518,289 of record NC_041384.1, read on the forward strand.
GCTGTGCCTGGATGGTGTTTTTACCTAGCGCTGTTTGTAAGTCTTAAGTGGGTCGAACCAGTGGTGGATCCCTGTTGCATAACTGACATTATTTATCAGGTTAGTTCTTACTATTTCGGTTGATTTCAGAGAAATGCTGACCACTCACTCCGTAGTGATCTAAAAGGTTTTATATTTGTTTATAGAGGTAAGTACTATTGTATGAGGATTACATTTTCTTTTACCAAAACATGGACTTGTATACGGTCAAAAGGTTTTGGTGGTTGTTTATCATCGGTTGTCAACAGATGGAACCGGATCGATGTTTGTATCAAGTACTTAAGTTTTTCGCACTCAAAAAATAGAGTAGTACTTCACTTTTGTCTATGGAACCCTTTTCTTCAGTTCAGGTACAGGACAATTGTATTTCTTATTTAGGAGTGACGGTGGGCATGCCCCAAAAATCAACTCCCCCACCCCTCCCCTCCCGCGTCGCCCCGCATCGAATGCCTTCAAGAAGGGAGCAATACTCAAGCATCGCCTCACCGAATCCAACCACCAAGGCCAGAATCTAAACTTTCACCCTGAAGAATCAATCCGAGTATATCCGAGCAATGCCTTCAACACGGTACCGATGTAAAACATCGTCATTGCCAGGTATAACCAGCCCGGGTCAGACCTAGGCATTCACCTCAGAGCTCGCGACTAGGTACTCCAGTAGCACGACCATCGAAGTCACTTAACTGTTGTCGGCACCACTTTTTCGCAATCCCAGCAGCGCATGCGATGCCTATTGCCGCTGCACAACCATCCCTCTGCGACAAATCGTTGTCCCTAATTTGCATCTCACCACCGGAGTAATCACTAGATCTTGAGAGATGAACACCCGAAGATCCTTCGATGACCATCGCCGTCATGGAACCGTGGGAGGTAGCTGCAACATTGTTTGTAGTTAACCCCACTCGGTGGACCAGATATTAATCAACACCACCAAGTCGTGAAGCGAGCATCGTCATCCGGACGACAACTACGTGGAAGTCCACCACCTCGTTGTCGCGGTCCACCTGCTAGAGAGCCCGACTGGTGGCGAGGACACCAACGCCAAAGTAGCCATCATTGTGCAGCTCCGGACTGGTGGCGAGGACGTACAAATGGTGGTATCCGTCGCTGCCACCAAGGGGCGTTGCAGAGAGGGATCCTGCCGACAATCAGTGGATGTCTTGGTGTGGATGGGCGCGAGCAGTTGATGATCCGTTTTCTCCGGTCGCCAGCCAAGGGGGCACCAGATCTGGGCGGAGAACCCACCAGAGCATCTGCCGAGGCCGCTGCCTTCACCCAGCGTGATCGCCGCGCCTGTTGGATAAGTTACGACCGGAGCCTGCCGCTGCATCTTGCCCAGCAGTCCAGGAACCCGATTGCCACACCACCATGGATATGCTCCAGAGTTGCGCCGTCCCCACGTCCTAGCGCCAGTCGAGGAAAACACCCCGCCGCCATCGTCACCGGAGCCTGTCGAGCTTCGCTGGCCGGCGGCGAGATGAGGGGAGGGAGTGGAGGACGACTAAGCGGCGCAAGGGTTTCACCCCCTGAGTCGCTAGGGAGGGCGACGCGGGGGTCGTGCGTGCGGTTAGGTGTCTTAAGATTGCTACACATATTCTGAGAGAAAGCGTGGCAATGTTGCTCGTCAAAAACCGTTTACGTTGTTGACCTCGTAACCGGAGGAATAATGTAGGAGGTGAAAGACTGGCCTAACATTTAGAGGGAGGCGGTGTCCTTTGAGACGGATTGGCCTGCGATATTTGCTTCTCGCGGCTTGGCAGCCGAGCAGCACCGTGAGACTTTACAAAAATGATGAGATTGATTTTGTCCTTTAATTTACTTAACAAAAGAATTGTTGGAACAAAGTATTATTGTGGGTAGGCATGTATGAATTATGAATGCATTTGATTTGATTTCTGCACAGTTTTGAGCTATATGTATTTTTTTCTTCACAAATACTACTTGTGTACTACCTATGTACCAAAATATAAGACATTTTATTTTGATATTTTGGTACCGAGGGAGTATTCAGTACTCGAGAAAAAAGTTCAAATAGAAGAACAATTAAATTCAAATTCACATTCAAACCATTCCTTTATTTAAATCCTCTGACGGATCCCTCCCGGCAAAAACGGCACACGACGACGTCTTCTCAGGCGCCGGCACGCACCACGGGGGTCCACGCGACGCGAGCACCGCCATTTTGCCGCCGCTTGCCGGACGCCACCTGTTCGCGCCGTCTCCATGCCTCTGCCTCCCCCCGGCATCATCCTTCGCGACGCGCGGACGCCGCGGGGGTTCGTCCAGCTCCTCGCCTCCTCCTCCCCGCTTCCGCCGGGCCCGTCCGCCGCGGCGCAGTGCCATGGGCTGGCCACCAAGCTCGGCCTCGCGGCCAGCAACGTCTTCGCGGGCACCGCCCTCCTCGCCTTCTACTGCCGCTGCCGCCGCCCGGGCGACGCCCGGCGGCTGTTCGACGAAATGCCTGAGAGGAGCGGCGTCACCTGGAGCGCGCTCGTCTACGGCCACGCGCGGTCCAGCGCGCCCGGCCTCGCCGTGGAGGCGTTCGGAAGCATGGTGCGCGCCGGCTTCTCCCCCACGGCGGCGGCCGTGTCCAGCGCCCTTGTCGCGTGCGCAAGGATGGAGGACGCCCGCGTCGGGGCGATGATCCACGCCGCTGGCCTCAAGTGCGGCGGCAGCGTCTGTGACAGCGTCGTCGTCGGGACTGCGTTGGTGGACATGTACGCCAAATGCCGTGATGTTTCGGCTGCTCAGCGGGTTCTTGAGGAGATGGAAGAGAAGAATGTGGCCACTTTTACGGCTCTTCTGGGCGGGTTTGCCTCAGCCGGAAGACCTTGCGAGGCCATGGTGTTGGTCAGGGAGATGGAACAGTCGGGGGTGGCACCAAACATGATGACATACAGCAGTCTTCTCAGCTCATTCGAGAGCCACCAGGACCTAGACCATGGGAGGCAAACACATTGTGCGGTGGTAAAGAAGGGTCTCGAGCACAATCCGTATGTTCTGTCCACTCTTATGACCATGTACTCCAAGTGTGGCAGCTTAGATGATTTCAGGGAGGTACAGATGAGTGTTTCGTGTCAGGATCAGGTCACGCTCAATTCCGTGATCTCGGGGCTCTCCTGTTTGGGAAGAGGCGACGAGGCGTTTCAGCAGTTCTTGGAGATGAGACGGCATGGCGCTGACACAGATATGTTCACCTTTGGCAGCATGCTGAAGGCTATAGGGAGCTCATCCTCACTGCTGGAGGGAAGACAAGTCCATGCTCTGATCCTCAAAACTGGGTATGAGTCTGATGTGAATGTCCAGAATGGACTGATTTCCATGTACGCCAGGCGTGGCGAGATAGGGGAAGCCAGGGATGTTTTCGCTTGGGTGGAAGCGCCTGACTTGGTCTCCTGGAATTCGCTTCTGACAGGATATGCTCAACATGGTTATGGCAAAGCGGTGGTTGAGGTGTTTGAACAGATGAGGAGACTGCATGTTCAGCCAGACAACACAACCTTCTTGCTGGTGCTTACAGCTTGCAGCCACGCCGGTTTGGTGGATACAGGGTTGGAGTACTTCAACCTGATGAAGACAAACGGGTTTCTCGCAGAGGCACGGCTAGAGCACTACGCGTGCGTGGTCGATCTTCTTGGACGAGCAGGCCATCTCCAAGAAGCCGAGGCTTTGATCAACGACATGCCTATTGAACCTGGCGTCTCGGTGTACAGAGCTCTGCTTAGTGCCTGCCAGATCCACGGCAACCTTGAGATTGCGATCCGGGTGTCCACGCGCCTGATCGAGCTCTACCCTCACGACTCCTCTGCCCATGTTCAGCTGTCAAAGGTCTTTGCCGGTGATGGCCACTGGGGTGATGCTGCCGAGGTCAGGGAGGCCATGGCAGGTAAAGGGATAGTGAAGAACCCTGCTTGGAGCTGTGTTGAGGACCGGGTACAGGTTGGATAAGAAGGTTGAGATCCCATAGATTTGCCGTTGTTAACTGTAGGTAATGGTCAGCTATGTTGCAGTGTTCACTGAAGGTAATGCCAGAAATCACTCATAAATCCGGTGAACCTCTGATGAAGTTTGGAGAGCAGAGATAGTTCCTGGCATCAATTTATAAGAAAACACAAATCATATGCCTTCACACGATCCTGTACTTATACATCATTAATATGAATTGCAGCGCTGTTGATAAAATTTCCTGATATTGCAAGGATTTTGTGCTACTGAAACCAAGACCATTGGAGTGCTGAGTAACCAAAGCCTATGATTAAGACTGTCAGGACCCGAATCTGATGCATGAAGAATTCAGGTTATTATGTTAGACCTATAATCGTTTTTAGGGAGATCAGCACCTGTACGTCAGTTAACTGATACAGGCTAGATAAGAAGGTTGAGATCACAGCATCCTGTACTTATAAATCATTTACAGCATATGAATTGCAGCAATGTTGATAAAAAAATCCCCTGATACCCCAAGAATTCATGCTGCTGAAAACAAGACTATAGGAGCACTGACTAACGAAAGGCCAAGATTAAATTCATGAGGACCCCAGGTTTGATATATGAAGATGAAGAACAGGTCAGTATATCAGCACTTTACTACTGTACTTTTTTAGGAAAAAATCAGCACCTTTACTTGTCTTTAGGGAAATCATCACCTTTACTTGCCATTTGATCATGAAGCAAGACTTATGTATCATTACGGCCGATGAATTGCAGCTTAATTTTCCAGATTCTGTGTGCACGCACGCACGCAGGCAGCTTGGTGCCACCTGAAGCATGGCTGGGCCGGCCGGGCCTTTCTGCCTTGGGCCAGAACACACGTGCGCCAGGCTCTCTCCGATACCACCGAGGCGAGGAGGAGGGGAGAGAGAGAGCGACCACGGCTTCCCACCACCAGATCGACGGACGAATCACCGTCATTCTCCTCCTCCTCCGCGCCCTCGCCTCTCCGCCTCCTGTCGCCACCGCAAGCAAGGCAAGGCAATGCCGGCGGCGGCGGCCTCGTTGTTGCGGGCGGCAAACCGCGGGTAGATAGGCGCCGAATCTTGGGGATGCCCGCCCGCCCCCTCATAACATTCTTCACCGCCTCCTTATAAAAATTCTCTCTTGGCGCTTGTGCTCCGCCGGCCCCCTCCATATATTCGCTGCCGATTGCGGGGTTTGCTCTCGGTCCGTCCTTGCTCTTCTCGCTGTTGCCGCTCTTGTTCGTTCTTGGTGCCGGTGCTGCTGGATTGGTCTGCGTTCCGTGCCGGCCGCCGGAGATGGAGAACGGGCACGCAGGCAGGCACCGGGTGGCCGTCATCGGCAGCGGCAACTGGGGCAGCGTCGCCTCTCGCCTCCTCGCCTCCAACACCGCCAAGCTGCCCTCCTTCCACGGTAACCACCCTCCCTCTCGGCCTCTGACCTGTAGCACAGCACAGCACGACATGCCGGCTCTGCCTGCCTATGTGCTTGCAGTGTGTTCCAGCCGTTGGGTGATGCCATTTGGAATGCTAGTTTCTGTCTGTTTTGGGAGCATGTGACCGATGCAATGCAATAGGTGACCACATGTATCCTATCCTCTTGGTGGGCTGATTTGGTGCTGATGACCAGCAGAATAGTCCAAAAATCAAATTGACTCCTTAAATGTCTCTATGCTGCCGTATGTATCTACGACATTTCCAGTTAGCAATCTGTAGAAATAACGTCAACCTGAAAAGCTGACATTTCCACTTAATTAGCAGTATGTAGGACAGAATTGACATGTTGTAGTCTCTGATTTATCCTTGAGACCACTAATCTATAGTCTTTCTTGGACTGAGTTTGATACTAGCTAGAGTTCTCTTTAATTTTCTCTGCGTGTCGTCCTGCATACACAGTAGTAGAAATAAATTTGAATAATATGCACTTTTGGTTACTGAAGAGGCATGCGTGTGTTCACCTGTTGGTTATATGTCTCTATGCCGCCATATGTATCTATGACAATTCCAGTTAGCAGTCTGTAGTAACAGCGTCAACCTGAAAAACTGGCATTTTCTCTTTTAGCAATATGTAGGAGAATGGACATGTAGTAGTCTCTGGGTTATCCTTGAGATCGCTGATATATAGTGTTTCTTAGAGTGAGTTTGATACTAGCTAGAGTTCCTCTTTCTTTGGTGTGGTGTGTCCTCCTGTATACACAATTGTAGAAATAAATTTCAATAAGATACACTTCTGGTTACTGAAGATGCATCTGTGCACCTGTCGGTGTTGATTTTGGGGTAAACTGTTTGCAGATGAAGTGAGAATGTGGGTGTTTGAAGAAACATTGCCAACAGGCGAGAAGCTATCCGAGTCCATTAACCAAGCACATGTAAGAGTTAAATCTAATTCCATTTATCTTGTTTTAATTCTTGAACGGGTAATGACTTGTACAGTAACGAATGGTTTCATTCTCACATGTTTCAGGAGAACTGCAAGTACTTACCTGGTATTAAGCTTGGAGCCAATGTTATTGCTGACCCCGACTTAGAGAGTGCAGGTAATTAACCGCACTGTAACCCATTTCTGATTATCATTAGGAGGAAAGACTACTTTGGATGCTAGTAATGCATTCTCTTCTAGTTGATCAAGAAAACTTATGAAACACAAATAAGGTTAGACGGTTTAATGACTTGAGCTTTGCTGTTCACAGATATGTTTGTCCCTTTTGGCTTTGTTTGCCTATGGAAACTACTTAAGAAATAACAATGCACATAACAGTATACAATTCATAATTAATTTTGTTTTCACTATCATTTCAACTATACATCAAGCCTTTTGCATGTTGTCAGATAATTGTCCATAATAATTAATCTGGCTTTCTCAGTCAAAGACGCCAATATGCTGGTCTTTGTGACTCCCCATCAATTTGTGGAGGGTATATGTAAGAAACTTGTGGGCAAACTAAGACCAGGAGTTGAGGCTATATCCCTCATCAAGGGCATGGAGGTCAAGATGGAAGGACCATGCATGATATCAAAACTAATTACCGATACACTTGGAATCAACTGTTGTGTCCTCATGGGTGCTAACATTGCAAATGAGGCAAGCGTTTTTCAACTTTCCATGCGAAATTTCTTATAGCCTTCAGCGGCACAGAAAAAATAAGTGGGTGTGTATCTCATATGCAGATCGCTGTTGAGAAGTTCAGTGAAGCAACAATTGGATATAGGGAAGATAAAGAAGCAGCAAACCGATGGGCTAAACTTTTCACCACTCCTTACTTCCTAGTTGCTATTGTAAGACCATCAGCCATAACCTCATAAATTAATAAATTTCCACGTTCTGGCCTTCCTGGCATGGTGACAGATAAGTGTGAAATATGAAGGTCTTTAAATTTCTACAATTGCCAAGTCGAAAAGGAACTGGGTTTGAAAGTGAAAATGGAAAGGGAAGGTTTCTTACTAAATGGTAAAATTTCGAATGTAGTTATGAGGTATTGAGGTACCAATGAACATGAATGGCAGCAGAAAAATGTGAAACAATTCTGGGAGTATTTAAAGCAAATTTACATTTAGGTTCAGTAAATTCTGTGAATTGAATTCTTATTAATGCAGCTTTAGTTATGTACCCTTCATGTACAGGTGGAAGATATTGAGGGAGTTGAACTATGTGGGACTCTGAAAAATGTTGTGGCGATTGCTGCAGGTTTTTGCATACAGTAGTATTTTGTGTGGTTTTATTCACTGTTTCCTTTCAACTTCAGTAATCTAAGTGGTGAATTAATTTGCAGGTCTTGTTGATGGCTTGGATATGGGAAACAACACGAAGGTATCAATTCTATTACTGAAAGCATGTTGAATGAAGAAAAGAATGTGCATGTGCATCGCATAGTCTTATGATATCTTTCTTTGTTTATTAGGCTGCAATAATGCGGATTGGTTTGCGGGAAATGCGTGCTTTCTCTAAACTTCTGTTCCCTTCAGTCAGAGACAACACTTTCTTTGAGAGCTGTGGTGTGGCTGACCTTATAACTACATGCCGTACGTATCTTCATTGTTCTCAATTAACCACTGAACAGACATACTAAAAAATGTTATCATTCCATGGCAGTTGGTGGGAGAAACAGGAGAGTGGCAGAAGCCTTTGCAAGAAATGGCGGCAAAAGGTTTCTTCTCTAAACCCTGCATCTCTGCTGAGTTCTGACTCTATCTACCTCTGTTCAAGTATCCAAACAAGATGCCCTGTTTCTTTTTGGCCTATGCTAAATAGATAGGCAGTTAGCATAGCATGACTATGTTCTCTCTGCCTGCTGTGATTATATGATAACTTTTTATTTCATCAACTTTATGACAGGTCTTTTGATGAGCTAGAGGCAGAAATGTTGCATGGGCAAAAACTGCAGGTGAAGAAAAAATAAGAAATTTATAATGTATGATGAAGCGTTGACTACTTGGTGTGTCTAATTTTTGTTTGTTTCATAGGGGGTATCCACTGCAAGAGAAGTCTATGAAGTATTGACTTATCATGGGTGGCAGGAACTGTTTCCGCTTTTATCAACTGTACATGAGATCTGTATCGGACAACTGCCTCCTACATCAATAGTTGAATACAGTGAGCATACGCCCAACCTCTCCTTCGTCGGTGGTTCTACTCCATGTTACTGAGCTACATACTGAAATCTGTATTGCTGCCTGAGTTCTCATTATAACAAAACAAGGCGGGGTATACTGAGTGTAACCTATCAAAGTGCATGACCCTATGAGTCAATGCTTCTATGTGTAGTTGGTTGAAACTGCTGTTTGTGAACCTTACCCAGGAATCAGTTAATTCCATGGTGTTTCACAAGATGATACTTAAATGAGAAAGAACACCAAAGGTTGTACCTCATGTTAATGTTTAATTAGAGTATATACCTGCACTTCAAATTGCTTGAAAATCAGTAATTA
>NC_041384.1:754527481-754539399 GCF_002162155.2 Triticum dicoccoides
GATAGGTAGGTCTAGTATTAACTCAGTGTATAATGTTGTGAAAACTATTGTATTGTGTTATAACCTTGTTGGATAAATTGGTTTCATTTTCCAAGTATCAGAAAAAAAATGATAATTGAATGTTAAATGGTGGAACGTTGTATCACATATGTGAGGAGATCTCAAGTGATTTAGTTTTTAAGGTCTTGCAATGATAGTTTGCATTGAAAGGTCATGACAGTCGGAATGAAGATCATATTTGTATGTAACTGTATTATAAGTTTTGAAATGGGAGGCTTGACAGTGTAATTGTGAGTTACTTCTGCTAAGCATGAACATAAGGAGATATTTGTTGGAAGATACTCTATTCCTATTGCAGTAAAATACAAGTAGACTATTAGAAATGCAGTACATTCAAATTCTTCACCCTAGAAGTTGACATTTGATGTTGCTAATAAGTTAGCACATTTATGGGGATGACAAAAAAACCAAAACTAAATTTGTATGTTACTGGTTTTTATTGTCCTATACTATTATAATGCCTGATATTCTCAAATTGGATTATTGGCCCAGTTTACTTCGTAAATTAAAAGCTCTGAAATCATATATGTTGGTTCGATGCCAATATTTGGCAAGCCAACATTTGCTCCCAGCTAGATGCTGACATGTCAAAAATAAATAAATTTGTTGCCTATTTATATTGTCATATACTATGCTTGAGATGCTCAAATTAGATTCTTGGCCCAGTTTCTTTCTGAAATGAAAGAATGTGAAATCATGTGGCTCTCAGCTAGATGTCAGGATACTGAATCTACCTTGTCCTGAACCCATTTTCAGGGCTCGCTGAAGGTCAATCTTGAAGATGCCATCAAGAACAATTTGGGCTTTGTAAAGTTTTTCGAAGACCAAGCATTCCATTACCTTCCAATTCCTGGCAAAGCAAGGCCCAGGAAGTTGTAGATGCTAGATGCTAGCTCATTTTGTTTATTCATTTGTGGCATCATCTGTCACATCTTACACATGTGCTGGCTTCAGCAAAACCAAGCAAGGAGTCATCACTTGTTTGTAACTGTTTGTAAATCATGCTTGTAAAAGATCAGTGCTGTGCCTTTGTTGTGCTCGGCTGTTAAATGTTTATTAAGAGGTAACATTTGCATCAGCAGTCATTACTGGGAATCTTTGCCTGCATGCTGGTTCTCCGGAATCTTGTCACGGTTCTGTGTGTATGACATGTGGGACCTGGCTAAAACTTGTGGCACTTATAATCTAACATTGGCATCAGCATGACTAGGTAGGTATCTTTGCCTGCATGCTGATTCCTCTTTGGTATCCATGTGTATGACATGTGGGACCTGGCTAAAAATGTGGCACTTCTAAGCTAATTATGTTGGCTAATTAAACTCCTGCCTAACTTGGCTGCCAATTATTATGACTGATGTTTTTTTGCTTTTGTGAAAAGATGTAGCTCGCTATTGCCAGAGCAGTACAGATTTGGTGCACCTACAGGCCATCCAGTGACAACATCCAGCACCAGAAACATGTACTGAAATTTTGTTGAACAATTCGGGCTTCGTAAAGTTTTCACTACCTTGTAATACCAGGCAAAGGTAGGCTCAGAAAGTTCTAGATGTATTCATTTGTGGCATCATCTATCATATCTTACAAATGTGCTTTTGGTGTGCTCTTAATGCAGCTGTTGAATGTGGTTAAGAGGCCAGTTATCAGGTTATATCAATCCAGGTGCAACATGTGCATCAGCATGACTGAAACCTTTGCCACAATTTCCAAGTGTATGACATGTGGGGCCTAGCTAAAAGAAATCGGCACTTTGCCAATATTAACGTGTCAATTTGCCTTTATTTTCTGTGCAAGATGGAGCCCTGCTACTGCAACAGCAGTACAAATTTGGTGCACCTACAGGCCATTCAGTGTGACAACATCCAGCACCAGAAAGATGCACCGAGACTCTGTTGATCAAGGGACACAAGCAAAGTGACACATACACAACTAATCACATCAAATTAAGAATATGTATGTCTGAACATTCACCAGCGATATGGAAAATATAGCCAAGTATCTATCCGTTTTCCCGAGTCACGATTTCAACAGCGGACGTCTTAGAACCATAACGCAACGACGGGTCGAGAACAGTTCCCAGATTTCATGACAGGACGGTGACGCTGGTACAAAATGCAAATCCCCACTAAAACTTATTCAGCTCTTGGACACTTCCGAATGACTGACTGACTGACTGGTATAAGACGACGGTGCTAGACAGACTCCGCCTTGGTGTAGATCCGTACGGCGACGGCCAAGCCCAGTATCGCGAGGGGGACCAAGAACTGGAGGATCTTGATGACGAACTCGGGGGTCTTGTCCTGGTTGTAGTGCGGCTGCTTGGGCGGCGTGTACTTGACCTTGGTGGGTATCGTGGTCGCGTCGATCTCACCAACATAGTACTCATCCATCATCGCCCGGGCGGTCGTGCTGTGCCCCACGTCCTCAAAGTCGTCGGTCGCGTCCTTGGCTGCAATGTAAAAAGAGCAAATTTGTAAGCTGAAATCGCATTCCCTTTGCAGCCTTATTTATTTATATACAAAATAAACATGTGATGGGGCAGTACCGGTTGAAGACAGCAAGACATCGTCGCCTCCAGGGTGGTCATCAAGAAACTTGGTCACATTGTACACCTACAGGAGCACATCATATTCTTCAGTGAGTATTGGCTTTCATAATATTATAACACAAGGCCTTGCTTGCAGATATAAAAGCATGTGCATGCCACTTCATAACTGTAAGCCACATAGGACAGTCACGTGTATAGAATTGCAACAAAGTTGTAAATCATGTGCAGGAAAACATGAGAAACAAGAAGCGCACACTTGTTGAGACTACAATGCACGGCTTTTGGAATCATCCGAGAAAATATTTGTGGTCGAGTCGACATCTTGTTTGGAAAGCTGGGGTCCAGAAGAGGACAGATTACCAAACGATGGTGACGCGCGCACGGACAATTGAATGGGTACAATTGCAACGCTGAACAAGAATGAAGGCCATAATTATATGGCAGCTATTAATTAGATGTACACATCAAGGCAGGAAGCCAACCGAAAAAATTGGTGCCGTGAATGGGCTAAGCGGTATGGATGGAATCTAATGAGACTAGATTGGGTGAAAGGAACTCTGTATGTATGGTCAGTAAGCAAGCAAGCAAGCAAGCGGCCCATGAACAAGAAGAATCAAACTGGCCTTGCAAAGCAGGTTGGTTTCTGGTTAAACTGAAACATGTGCGCATTAGCCTAATGTCGTCGTAAGTCGTAACAGCCGGATGAGATGAAGCGCCGTTGTAAAAGGAAAAAAGGCAGAGCGGCTAGTGGATCGTCCCGTCTGCCTGCCCCTGCCCCTGCCCCTGATTGGGGATTGGGGATTGGAAGATATGCGCAAGAGGCTTGGCAGCCTAAATGAAGACTAGACTAGCTCACCCTGTTTGTCATGATTCAAGGCATAAGATGGTTAGCCTAGCAAGCAAGCATATAGTACATGTTTGAAGGATTACTACTGAATTGACGTAGTATTAACAAGGTTTGCAGCATGTTGGGGTCAGGCTGGCAGTGGTCGGATCTGCGCAGATGCGATCCGGAAGCAAGCAAAAAACAGGCGACGCAGACCCCTTGGTAAGAGGCAGAGTATCTAACAGAGAGAATTGCGAGAGATGAAGCAAGGCCAGGCCGGCAATTCGGCAGCGGCGGTAGCAGGTCGGAACAGTTAGATAAGAGTTTGGAGGCGCGGCGGCCTCAGATCTTTCCTCCCCCCCTGTGGCCAACTCCGCGTGGCTGAAGATCCCGAGGAAGAGAGGGCGCAGGGTGGGCGGATCAGGAGGCGGCCGTGGGTGGGCGGAGATCCCGAGGAAGAGAAAACAAGGACCCACGCGGCGGCGGCCGGATCTCGGGGAACGGAAGAGAGGAGGAGGAAGAAGATACCTTGCCGCCGATGACTAGCCAGCAGTCGTCCTTGGAGGTGTGCTTGGCGACCTCCTCGAGGGTGAACACCTTGCCACCGGACGACGACATGGTCTCCTCCTCCTCCTCTCTGCTCCTCTCTGCTGTCAAGCGAGAGTGATGGGAAGGGTTTGGATCCAAGGAGGGGGTGCGGAATTGATTGATATCTGGAGGAGAGGAGAGGGGAGGGAAGGGGGCGCCGCGGTGGGTAGGTCGGGTCTGCGAGGGTTTGGGTTGACCCACCTACCCCGGCCTCACCTGCCAACCCACACCCATCTGAGGGCCTTTTTGATTCATAGGATTGTAAAAACACTGGAATAGGAAAAACGTAGGATTGAAATGGCATGTTCATTAGATCCCTATAGAATTTGAGTCTGTTTGATTGTGTCACTGGAAAAACAAAGGATTTCTTTCAAGAGGTTGAAGTGGATGTTAGAATTCCTGTGAAATGTAGTACAAATGAATCCTTAGGAAAAAATCCTATGGGATTCAATCCTACGAATCAAACGATCAATGTAGGAAAAATTCCTAAGGATTCTAATCCTTCAAATATCCTATCAAAATCCTTTGAATCAAAGAGACCCTGAGATTGCAAGCCTGGGATCTGCCGTCCGTGAACCCGTGCCGTGCCGCACCTCGCACGCACACGCACTGGCGCCGCAAGTACTCTCTTCGTCTCTTTTTACTTTGCATATAAAATTTGATCAAAGTCAAATTGCATAAAATTTGATCAAATTTATATAAAAAAATATGAACATCTACAATACTAAAACTATATAGTATGAACATATATTTCATGGTGCATCTAATAATATTGATCTCATATTGTAAATGTTTATATTTTTTTAATATAAAGTTAGTCAAATTCTATAAAGCTTGCGAACTAAAAAAACGAAGGAAGTACTACTACAGTCCTGAGCCAAGTGTCATGTGTGTGCGCGCATCGTCTGAGAGCATTTCTAACTGATTCCGTAAACCCTCGTCCTTTAGAACTGCTTTAAACGACGCTCTAACACATTTTTACAACGTTTTTACTGGATGACGTGTGTGTGTGTGTCGGCACAACAGATCGATCCCGCATAAAATCGCTTCATGTCCATGCAAAATAGCATAAAGCCCCCCACAACCAAAACAAAAGATTGCCTTCGCAAACGAGGCATGGACTGGGTCGGAGGTGCCGCCGCGCCAGGAGGAACGCGCGCATCTTGCCAGTGCCGGCCGTCGTGGAGCAGGACGAGGAGCGCCGGGGCAAACATGAGGAGAGAGCAGCAGCAACTAAGCTACACGATGTTCGATGTCATGCCACTTCAAGATTGAAGAAATCACCACAGGCGACCACGACAACGTATCTCGTTGTCCGCTGGTACATTGCCACTGGCGGAAATAAGATGATGCACCTCAACGACACACCGAGCGTCATGCCCACGACCGGTGGGTCAAGGTAATTAAGCATCCATCCTCTTTGACAATCTGAACGCATGCTTGCTTCTTGGCCTTCTTTGAATTCAACGGTTGGCGGCATGGTGTGTTCATGTTCCGGAGGTTCTCGACCGGCCAGTTGGAACTGCGTCGGGAGATGGGAGGCGACGAGATGTGCTATGTGGGCTCTTCTACTTGAAGACCGAGTTCCATCTTGGATCTTGGCTATTGAGCTAGTTAACGGGTGTAGCAATCTGTTACAACGAATATTATTAGGCTTTCGCGCGAGGGTGTGTTTTTTTCCCTGAAAAAAGGTAATGATCATTATGCTCGAACTGCCTTTCCTCACAATTAAACATGTTCATCAGTCGGGTTGGGCCTGCAAAAGCTTGGGCCAGGCCCAAAAAGTCTCCTTTTCGTCGCCTCCATGTGTAAGCCTAAGCCCAACCCAAACAGTAGTCCGAAGCCCATTACCACAGCACCAACAACAATTTTCGTTAACTCCATGTATAAGTCCCGCCCGGACGCTAGCCCAAAGCCCAAAAGCATGGCTTGGACGACACTTTTCAACACCTCCATGTGTAAGGCAAGCTGGAGGCCTGAAAATTACTCATTTTCGACACATCCATGTGTAAGACCATCCCGAAGCCCAAACATTACACTTTTTCGACATCTTCACGGGTAAGCCTGACCCAAACACAACCCTAGGCCTAAAGATTACTCTTTTTCGACACCACCACGTGTAAGCCCGGCCCGAATTACTCCTTTTTTACACCTCCATATGTAGGCCAGACTGAACATAGGCCCGAGGCCCAAAAAATACTCCTTTTTGACACCTCCACATGTAAGCCCAGACTGAACACAGGCCCGAGGCCCAAAAAATACTCCTTTTTGATACCTCCACATGTAAGCCCAGACTGAACACAGGCCCGAGGCCCAAAAAATACTCCTTTTTGATACCTCCACATGTAAGCCCAGACTGAACACAGGCCCGAGGCCCAAAAAATACTCCTTTTTGACACCTCCACATGTAAGCCCAGACTGAACACAGGCCCGAGGCCCAAAAAATACTCCTTTTTGACACCTCCACATGTAAGCCCAGACTGAACACATGCCCGACACCTCCGGGTGTAAGGCCACCCCGAGGCCCAAGAATTACTCATTTTCGACACATCCACGTATAAGCCCGACCCAAACATAGCAGAAGGACCGAAATTTACTCCTTTTTGATACCTCTACATGTAAGCCCGGTCCGAACACATGCCCAAGGCCCCAAAAGTTCTCCTTTTCGACACCTTCACGTGTAAGGCCAGCCCGAGGCCCGAAAACTACTCCTTTTCAACACCTTCACATGTAAGCCTGCCCAAACACAACCCGAGGCCTGAAAAATATTCCTTTCTGACACCTCCACGTGTAAGCCCGGCCCGAACACAGGTCGAGCCTAGAAACTTACTCCTTTTTGACACCTCCACGTGTGTAAGCCCGGCCCAAACACAAGCCCGAGGCCCAAAAATTTCTCCTTTTCGACAGCTCCACGTGTAAGCCTAGCCTGAACACATGGCCAATGCCCAAAAAATTACTCTTCGACACCTCAACGTATAAGCCCGGCCCGAACACAGGCGTGAGGCGCAAAAAATACTCCTTTCGATAGCTCCACATGTAAGCCCGGCCCAAACACAAGCCCGAGGCCAAAAATTACTCCTTTTTGACACCTCCACATGTAAGCCCGGCCCAAAAACAGGCCCGGGGCCCAAAAATTACTCCTTTTGACACCTCCACGTGTAAGCCCGGCCCAAACACAGGCTCGAGGCCCAAAAATTTCTCCTTTTTGACACCTCACCGTGTAAGTCTGGCTGTCGGTGTCAAAACCGGCAGACCTCGAGGTAGGGGGTCTCGAGCTATGGTTCTTCGATCTAGGGTAACAGGAACGAAGGAGACGATGTTTACCCAGGTTCAGGCCCTCTTGATGAAGGTAAAACCCTACGTCCTGCTCTTGTTCATATTGATGAAGATGTATCGAGTATAGAGTTGATCTACCTCGAGATCGTAATGTGTGGTCTAACTCTAGGGCTAGGTGAATAATTTTGTGTTGATGTCCCCTCTACGAGCTAAACCCTATGGCTTATATACATGCCAGTGAGGGTATCTAGGGTTACAAGGTCGGTAGCTATGAGCTAAGCGGCGACAAAAATCTTGGAGTATATGTCAAGTCTTCAGGAGAGACAGTCTTGATCGCGCCTCCTGCGTATGGCCTCCGGAGTCCATCTTGATCACGAATATGAATCTTAAGAACCTCCTCTGCATCATGTGGATAGAAAAGATACTTGATCAAATTTTCATCCCATGCCTTTCTCCCACTCAAGAACAAATCAGAAACCCACTTCAATCTAGTATTATGCCTTTTAGCTGAAATTTTAAGTCTAGTGCTCCTGGGTAACCAATTATCCCTCCAAATATTAATGCTAGATCCATCACCCACCGCCAAATGACACCATTCTTAAGCAATTCAAGACCATGCATAATACCTTGCCAAGTCACTGATGCAGACCGAGGAAACACTGTATCAAGAATATGTCCATGAGGGTAATACTTTGCCTTCATCAGCTTAGCAGACAACGAATCTGGATAAACCAATAACCTCCACGCTTGTTTGGCTAAGAGGGCTTGGTTAAATAATCTGAGATCCCGGAATCCCATACCTCCCTTACCTTTAGACCTTGTTAATTTGTCCCAAGCTAACCAATGTGTTTTTCTTCGATCTTCCTCATCTCCCCACCAAAAATTCCTGATAATCTGTGTTAACTTCTCACAAAGGGAAGCCGGGAACTTAAAAATACCCATAGTAGAGCTTGAATAACTGATTTTATTAAGTCTTCTTTCACCCCACACGAAGCGTATTTCTCTATCCAGTCAGAGAGCCTTTTCAAAACCTTATCTTTAGTAGATTGAAACTTACCAGCTTTCATTCTTCCGTCAGGAACCGGAAGACCAAGATATTTATCTTCGAACCCATCGACCGCAATTTTTAAGATTACCATAATAGCCACTTGATTCTCTAAACTGCACTTTTTCCCAAACATCATGGAACACTTATCAGGACTTAACAACTGCCCAGTCCCTTTCTCGTACTTCATCAGAATATTTTTAATGACAATTGCTTGATCAGTGGAGCCTTTGAAAAATAAAATACTGTCATCCGCAAACAGCAAGTGAGAAATACCTGGAGCTTGTCTAGTCAAATGAAACTCCTGAAAAGATCCTCTGGCTGAAGCATCATTAAGCAGCAAAGAAAGTGCCTCAGCAACAAAAAGGAACAAGTACGCAGATAAAGGGCTCCCCTGCCTGAGTCCCCTACAAGGTGAAAAAGACTCCAACAACTGTCCATTGAAGCGGACGACAAATTTCACCGATGTAACACACAACATAATCCAATTTATCCACCTCGGCGCAAAACCCAAAGCCTCCATCATACTTTGCAAGAAATGCCAGTCTACGCGATCATAAGCTTTCGCCAAATCCAACTTATACGCACATAATTCCCCTCTTAAATCTTTAAGCGTACTCAACGAATGCATACATTCAAAGGCTATGAGAGCATTGTCAGAAATTAACCTTCCCGGAATAAACGCACTCTGAGTAGGGGAAATCATACCATTAAGGAGCGGCCTAAGTCTATTAACAAGGTATTTGGAAATAATCTTGTAGATAACATTGCACAAACTGATCAGCCTGAAATCTTTAATAGACTGAGGGTTCTTAATTTTCGGGATGAGAACAATAATTGTGTTATTAATCCCCTCAGGCATAACTCCAGAAATAAAAAAACTATTGGACAGCCTTAACAATATCCTCCTTGATCAAACCCCAATTCTGCTGGAAAAACCTTGCAGGAAAACCATCCGGCCCCGGAGCCTTTAACGGCCCCATTTGGAAAAGCGCATCACAAATCTCTTGATCCGTAAAAGGTTTGCAAAGCTCCATATTCATATCATCAGAGACAAGGGGATTGACCAGCGAAATAATATGGGACAGGTCAACTAAATCATCACATGAGTAAAGTTGTTTAAAGAACTAGATGATACCCCGCGCATTGCAGCGGGAATTTGTAGCATCGTATAGGAGAAGGATTTAGTAAGTGAGTAAATTGTAAACCGTGAAAAAAAATCCTTCAAAAAGTTATGAGAGACTTCAAAATTTTAATTGATAAAGAAGGTTAGCTTGTCGGTTTCAAAAAGTTTTCATAGTACCAAAGTAGTGAACTTTTTGTCAGATTATCAATGAAGATTGAACCAATGAATGATGATGCATATGACAATTCTTAGTTGAATATGCTGGAACAGACAGACCTATTATGAAGATTAAAAAGGTGAATTAGCTATTTTTACTTGAACACGCTGAAAGAGATAGCCTTATATGGAGAACAAAAGGGTTATCTAAGGTGACTGAGTGAAATTCTGAAGACGTACATTTCACAGAACTGAAAATGTGTCGCATCAACTAACCTCGTCCATTCTTATCTGACAAATACAATGGTTCTTTTCAGGAGAATACATAATAGTACATCCAATAGGGACTACTAAATATTGAACTGGTTCGAAGCACCATAACTAAGAAAAACACATGTTAAATGTTGCAGATCTTCACAAACTGAGGAAAAAAGTTCGACTGAAAAATACCAGTTCTTGACTTCTTGTGTAATCTCTACTTGGATCGTGAACCATATACTACATCCTAAGATCAATTTAGGCGGATTCAATATTCGCTGGGCATAAAGACCAATCATGATATAGCAATATATTGATTCTACATAATAAGAATCAGTTTGCGCTAGCCCCATCGGACATAATCTATTAAAAAATGTAGTAGCACATACGTGATACTTTCATTCAACTATGTGTGTTGGTGATTCCTGTCTATAAAGAATCCAATCTCATCATAAGAATTCATATGACCGAACAAAAGGAAATCATTGATATGCTCCAGCGCCATATGACATGAAAGCATCAGTCGAAAATGTGGAGAACATGCCAGGAAATTTATTTGGATCCATCTGCAGCAATGGCCTTCCTGCAAATGGCACATTACAAAGAGTAAAATTTCACGAAAATCTAGTTATGTAGATCTACATCCAACCTGACTGAGAAAATGGAGATGGCAGATCAAGATGAGCGACATGACTGGCTCAGGTATCATTCATCGTCTAGTTTGAGTTAGATAAACATATGCGTGCGGCAGCCTATAATCTGTTGCAAAAAAAAATCAAGTGTTCTTCATTGTTGTATCCAATTGATTGCAGATTGAAAGACACTTACCACTTCTTCCAATTAAATCCAAACACCATGAATCTGGTACATCAACAAATTGAACGGGTAGGAAGCAACAGTCAATAAGAATCCCAAATTATGCAAGATGGTTGAACACCTAATAAAGATGAAGGTGTACATGTAGAGTGATTCGGATTTGCCGATCAGGTGGCCGCGTGGCGGCAGCGAGGGCTCCAGTTTTGTCCGCCCAACACACTTGGTGCCTGAAGGAGAAGGGGATGAGCCATGGTAGAGGCTTGAACTCACGTTCAGGAAGACGTACCATAGAGTTTTTCAGATTCCCAAGCAGGCGTCCTGTAGGTGCGGTGGTGGCAGCCAGGTCTCCAATTTTTCCCATCTAGACACTGGACGGAGATGAGCATCGACGAAGGAGGCTTCAACTCGGTTTGACTTCCCAGAGCAAACATTAACAAATCTGGATAGGAGTTTGGACACCCAGCTATTGATAGTAGTGATGCAAATAGAGAAGATCGGGAGGGAGAAGAAAATCTACCAGATTCGTCTAGAAAATAGCATGGGAGACGATGGATGAATTAAACTTGTGTACCGCGGCCTGATGGGATTGCTTGCCGCCGCTGCCGGCTTCTTTTGCCCCAGATGGTTCGTGGCTGTCTGTGCGAGGAGGGGCCGTACCAGGGCAACGCCTGCGCACAGGCTTCCTCAGTTGCGCGGGATGGCCGCATCAGGCGCGTCCGGAGCGTCCGGCCTGAGAGGCCCGGAGCAGAGCGTCCGACTGGAATCGGGGCCGCGACGGCGATGGCCGCGTCTGGTGCATCTGAGGACGCCATCTGGCGAGGAAGGACCGGAACAGAGCAGCTCGTCCGAGGCCGCCGGCGGAAGGAGGGCCCGGAGCAGAACAACGGCGCGCGCACAGACTGATTTGGCTGCACCGGGATTGCGGCATCGATCACTCCTTTCACGGGAAAAAGGTTGATGCACTGGTAGAAAAAGGGCCTATAGTCCCGGTTCGTAACGGCCTTTAGTCCCGGTTCCTGAACCGGGACTAAAGTGTCGGTACTAATGCCCCGACTCTTTAGTCCCGGTTCAATCCAGAACCAGGACTGATGGGCCTCCACGTGGGCAGTGCGCAGAGCCCAGTCAGGAGACCCTTTGGTCCCGGTTGATGGCACCAACCGGGACTAATAGGCATCCACGCGTCAGCATTTCTGTGGCTGAGGTTTTTGTTTTTCTTTTAAGG
>NC_041384.1:754539710-754545781 GCF_002162155.2 Triticum dicoccoides
GGGGGGGGGTTGGGGGTTTTGGGGGGTTAATTTAGGTGTTTCATATATTGTGTTAGCTAGCTATAATTAATAGAGAGAAGTGTCCTCTCTTATGTCCGTGCTTGGTCGACGCTACATACTATACATACGTATAGAGAGGACTAGACACGCTGGCTAGCTAGTAAGCAAACGAAGGAAACAGAAGATCGTGATGAACATATATGCATACAGAGAGAAGTGATATCGACCACCTCTCTTTCTCCGAGAGATTGGTCGAACAACAAGTTCTCGTATATCTATCTGACACTACCGGCTACATATATACAATAATTATCTCTTACAAATATAATCATACGGACTCAGGGTCCACATAGAATTCTCCGTTTTCAGGGATCACGTGGTCAAGAAAGAATGCCGCCAATTCCTCTTGAATTGCTCGCATGCGAGCTGGTGCTAGGAGTTCATCCCGCTTCCAAAACATCTAATTTAAAGAAGGGGGTCAATACATATATATATGAATGAATGAAACTCAACACAAATGATGGTAATAAAATAAAATTGTGAATGTTGTTATTTACGTACTTCATATTGGTCTTCAGTGTAAACCCGCTCACAGGTCGTGTGGCGGATGGACTCGCAAACATAGTATCCACAGAAATCATTCCCTTGTTCCTGCCACAACCACTTTACAAGAAATAGAGGTTAATCAAACTGATAAGCAAGAATGTCAAATGGTATTGATGAAACAAGCGCTTGAATGACTAGTAGATGCGCTTAAAATGCTACTATAGTACTTACTTTCGGGTGTCTAAATTGCAGCTCCTTCGGCAGTCCCGGAGCTTTTCTGGTGAATTTTCTCCAAACCCTGCCGGAGAAAGAAAACAATTACTTGATATATTAGGAAATGAACAAAGTTGCTGATATGGTGGATAATGATCGATTTAACTTACTTCTCGAGTATTTGAGTCATGTCTGCATAGTCCTGGGGATCTTTTCGTCTTGAGTCTAAGACGGTTACTAGTCCCTGCTCAAGCTTAATATGTAGGAGAATATAGTGGAAACTGCACACGCATGCATAACTCATCAATTACATTACTATAACCTTGACTAATATATAAGGGAAACCGAATACGCACAAGACAGTAACACTCACTTGAAGTTGTAAGGAAAGAGTATTATATCTTTGTTTTGATTTATTACCAACGATCGTAGCAAGTTGGCCTCGGTATCTGCGGCATGCAATTTAACCTGAGTTGCATCTATGAGATATGTGTTAATGAACCCAATATCACCGACTTATCTTTTCTTCAATTCGGCGATCTTCAATCTACATAATATAGTGAGGATGATTATAAATACATGCAATGAAAGAGCTAAGCTATATAGAGAAACTTAATGACAGAAGTAGTACTACTTACAGACAGTAGTAGGCGACCGTTGTTTTATCGAGGGCCAATTGATTGAAAAACTGATAGAACTCCTCAAATGGAACAGGCAACAGATCAATTCCAACGAGGTCATGCTCCTTTTTAACTTTCACATACAAAGTACTCCTCCCCCAGAGTCTCTGCAGATTTTCAAGTACCAATCATGCAATCTTCGCATCATCGTTGATAGAGATCTTTCATCTTTGACGAGAGGCTTCCCGTACTCGTATCTTTGTATCTGGATGTCCATGGGTTCATAATGTACTTCGTCGGGTAGGTAATCTGCAAGATTGCTATAACCGGGCACTATCCTCGGATCATTAGCGACGTTGTGGCTAGGCACCTTGAGCGGGGGGCACGATTGCTTCGCTTGTTCGCCGAGCTGGGCAATTTGTTTCCCAGCTCGTCGTTCTTTCAGCCTTTGATCACTGACAGTACTTCCCGACCGCTCCGCTTCGGCAAATTCCTTTCCAATAATGCGGTCATAGTTTCCTTTCGGCGGATCAGACTTCGGTGGTTTTGTCAGGGCAGCCAGAGTGCGCTTCACTTTCACCCGATCTACCTTCTCCTCCGGAGGTGGATGTTTCTTTGCTTTCACCCCTTCAAAGAAGTTCCTCACTTCTTCTCGCGCGATCTCGGCGTTCTCCTCCAGGGTCCTCTCATATGGTAACTTCTCTGGAGTCTTTAGAGAAGGACCGAATCTGTATGTCCTCCCGCCTCTGGTTGTACTGCTAGACGCCGACCGAGCAGACGGAGCGGTTGTCTTCTTTACTTGCTTAAGAGGCGGAGGAGAAGGACTAGGACGCGCCGGAGCAGCTGGAGCGGCGGCAGGTCTCTTCTGCCCTTGCTGACGAGGCAGAGAAGGAGGAGGCTGGCTGCTCGGGCGCGTCGGCGCAGGCGGAGAAGGAGGCGGAGTGCCGCCACGCGCCGGAGAAGGAGCCGACCGAGGGCCCTGATCGTCACTCGCCGGAGGAGGAGGCGGTGGAGGCGGAGTGCCCTGACTTGCCGGAGGAGGAGGAGGAGGTGGAGGCGTCCAGTACGAAAGGTTGATGAGCTCCTTCCGCCATAGGCATGGAGTCTTCAGAGCAGACCCCAGCCGAGTCTCCCCTTCACCAGTAGGGTGGTCAAGCTGGAGGTCCTCAAATCCCTCCGTTATCTCATCCACCATCACCCTAGCATATCCTTATGGAATTGGCCGGCAGTGAAAAGTTGCGCCGGGTTCAGT
This sequence comes from Triticum dicoccoides, assembly GCF_002162155.2. Classification (NCBI taxonomy): domain Eukaryota; kingdom Viridiplantae; phylum Streptophyta; class Magnoliopsida; order Poales; family Poaceae; genus Triticum; species Triticum dicoccoides. The sequence continues at coordinate 754,542,342 of NC_041384.1, forward strand.
AGGATAAACAGAGCCAACAACCGCCTTGACCTTCAAATTCATCCATTGCGTCATAAGGTGGCAATTTTGAGACTCCGTTATAGCATCCACGGGATAGCTAGCAGGAGCCGTCAAGGCATGCTCCGGCTGAAGCAGCTCGGTGGAAGCCACGCAGCTTCTGCGCTGAGATGGCAGGGTAGCTTCGGGGGAGGCTTCGGCAGTACGTTTGCTGCGATTTGCTTCTCGTTCCTCTATCGCGTCTACCCTTACTTGCAGCGCCTGCATTTGGGTCTGCTGCACTTTTTTCCTCATCTCATGGGATTTGTAACCGCCTGCGTCTGGAAACCCAACCTTCCACGGAATGGAGCCTGGCGTGCCTCGTGTCCGTCCAGGGTGCTCAGGATTCCCGAGGGCCATTGTGAGCTCGTCGTTCTCTCTGTCTGGAAAGAACGTCCCTTCCTGCGCTGCTTCGATATACTGCTTAAGCTTACTGACTGGTATGTCCATTTGATCGTTCGTCCAAATGCACTTCCCTGTTACAGGGTCCAAGGTTCCGCCAGCCCCGAAGAACCAAGTCCGGCAATGGTCTGGCCAGTTAATTGTCTCTGGTTCGATCCCTTTATGAACCAGATCATTCTCAGTCTTGGACCACTTAGGCCGGTCTACGAGGTAGCCACCTGACCCCGTGCGATGGTGAAGCTTCTTCTTCGCAGCATTTTGCTTGTTTGTCGCCGACATCTTCTGACTCTTTTCCGATGTCTTGTGGGCCACAAATGCGGGCCAGTGATCTTTGATCTTCTCATATCTGCCCTTGAATTCTGGTGTCTCATTATTTTCGACAAACTTATTCAGCTCTTTCTTCCACCTCCTGAATAGTTCTGCCATCCTCTTCAGAGCAAAAGACTTGATTAATTTCTCTTTAACTGGGTTCTCTGAATTATCCTCAGGCGGTAGGGTGAAATTTGACTTCAGCTCGGTCCAAAGATCATTTTTCTGCATATCATTGACATAAGACACCTCAGGGTCTTCTGTAGCCGGCTTAAACCATTGCTGGATGCTTATCGGGATCTTGTCCCTAACCAGAACCCCACACTGAGTAACAAATGCGCTCTTTGTCCGGAGGGGTTCAATAGGTTGGCCGTCGGGTACGATTGCTATGATCTCAAACTTTTCATCCGAGCTCAACTTTTTCTTCGGGCCTCGTCTCTTTACCGAAGTTGTGCTCGATCCGGAGGGCTAGAAAAAAGAACAAAGACTTAATTAATATGTGTACATACCAAAACAATGAATGCATAAATCAGCTAGTCAGCATAGGCTTAACTAATATATATACCTGGCCAGACTCGGTTCGGTCGCCGGAGCCGTCATCACGGTCTCCTTCTTGCACCGGCATTGGGTCACCGGAGCCGTCCTCATGTTCTTCTTCTTGCACCGACATTAGGTCACCGTAGCCAGCTTGTTCACCCTCTCCTTCCAGACCATCGGTTTCGTTGAGAAACAACGAGATGGCATCACTTCCTTCTGTGATTATGTCCCTCAACAACGCTTCTTTTGTTGCTTCGTCTAGGGCGGTGTCCATAGTTTCTACAAATATTTACAACATGACAATTATTATTCAAACATGACAGATGGATATATTAGTGCCAAACGTAGAACTAGCTACCTAATCATAGTAAGCTATCGGGAGGGGGTATATATCGACAACGACGACACTACATCTATGTCCCTCGACGACCCTCGTTCCCGATAAAAAAAAGAGGAAGAAGAAGAAAAAAAAGAGGAGAAGAAAGAATAGAGGAGAAGAACCCTCGAACCATCGACAACCCTGGAACCCTCGACCCCTAGACGACCCTCTTCTTCCTCTCATGTTCGAGAGGATCGCCGAGGGGTCGGGAGGTTGCCTAGTGTCAAAGGATTCAACAAAACCATGTCTTCATCATTAGGCGAAAGTAACATGTGCATGATGGTACGAAGCTCTTCAAAGTTGTTCTGGAAAGGAGTCCCAGATAGGATAATTCGCTTTTTGGTACAAAGTTCAGAAAGAGCCTTCCGAATATCGCTATTTGGAAGGCGTTTGCTGAATTCGTACCAAAAGGCGGATTATTCTATCCGGGACTCCATTCCAGAACAACTTTGCAGAACTTCGTACCAACATGCCCTGGTTACTTCCGGCTAATGATGAAGGCATGGATTTCTTCAATACTTTGACACTAGGAAACCTCTCTCGACCCCTCGGCGATCCTCGACCCCTCGAACCCTCGATGACCCTAGAACCCTCGACCCCTAGACGACCCTCTTCTTCCTCTCATGTTTGAGAGGATCACCGAGGGGTCGGGAGGTTGCCTAGTGCCAAAGGATTCAACAAAACCATGTCTTCATCATTAGGCGAAAGTAACATGTGCATGATGGTACGAAGCTCTTCAAAGTTGTTCTGGAACGGAGTCCCAGATAGGATAATTCGCTTTTTGGTACAAAGTTCAGCAAGAGCCTTCCGAATATCGCTATTTGGAAGGCCTTTGCTGAATTCGTACCAAAAGGAGGATTATTCTATCCGGGACTCCATTCCAGAACAACTTTGCAGAACTTCGTACCAACATGCCCTGGTTACTTCCGGCTAATGATGAAGGCATGGATTTCTTCAATACTTTGACACTAGGAAACCTCTCTCGACCCCTCGGCGATCCTCGACCCTTCGAACCCTCGACGACCCTGGAACCCTCGACCCCTAGACGACCCTGCTGGAACCCTCGACCCTCGAACCTATAGAACCCACGAACCCTCGACCCTGAAACCCTCGACCCTTGACCCCTTAACGACCCTCGACCCTCTACCCTAGTTCTCCTCTTCTTTTTCTTCTTTTTTCTTCTTCTTATTTATTTCTCCTCTTCTTTTCCTCTCCTCTTCTTCTTTCTTTCCTCTTCTTATTTTCTTCTTTCCTATCCTTCTTTTTCTAAAATTGTAATTTTTGCATATATAAAACTTTTCTAAAATTGTAACTTTCTATATAAAATTTCCTATCGGGAGGGGGAGAAGATCGAAGAAAAAAAAGAAGAAAAAAAGAGGAGAAGAAGAAAGGAATAGAGGAGAAGAAGAAAAAATAGAAATAGAGGAGAAGAAGAAAAAATAGAAAAAAATTTCTATTTTTTCTTCTTCTCCTCTATTCCTTTCTTCTTCTCCTCTTCCTTCTCTTCCTCTCCTCATCTTCTCCTTCTTCTTCTCCTTCTTTCTCTACTTATTTTCCTTTTCCTTATTTTACTTTTTCCTCTCCACTAACATAAAATGCACTAACCTAAAATGCAACAAACATAAAATGCACTAACAGAAAAAAACATCATCATATCATCAACAGAAAAAAAAACATCATCATATCATCAACATCATCATATCATCAACCTAAAGGGCGCCGACGCGGGGCGACGACGGGCTCGGGGCGGCGACGGGGCGGGGCGACGGCGGGCTCG
>NC_041384.1:754546420-754559048 GCF_002162155.2 Triticum dicoccoides
GTCCCGGTTGGTGCCACCAACCGGGACCAATGGCCTTGTGCTGCATCGCTAGCTGAAGTTTAGTCCCACATCGCTAGCTGAAGGGCGCCGACACTTGTTTATAAGCGCTGCTGTGTCTCCCCATTCGAGCTCCTCTCTAATGCAGGCTTTCAGGCCTAAACTTGTTACTGCCTGTGGGCCTATTGGGCCTCTGCGGGCCTGAATCCTGGCCCATGTAGGGTTTCTAGTTGTATTCAGGCCGTGGAGGCCCAGTAGGTGGCATTTTTTTTGGTTTTTGCTTTTTTATTTCTACTTTTTTTGCTTTTTTATTTTTTTATTTCTACTTAAAACTAAATACTTAGAGTTTTTTAGTGATTTCTTTTTTCTTTTAGGTCACAAAAATTATAAACTTTTTGTTAGTGCCATTAGTTTTAAATTTTGAATAGTTTAAATTTGAATTTTTAAAAATTTGTGTGAATCACTAGTTTATGAATAACTTTACTATAAAAATAGAATTTTTTTTCTATTTATTTTTTATTTATACTTACAACTAAATACTTATAGTTTTTTAGTGATTTCTTTTTGATTTTAGGTTCCTCTTGATCTTCAGCAGCTTCACCCGTGGCAGCATCATTGGGCACATCGTCTGGTTCCTCTTGATCTTCACCAGCTCCCCCCGTTGCAGCATCACCGTATTCAGGGGGCACATAGTTGTCATCATACTCTTCTTCTTCGCCGTCTTCCATCATAACCCCTATTTCTCCGTGCCTCGTCCAAACATTATAGTGTGGCATGAAACCCTTGTAAAGCAGGTGGGAGTGAAGGATTTTCCGGTTAGAGTAAGACCTCGTATTCCCACATTCAGTGCATGGACAACACATAAAACCATTCTGCTTGTTTGCCTCAGCCGCATAGAGAAACTCATGCACGCCCTTAATGTACTCGCGGGTGTGTCTGTCACCGTACATCCATTGCCGGTTCATCTGCGTGCATTATATATAATTAAGTGTCCAAATTAATAGAAGTTCATCATCACATTAAAACCAAAGTGCATACATAGTTCTCATCTAACAACATATAGCTCTCCAGAGAATCTAATTAATTAAACCATACATTGAAACTATGTAAAACATTTCAATGCGAAAACAAACGCGATCATAATCGCAACCAAGGTAACAATTGATCCAACGGCATAATGATACCAAGCCTCGGTATGAATGGCATATTTTCTAATCTTTCTAATCTTCAAGCGCATTGCATCCATCTTGATCTTGTGATCATCGGCGACATCCGCAAGATGCAACTCCAATATCATCTTCTCCTCCTCAATTTTTTTTATTTTTTCCTTTAACAAATTGTTTTCTTCTTCAACTAAATTTAACCTCTCGACAATAGGGTCGGTTGGCATTTCCGATTCACATACATCCTAGATAAATAAAATCTATGTCACGTTGGTCGGCATAATTTTCATAAACAATAAATGAACCAATAGTTATAAAGATAATATACATACCAAATCCGAATCATAGACAGGACGAGGGCCGACGGGGGCGGATACCAAAACCATCGCACTATATAAGATGCAATAATAAATGTAAGAAAATGATACAAGTATCTATCTAAACATAAAAGTAAGAATATTTTTCCTTTCAGAAAGAAGATAAGAACAAGAGGCTCACCACGGTGGTGTCGGTGATGAGATCGGTGCGGGTGATCGACGGCGGTGAAGACGGGGATGGGGCGTGACGGACCGCTAAATCTAGACAAATCTCGAGGAAAATGGAGCTTGGAGGTCGAGCTTCGAGAGGAGAAAGCTTAAGTAGTGTGGCTCGGGTATTCCATCGAACACCTCATGTTCATAGGAGGTGAGCTAGAGCACCACAAAGCCCTCTCCCCCTCGGCCAGAAAAAACAGAGCACTGTGCTCTGCTCTTGCGCGAGGGGGTATATATAGGCACCTCATTGGTCCCGGTTGATGACATGAACCAGGACTAAAGGGAAGCCTTTGGTCCCGGTTCAAGCCACCAACCGGGACCAATGGTGGTGGGCCAGGAGCGAGGCCCATTGGTCCCGGTTCGTCCCACCAACCGGGACCAAAAGGTCCAGACGAACCGGGACCAATGGCCCACGTGGCCCGGCCGGCCCCCTGGGCTCACGAACCGGGACCAATGCCCACATTGGTCCCAGTTCTAGACTGAACCGGGACTAATGGGCTGAGCCGGCCTGGACCATAGCCCTGTTTTCTACTAGTGATGGGAATCCAACGCGAGCGCCATAGCTAAGAGCTCGAACGTGCTTACAATCAGGAAGGGCCTTGGTGCGGTGTGGGAGGAAGTGCCTTGGTGCGAAGTACTATGTATAGTGCGAAGGTATTGGAGGGACGGGGAGATTGTAAAACGGAGGGGTGGATGATTGCTCACATCCCCCATCCGTTTCATGTGCGTTTGTGGTGGGGAGACCGGGAGTGGCAGAAGAATAGGAGAAGATGAGCAGTCGGGGAAATTAAGGCCTGGAGACATGCGCAGTTGGCGGGTGGCTGGCAAATAACTGATGGCAGACGTGGCACTGTGATAGGTGGATATGCTTTAGTGAATGATGACGTGGCATAAAGCCGATGTGGATAGTGTGCATGTTGAGAAAATTGGTAATAGTGGGGATCAACTTCTTAAGAATGTTAGATGAGTTAGTGATACCTTTCATCTCCTCCAAAATTTCCGTGAGGCACCCATCCTCCTTCCTTAGATCAGAAATATGATTTTTCTTTGATCTCCAGGAAGCCTTCCTCTGAAAATAATTAGTATTATGGTCTCCTCCTCTTATCTTGTCCAACCGAGATCTTTGCTTCCAAAGCATTTCTTCCTTTATAAGAAGTTCATCCATCTCTGCAAGAATTTTCTTCCTTTCCAACCCTGCAGAATGATCATTCCTGCTAAACAAAATTGTAAGTCTTTTACGAGCCCACTCCACACTAGTAGAAAAGGGGGCAACGATCCAGGCCGGGTCAGCCCATTAGTCCCGGTTCAGTCTAGAACCGGGACCCATGGGGGCATTGGACCCGGTTCGTGAGCCCAGGGGGCCGGCCGGGCCACGTGGGCCATTGGTCCCGGTTCGTCTGGACCTTTTGGTCCCGGTTGGTGGGACGAACTGGGACCAATGGGCCTCGCTCCTGGCCCACCACCATTGGTCCCGGTTGGTGGCTTGAACCGGGACCAAAGGCTCCCCTTTAGTCCCGGTTCATGCCACCAACCGGGACCAATGAGGTGCCTATATATACCCCCTCGCATAAGAGCAGAGCACACTGCTCTGTTTTTTCTGGCCGAGGGGGAGAGGGCTTGGTGGTTCTCTATCTCACCTCCTATGCACACAAGGTGTTCGATGGAATGCCCGAGCCACACTACTTAAGCTTTCTGCTCTTCAAGCTCGACCTCCAAGCTCCATTTTCCTCAATATTTGTCTAGGTTTAGCGGTCCGTCACGCCCCGTCCCCGTCTTCACTGCCGCCGATCACCCGCGCCGAGCCCATCGCCGGCACCACCGTGGTGAGCCTCTTGTTATTATCTTCTTTCTGAAAGGAAAAAATATTCTTACTTGTATGTTTACATAGATACTTGTATTATTTTCTTACTTTTATTATTGCATCTTATATAGTGCGATGGTTTTGGTATCCTCCCCCGTCGGCCCTCGTCCTGTCTATGATTCGGATGTGGTATATATATTATCTTTATAACTATTGGTTCATTTATTGTTTATGAAAATTATGCCGACCAACGTGACATAGATTTTATTTATGTAGGATGTATGTGAATCAGAAATTCCAACCGACCCTATTGTCGAGAGGTTAAATTTAGTTGAAGAAGAAAACAATTTGTTGAAGGAAAAAATAAAAAAAATTGAGGAGGAGAAGATGATATTGGAGTTGCATGTTGCAGATGTCGTCGATGATCACAAGATCAAGATGGATGCAATGCGCTTGAAGATTAGAAAGATTAGAAAATATGCCATTCATACCGAGGCTTGGTATCATTATGCCGGTGGATCAATTGTTACCTTAGTTGGGATTATGATCGCATTTGTTTTCGCATTGAAATGTTTTACATAGTTTCAATGTATGGTTTAATTAATTAGATTCTTTGGAGAGCTATATGTTGTTAGATGAGAACTATGTATGTACTTTGGTTTTAATGTGATGATGAACTTCTATTAATTTGGACACTTAATTATATATAATGCACGCTGATGAACCGGCAATGGATGTACGGTGACAGACACACCTCCGAGTACATTAAGGGCGTGCATGAGTTTCTCGATGTGGCTGAGGCAAACAAGCAGAATGGTTTTATGTGTTGTCCATGCACTGAATGTGGGAATACGAGGTCTTACTCTAACCGGAAAATCCTTCACTCCCACCTGCTTTACAAGGGTTTCATGCCACACTATAATGTTTGGACGAGGCACGGAGAAATAGGGGTTATGATGGAAGACGGCGAAGAAAAAGAGTACGATGACAACTATGTGCCCCTGAATACGGTGATGCTGCAACGGGGGGAGCTGGTGAAGATCAAGAGGAACTAGACGATGTGCCCAATGATGCTGCAACGGGTGAAGCTGCTGAAGATCAAGAGGAACCAGACAATGTGCCCGATGATGATGATCTCCGCCGGGTCATTGTCGATGCAAGGACGCAATGTGAAGGTCAAAAGGAGAAGCTGAAGTTCGATCGCATGTTAGAGGATCACAAAAAAGGGTTGTACCCCAATTGCGAAGATGGCAACACAAAGCTCGGTACCGTACTGGAATTGCTGCAGTGGAAGGCAGAGAATGCTGTGCCTGACAAAGGATTTGAGAAGCTACCGAAAATATTGAAGAAGAAGCTTCCAAAGGATAACGAATTGCCCGACAGTACATACACAGCAAAGAAGGTCGTATGACCTCTAGGATTGGAGGTGGAGAAGATACATGCATGCCCTAATGACTGCATCCTCTACCGCGGTGCATACAAGGATTTGAACGCATGCCCGGTATGCGGTGCATTGCGGTATGAGATCAGACGAGATGACCCTGGTGATGTTGACGGCGAGCCCCCAGGAAGAGGGTTCCTGCAAAGGTGATGTTGTATGCTCCTATAATACCACGGTTGAAACGTCTGTTCAGAAACAAAGAGCATGCCAAGTTGATGCGATGGCACAGTGAGGACCGTAAGAAAGACGGGAAGTTGAGAGCATCCACTGACGGGTCACAGTGGAGAAAAATTGAGAGAAAGTACTGGGATGAGTTTGCAAAGGACCCAAGGAACGTATGGTTTGCTTTAAGCACGGATGGCATTAATCCTTTCGGGGAGCGGAGCAGCAATCACAGCACCTGGCCCGTGACTCTATGTATGTATAACCTTCCTCCTTGGATGTGCATGAAGCGGAAGTTCATTATGATGTCAGTTCTCATCCAAGGCCCTAAGCAACCCGGCAACGACATTGATGTGTACCTAAGGCCATTAGTTGAAGAACTTTTACAGCCGTGGAATGGAAACGATGTACGTACGTGGCATGAGCACAGACAGGAGGAATTTAACCTAAAGGCGTTGCTGTTCGTGACCATCAATGATTGGCCCGCTCTCAGTAACCTTTCAGGACAGACAAACAAAGGATACCACACATGCACGCACTGTTTAGATGACACTAAAAGTATATACCTGGACAAATGCATGAAGAATGTGTACCTGGGCCATCGTCGATTTCTTCCGACCAACCATCAATGTCGAAAGAAAGGCAAGCATTTCAAAGGCGAGGCAGATCATCGAAAGAAGCCCGCCATGCGTACCGGTGATCACGTACTTGCTATGGTCAATGATTTACATGTAATCTTTGGAAAGGGTCCCGGCGGACTAGCTGTTCCGAATGACGCTGAGGGACACACACCCATGTGGAAGAAGAAATCTATATTTTGGGACCTACCCTACTGGAAAGACCTAGAGGTCCGCTCTTCAATCGACGTGATGCACATGAAGGAGAACCTTTGCGTGAACCTGCTTGGCTTCTTGGGCGTGTATGGGAAGACAAAAGATACACCTGAGGCATGGGAGGACCTGCAATGTTTGCACGAAAAAGACGTCATGCCTCCGAAGCAGTATAAAGGTCCTGCTAGCTATGCTCTTACGAAAGAAGAGAAAGAAATCTTCTTTGAATGCCTGCTCAGTATGAAGGTCACGACTGGTTTCTTGTCGAATATAAAGGGAATAATAAATATGCCAGAGAAAAAGTTTCAGAACCTAGAGTCTCATGACTGCCACGTGATTATGATGCAACTGCTTCCGGTTGCATTGAGGGGGCTTCTACCGGAAAATGTCCGATTAGCCATTGTGAAGCTATGTGCATTCCTCAATGCAATCTCTCAGAAGGTGATCGATCCAGAAATCATACCAAGGCTAAGGAGTGATGTGGCGCAGTGTCTTGTCAGTTTCGAGCTGGTGTTCCCACCATCCTTCTTCAATATCATGACGCACGTCCTAGTTCATCTAGTCGACGAGATTGTCATTCTGGGGCCCGTATTTCTACACAATATGTTCCCCTTTGAGAGGTTCATGGGAGTCCTAAACAAATATGTTCGTAACCGCGCTAGGCCAGAAGGAAGCATCTCCATGGGCCATCAAACAGAGGATGTTATCGGGTTTTGTGTTGACTTCATTCCTGGCCTTAAGAAGATAGGTCTCCCTAAATCACGGTATGAGGGGAGACTGACTGGAAAAGGCACTCTTGGAAGTGACTCAATAATATGCAGGGACGGATATTCTTGGTCTCAAGCACACTACACAGTTCTACAGAACTCTACCTTGGTGACCCCGTATGTCGATGAACACAAGAACAGTCTGCGCTCCAAACACCCGGAGCAGTGCGACGACTGGATTACATGTGAACACATCAGGACTTTCAGCAGTTGGTTGGAAACACGTCTCAGAGGTGACAACACTGTTTGTGATGAGCTGTACTTGTTGTCCAGGGGACCATCTTTGACTGTATTGACTTACAAAGGATACGAGATAAATGGGAATACATTTTACACGATCGCCCAAGATCAAAAGAGCACCAACCAAAATAGCGGTTTCCGCTTTGATGGAGCAACCGAGAACAGAAAGGACACATATTATGGTTACATAGTGGACATATGGGAACTTGACTACGGACATGATTTTAAGGTCCCTTTGTTTAAGTGCAAATGGGTCAATCTGTCAGGAGGTAGGGTACATGTAGACCCACAGTACGGAATGACAACAGTGGATCTGAAAATCTTGGGTACACTGACGAACCGTTCGTCTTAGCCAATGATGTGGCACAGGTTATCTATGTGAAGGACATGTCTACCAAACCGAGAAAAAGAAAAGATAAGGAAGCGAATACATCATACGATGAGCCAAAGCGCCACATAGTTCTTTCAGGAAAAAGGGACATCCTAGGAGTGGAGGGCAAGACAAACATGTCTGAAGATTATGAAAAGTTTCATGAAATTCCTCCCTTCAATGTCAAGGATGACCCAAGCATCCTGATAAACGATGAAGATTATCCATGGTTACGGAGCAATATGCAAATGACACAAGCGAAGAAAAAGTGAAGACTTTCTCCCGCAACTATTATGATGATACCATGCCAACTTTGTAACACACGAGTATGCTATGCCAACTTTTTCAAAGTTCATTTGAAAACTATGAATTTAGGTCGAATTTTCTCTATAGGTGCATCTATGTTCATTTTTTAGTAAAGTTAATCACAAACTTGTGATTCACACAAATTTCAAAGAATTCAAATTTTAATTATTCAAATTTGAAAACTAATGGCACTAATAGAAAGTTTATAATTTTTCTAAAACTAATGGCACCAACAGAAAGTTTATAATTTTGCTGACCTAAAAGCAAAAAGAAATAAAAAATAAAGAAAAAAACAAAAGAAAATAAATAATGCAGAAAACAAAACAAAAAATCTGGAAAAAAATAAAAATAGCAACAATACGTATTTTTTTGTAAATAGAAACAAAATAAAATAAATAAAGCAACAAAGAAAACAAAAAAAACTAAAAAGTGTTTTCAAATTTGAAAACTAATGGCACTAACAGAAAGTTTATAATTTTTCTAAAACTAAAAGCAAAAAGAATTTAAAAATAAAGCAAAAAACAAAAGAAAATAAATAATGCAGAAAACAAAACAAAAAAACTGGAAAAAAATAGCAACAACAAGTATTTTGTTGTAAGTAGAAACAAAATAAAATAAATAAAGCAATAAAGAAAAAAAAGGAGACTTTGCAGAAGCTATGATACGTGCAGATGAGGATCCCATGCACTTGGATGGCAATCCACATCCTATGCCAGGGGCAAATCCTCCACCACAGCCTTTTTGGGCAATGCCTCCTTACCCTGCCCTGGGATGGAATGATGTGCCCCCTGGACACGATCAAGGGCACCATGAGGCTGCTAATGCCTGGGCGCAGAACATGAACAATGATGCTGGTTGGGGGCTGTCGGTGTCAAAATCGGTGAATCTCGGGTAGGGAGTCCCGAACTGTGCGTCTAGGTAGGATGGTACCAGGAGACAGGGGACACTTTGTTTTACCCAGGTTCGGGCCCTCTCGATGGAGGTAAAACCCTACTCCTGCTTGATTAATATTGAAGATATGGGTAGTACAAGAGTAGATCTACCACGAGATCAAGGAGGCTAAACCCTAGAAGCTAGCCTATGGTATGATTGTGTATGGAGTTGATTGCCTACGGACTACAACCCTCCGGTTTATATAGACACCGGATAGGGTTAGGGTTACACAGATTCGGTTACAATGGTAGGAGATCTTGAATATCCGCATCGCCAAGCTTGCCTTCCACGCCAAGGAAAGTCCCATCCGGACACGGGACGAAGTCTTCAATCTTGTATCTTCATAGTCCAGGAGTCCGGCCAAAGGTATAGTCCGGCTACCCGAACACCCCCTAATCCAGGACTCCCTCAGTAGCCCCTGAACCAGGCTTCAATGACGACGAGTCCGGCGCGCAAATTGTCTTCGGCATTGCAAGGCGGGTTCCTCCTCCAAGTCCTTCATAGAAGATTGTAAACACTAAGAGTAGTGTCCGGATCTGTAAAATAAGTTTCCACATATTGCCATAGAGAGAATAATATTAACACAAATCAAATCTGCTGACGTATTCTGCAGTGGGCCATCACACTACAGCCAAGTCTTTTACTCGAATCGTTTTTACTTTTCCACCTCAGCATGTTTTGCGAGGCGGTTTCCTTGGCACGTCTTGTTCAAGTAGAGATCGTGTCCCCTTTACTTACGGGATTCTCATCAATACGGACGTGGGTAACCCAATCGTGCCCGTTAGCATGTTTTCTCGATTAAAGGCGAGTCCTAATCGGTTACGGGGAGGGCTCCTGGTATTCGACCTCTTATAAAGAGACCAAGGCCTTACCCTTTTTTTCAATCTCAAAACGAGTTCGCCCGTCGCCTCGAGTTCCATCACCCTAGGCTTCAGATTCCATGCGCTTCGGACTTTCGACAATGTCCGGTTCCGACCTTCAAGGCCGATGGATGCCTTCCTCCGTCACGGAGGAGGATGTGCTAAAGTTGAGAGAGGCTAAGTTCTTGACCGCCAAAATTCCGCATAGGTTCCCTGCTCAAGGGCAGGCTATTCCCAGTCCCCAGCCCGGTGAGAGCGTAGTGTTCATGTCTCACTTCCTTCGGGGGGTTAGGCTTCCCGATGGATCCCTTCGTGAGGGGGCTGCTGTTTTACTACGGGCTGGAATTTCATGACTTAGCTCCGGAGTCCATCCTCCACATTTCCTCATTCATCATTGTGTGCGAAGTGTTCCTCCGCGTTATTCCTCACTTCAGTTTATGGCTCAAGACTTTTGGAGTGGAGCCGAAGATGATCGAGGGACGGCACGCAGAGTGCGGAGGTCCCGTCATCAGTAAGAATGCCGATGCTCCATGGCCCGAGGGCTCCTTTCAAGAGGAGCTCGGCTTGTGGCAACGAGAGTGGTTCTATATCACCGCTCCCAGGAGTGCCAAGTGGGTGGCGCCTCCTGCCTTTCGCTCGGGTCCCCCACCACGGCTAGCGTCATGGGTCAACAAAGGATTAGATTGGGGTTTGCCTAGAGACGTGCCCCTGTTACAGGGCCGAATTAAGGATCTCTTGGAAGGAGACCTCAGTTTGGTCAAGGTGATGCAGGTTATGCTAATTCGCTGAATATTGCCCGGCAAACGTTGCCCCCTTCGCCTGTGGGAGTTTAATCCAGAGGGACTGTGAGTTCTCCAGAATTTTATGGGCGCAACGCCCGCGGAGATGTATAGAATGTTCTTCGGATCACAAGAGATGTGTCCGGATTCAACCGAGGACGCAGGCCTAAGCTGCCATCACCCGGATACTCAAGTAAGCAACCCTGTGCCCGGACCTTCTATCCGTATAGTTGTCATAAACTTGCCCCTAAAAGAGCCGTCCTTTTAAACAGGAGTGGATAGCGAAGGCGAAGCTGATCAGATGTCCGGCTCCCCTTCCTGAAACCAGGCTGGATCCCGTGATGGTCAGGATGCTGGAGATAATGCCTTTGGAGGGGGAGGACAAGGAAGCTATGGCCTCCTCGAAGGAGGCTGCTCCGAAGGGAGGAACCGACAATTCCTCTCCTAAGGGGAAGAAGAGAGCCGCCTCCGACGACCCGGAAACCATGGCCTCAAAACGAGGGAGAAAATCCTCGTCAGAGGGTCCGACGCCAGGGAGTTCCTTGGCCAGACTATGCCCTCAAGGGGATCAGCCCTCCAGCGAGCCGTAAGTGGAGAAAAGATTTTCCTTTTGAGGGATGAGAGAAATCCTTGATTTTATATCTGAGAAGATTAACTGAAATTTTACCTTGTAGATCGGACCTTAGTCCTTCGCAGCAGAGCTCGTCTTCGGGGGACCTTCTTCTGGAAATGATGGAGAGCGGAACGCCTCCCTCTGCCGTGCCGCCCAGCAAGGTGGGCGACCCTGAGGTGTCGTCGTGGAGGGTTTCTCCGAATCCGGCAGGGATGGGAGGTGGCAGTGCGGCCCCCCGAAGTCCTCCGCGTCCGGTCTTCGAAAGAGGCCATAGGACAAGTCCATCACCGCCTGGTGCTCGGCCGAAAGAACTAAAGATTCTGCTGGGGCGAGCTTCTATCTCAGAAGAGCACCGTGCCTTGATGGGCACGGTGATTGAAATGATTTCATCCGCAGAAAGCGGATTGCATGAGGCCATCAAAAGTTTACTGACGGGTTTTGAGGTACGTTAGATAATGTACACTTTTGTCAGTTGCGCATAAATAAGATGCGCCCTGTGTAGATAGTAGCCCCTGAGACTCTGCGTGTTGTCAAGAAATGACGGCACATAGAGGATCATAATCCCAGGTCTAAGATGTCGCCTTTGAATGTAGGTGGCAAGGTGTCCGGAATCAAACCGAACTGATGATGTTGCCGAACTAAAGCGGCAACTGGATGTGGCAGATGCCGACATCGCACTTGTCAACAAGCGGCTTGATGAGGCTCAAGGTATGTAATTCTTCGGGCGGCATCAGGTAGGAGGGGCTTCATGCCAGCGTCTTACAATGTGTGTGCTTAACGCAGATGGTACGGCCGTCGTGGAAAATCTTAGGGCAGAACTTTCCCGAGCGAAGGAGGAAGCCAGAAAAAGCGATGCGGCTGCCAAGAAGGCCCTTGAAGAGCTGAGAGCCGAACATGCTGCTCACTACCGAAGCAGAGAAGAGATGGCCAAGATGGCCGAGAAGTTAAAGAGCGCTGCAGACCGTTGCAAACTTCTTGAGAAAGAAGATCGGGCGAGACAGACAGACTTAGAGAAGGCCGTTGCCGATGCCAAGGACGCTCGCTCTGCGATGAGAGTTGCGAAAGAGGAGTTGCGTCAGGCCGAACAGATTGCGGCTGGAAAGCCCTTTATGCTGCAGAGGAAGGTTTGTGATCCGAAGTTTGCTCCGTTGGACCGGATGTGGAGTGTGATGGACACCTATCTGGATTTGGCAGCAAGTGCCGCTGATGCGACCGAACACTTTCGAGATCTGGAAGACCACGAAGTGGAAAAGCTTTTCTGGTCACAGTTCCATAATCCAGAGCGTCCACTGTCAGTGGACGATCGCCTGGCTCAATGGGCTGAGCTAAATAGATTGTCCGGACTCGCCATGAAGTACGTCATGGGTCATCTGTGGCCTGGGAGATCGGAGCCGAAGAGTTATTTCAGCTTGGTGCAGCAATTCCTTGACGCGGTGCCGCGTATTAATGCAATGAAGAGGTCAGCATGCATAGAGGGCGTAAGGATGGCTCTTGCCTGTGTTAAGACATATTGGGCAGGAATGGAGACCACCGTTGTTGCGTCCCGAGATTCGGACAAAAGCCGAGTACCTTCCGAGCACTATTTTCAGGAAGTCCTTGAAGGCGCTCGTGTAATAGAGACGCAGTGCTTCGAAAGATGCTATGTTATGATAGCATATGCAATTGAAAAGTAGTATTTTGATAAACTGTAGTGGCCTTTTTTATACTTGTGCCTTCAAGTATTGTTAACACCTTCTATGCGGCCGTTTTGAGATATATATATATATATATATATATATATATATATATATATATATATATATATATATATATATATATATATATATATATATA
>NC_041384.1:754559305-754569460 GCF_002162155.2 Triticum dicoccoides
TTATACTTGTGCCTTCAAGTATTGTGAACACCTTCTATGCGGCCGTTTTAAGATATATATATATATATATATATATATATATATATATATATATATATATATATATATATATATATATACAGAATCTGAAAGATGGCAGTCGTTGGCTTCAGCCCCCACGCACATAGTGCGGGGGTGCTCGCAGAAGACGCATTTTCACACTTAACCCAACGTCTTGGTCCTACAAAGGAGGTGATAGCGCAGCGGGCCAGGCAACCGGACTATAATGCTTTAACACTTTCACTTAGCCTTAGGAGTTTGACAATGAGACTCTTTAGGTAGCTCCTTTGTGGCAACTACGCTCGTCCGAATTCGGGGCGCGTATGTGCCTGACCGGGAAGCGGTCCTTCGTTAAAGCGGAGGAATCCGATAGATTCCGATAGGTCATCGAGTGGCTGACCAGTCTCATGCTACATCATGACAGTCAGTTTTCGGCTTTCTCTACTGAGGTGCTCGCCCTGGCCGAACCGGGGGCACAATCGCAGTAGTTCTCCTGGTGCTACCTTAGCCGACAGAGCAGAACGTAAAGTAGCCGAACTCAGGAGCCGGGCAACCCAACATTTGACCAAAGACATGATTCAGAGCTGATGCATATAATGCCAAAACTCGCGACGCCGAACACTCCCTAAGGTGTTCGGTCTTTATGAGTGCGGGCGAAACAACACTCTTTATTAAAAAAGCCCCTAGTGTCCAGGTACGCGCAAAAATTCTGACGTGGCCACATGCCAAGACGCCAGCCTCCTCCTTGGTTATAACAGAAAGGAAAAAAACCAGGGGATGTGTAGCAATGAGAGATAGTAAAAAAGGTTTACACAGGGTCTTAATCTAAAAAGAATCCTTTAGGACGGGTCCCTACTGCACGTCTGCGCCTGTGTCTCCGTTGTGCCGTATCCTGGACGGGCGTCGCACGATGTTCATCTGTAAAAGAGAGGAACTGAATTTAAAACGGGTCGCGACGGAAAAGCTTAAAATAAGCAAAGTATAAAGTAAGATATATGAGATTGAGCTTTATTGTCTCTTATTGTATATGCATGGAGCCCCTAGTGTGGGGGTATATGGCTTCTAGGCCTGCATCAATGATGATTTTGCACCAAACTCATCTGTCTGTGTTCGTGGTCTTGAATGACCTATTTCGAAGTTTATTGGCCGGTGAGGCCATTTTGCCATGGGGCTGTTAAAGCGGCCGCACAGTCCTCCGCTTGGGGAGGCGCACTTTAGTGCTTCCCCTTCAAAGAGATGATGCCTCGTGGACCGGGCATCTTGAGCGTAAGAGATGCATAATGCGGTATTGCGTTAAAGCGAGCGAAAGCTTCACGTCCTAGTAGTGCTTGATAGCGACTTGAGAACGGGACGATATGGAAGGTCAGCTTTTCGCGGCGGAGGTTATCGGCAGAGCCGAATGTGACTGTGAGCCGGAGAAAACCCGTACAATGGGTGTCCGGACCAAGTATTACCCTTGAAAGGAGGTTTTACTGCGGCGGATTCTTGCTGGGTTTATCCCCATGTGTTGGATTGTATCCTGATATATCAGGTTTAGTCGACTGCCGCCGTCCATAAGGACGTTTGAAAACTTGAGTCCACCAATTATTGGATCGAGTATCAAGGCAGTCCAACCTACATTCTTGATATTCCTAGAATAATCTAGCTGATCGAAGATGATCGGTTTTGACAACCAGTGGCAGGACCCTTTGGGCCGTGTGGTGCGTACCTTTACGGGCACCGCACGTTTTGTTATGTGAAGTGAGTTCACTGTTTTTACTTCTTGTGGGAAGTTCTTTTGTTTCCTGGTGCTCTGCTTTTGGGGTTCGTCCTCGTCTTCGCTTGGCGTGTCTACCCCCTTGTGTTCGGCATTGAGTCTGTCGGATTGTTTGAAAACCCAACAGTCCCTGTGGGTATGGTTAGCAGGCTTCCGGGGAGTACTGTGTATCTGACATATCCTGTCCAGGATTTTATTTAGGTTGGATGGATCGTCCCTGTTGTCCTGGGGGGGGCCGATTTTTCCTGATTTTGTCGTGACCCTTTGAATCCGGCATTGACTGCCGTGCTCTTCGGATTTTTGTCCTTAGTCTAGCGACGGTCCTTGTTGCGTCGCGGTTTTCCGTTTCCATCCCTAGTTTTGGATGTACTTGGATTGCTGGGGCTGCACCTTGCCAACCAGCTGTCCTCCCCTGCACAAAAGCGGGTCATGAGGCTTGTTAGTGCGGCCATTGTTCTTGGCTTCTCTTGGCCGAGGTGTCTGGCGAGCCATTTGTCTCGGACATTATGCCTGAAAGCTGCTAAGGCTTCGGTGTCCGGACAGTCGACTATCTGATTCTTTTAAGTGAGGAATCTATTCCAGAACTACCGAGCTGATTCTTCGGGTTGTTGAGTTATGTGACTAAGATCGTCTGCATCCGGGGGACGGACATAGGTCCCTTGAAAGTTTGCTCGGAAAGCATCCTCGAGCTCTTCCCAGCTTCCAATTGTGTTTTCTGGAAGGCTTTTAAGCCAATGCCGGGCTGGCCCTTTAAGCTTAAGGGGTAGATATTTTTTGGCGTGGAGATCGTCTCCTCTAGCCATGTGTATGTGGAGGATATAATCCTCGATCCAGACTCCAGGGTCTGTTGTTCCATCATATGCCTCTATGTTTACGGGTTTGAATCCCTCTGGGAATTCATAGTCCAGGACCTCATCGGTGAAACATAGAGGGTGTGCGGCGCCCCTGTATCTGGGTGTGCCAGATTCTGATGATGGCTTCATAGCGTTGCTTACGAGAGCTTGCTTTCTTGGCCCGTAAATGGACCTGACTGGGCCATGATGCGAATCCTTAAGAGGGTCGCATGCCGATTTAGGTGCGGCGCCGCTTGCCGCTTTATGGGGTCGTCTATCTGACCGTGTGGCTTTTTCATTTTTTGAATGTGAGGGCTCTAGGGCCTCTTCGTCGAATTCAGGCAGTAGCTTTCTTTTCGGATAGCTTTTAGTGCGGCGACTGTCGCCGTACTTATCTGTGGTATTGATTACTTTACTCCATCTGATCCGAAGTGCGTCTTCTGCTGTTTTTAGCTTCCGCTTCTGCTTCTTTAGGCTTCGTGCAGTTGCAACGAGCCTCTCGTGGAGATTCTTCTGCTCCGTAGGTTTATTCGGCGTGAGGTCGCCGTTTTCGCCGGAGGAGGGATGTTCGGTTTCTCTATCAGTGTTTCTTTGTTCGGACGGTTGCTCTAAGGCCTGCTCGTCGTCCACCGGCTCGTCCTGCTCTACAGCTGGGTTTTTGTCGAGGTGGAGCTTGGGTCGGCGTTTACGCCGACGCTTTGATTGCTTTTCGGGGGGTCGATCTCTCGTCCCATCCCCTTTTTCCTCGTTGTCGCTTCCTTTAGGGGTGTCCACCATGAACACATCGTGAGATGAGGTGGCCGTCCAATGCCCTATGGGCGTTGGTTCGTCGGTATCTCCTGCATCGTCATCCATGCTGTCGATGTCTCCGGAGTCGAAGTTGAGCACGTCGTTTAAATTGCCGACAGTGGCTACCAATTGGGTGGTGGGTGGGCTTTGAATTTCTTCGTTGTCCATATCCCATCCTCGCTGACCGTAATCCGGCCAGGGCTCTCCTGATAAAGAGAGAGACTTTAGGGAATTCAGGATGTCGCCGAAGGGCGAGTGCTGAAAGATGTCCGCGGCGGTGAACTCCTTGATCGGCCCCCAACCGGATTCGATCGGCAGGGGTGCGGGAGGCTCGGAGTTCGGAGAGGAATCCGGCTCCTCGGAGTCACGGGCCATGCGGAGTGCGGGGCTGGAGTTCGGCTCGATCGCCTCTGAGATCGCAGCCCCCGAGGCAGCGTCCAACCGCTGATCCTCAATCGGTGCAGTAGGCTCCGAATCAATGGTCGGAACCGACGCGTGTGCGGCCTCCAAGGCGCTGTTCGGTGGCAGAGCTATATCATGCCCATCGAGACAGTGCGGCACGCTTGGCTGTGGCTCGAATCCGTCGAAGATCAAGTCCCCGCGGATATCAGCCGTGTAGTTTAGGCTTCCAATCCTGACCTGATGGCCAGGGGCGTAGCTTTCGATCTGCTCAAGGTGGCCAAGCGAATAGGCCCGCAGTGCGAAGCTGCCGAAGGCGAAGATCTGTCCGGGGAGAAAAGTCTCACCCTGGACTGCATTGTTGTTGATGATCGGAGGAGCCATCGGGCCTAAAGGTGACGACACAGAGGAACTCTCAATGAAAGCACCAATGTCGGTGAGAAAACCGGTGGATCTCGGGTAGGGGGTCCCGAACTGTGCGTCTAGGTCGGATGGTAACAGGAGACAGGGGACACATTGTTTTACCCAGGTTCGGGCCCTCTCGATGGAGGTAAAACCCTACTCCTGCTTGATTAATATTGAAGATATGGGTAGTACAAGAGTAGATCTACCACGAGATCAAGGAGGCTAAACCCTAGAAGCTAGCCTATGGTATGATTGTGTATGGAGTTGATTGCCTACGGACTACAACCCTCCGGTTTATATAGACACCGGATAGGGTTAGGGTTACACAGAGTCGGTTACAATGGTAGGAGATCTTGAATATCCGCATCGCCACGCTTGCCTTCCACGCGAAGGTCCCATCCGGACACGGGACGAAGTCTTCAATCTTGTATCTTCATAGTCCAGGAGTCCGACCGAAGGTATAGTCCAGCTACCCGAACACCCCCTAATCCAGGACTCCCTCAGGGGCCTTGGGAAGAACCTGCTCAGCACCTAGAACCTGCTCCTGTGCAAGACCCAATCGCACAGGATCAGAACTCCATGATTCTGAATCCCTCTTTGGACTTGGATGGTGACGATGACATGGCAGAAGTGCAGCAGCCTATGTTAAATCTTCACCCAGTTGGTCCCTTGGACCCAATTAACTTGGGGATTGTCCGTGTCTTCTATGGACCCGTCATTCCACCGGCTATGATATGGGAACCGCTCCTTCAAGTCTCTGCTGCCTGAGTTTACAATCTTTAATGTTCCATGTTCTCTGCCTCGAATTTGTTTGCCACCGATGCCTGTCAAGTTTGACTCTGATTTAGAGCAGCGATGGTTGTCTGCGGTTAATATCAACAAACGTTCTTCTGTGGTACTCCAGGAGCTCAATGATGATATGCTCTGCCTGGACTCACAGCCTATAGGACATACGCGGGATATGCCAGAGCAGAGTTCTGAACCGCAAATACAGAATGAGTTTCAGTTTACTTCAGTCATAGCCTCACCTTTGGGGAAGAGACCGCAGCAGCCTCGTTTGAAGCGTACTGTCACAATGGTCGAGGAGAGCCCGGACTTTTCAGTTAGATGGATGACTCGCAGCTGCGCTAAGTGAACTGGCATGAAACCAACATCTGCAATCTCCATCAAGCCAGCGCCTCTATGAAGCTCCAAGGCCAAGAAGCTGAAGTTTGACTCTGCCCCGTGTCAGGACAGCACTTTGCCACCACCAACACCTATCCCTACATTGCAGGCAGTCGGTGAGGCCCTTGGCATCGCCCCGGAAGACTTGATGGTGGAAAAGCTTACGGCTTCTCTTAAACCTGATCCACAACCAGATAGTTCCAATGATGAGTGAACTTTCCTATGCAGCTCTGGGGCGTCTGATCTGTTGGGTCTTTTGTTGCTTTGCTTTATTTCCGCTCTGTAGGCCTGAATCTCTGAACTTTTATGATCCTGCTGTCAGTAGCTATGCTGAAACTTGTACTGTGCTATTAAGTGGCCCAGTTGGTTACTTTCTGTTTATTTTGGTTATCTATGGGGACTACAATGTTTCGTAATTGGTCGGTTCTGTGCTGGAATGTGCGTGGTTTGAATTCACCGGCTAGGCAGCGTGATGTGAGAGCCAAAATCGAAGAGAGTCGCTGCTCCATTATTTGTTTGCAGGAGACTAAATGTGATACCTTTGATATCCGCATGATTTGGTCTTTCTTCCCTCGACGCTTTGATCAGTTTGCTTTTTCTCCCTCGGTGGGTGCTTCGGGTGGTATCCTGATCATTTGGAACTCCTAAGTTTTTGAAGGCCAGCTTCTTGAAATCCAACGTTTCAGTGTGGTTGTTTCATTTAAGTCTGTTCATAGCTCGGAAAAATGGACAATGGTTTCAGTATATGGGCCTTGCGAGGGCCAACTTAGAGATGATTTTGTCAACTGGCTATACCACCTCTCTATCCCTTCTGATGAACACTGGTTGCTCCTCGGTGATTTTAACTTTATTCGCTCTTTGGATAACAGAAACCAACCTGGAGGTGATATAAATGATATTTTTCTTTTTAATGAGGTCATAGGCCATCTTGGTCTTTTGGAATTGACAATTAAGGGGAGGAGTTTTACCTGGTTCAATATGCAGCAAACACCCCTTCTTGAGCAGCTTGACTGGTTCTTCACCACCTCGGACTGGATTTCCCATTATCCTAAGATAGTGGTCTTTCCATTGGCCAAAACCACGTCGGATCATGTGCGTTGTGTGGTGTCCATTGACACAAATATTCCTAAGTCCAACGTTTTTAGATTCGAAAACTTTTGGGTGGACATGCCAGGCTTCATGGACTGCGTTCGTAATTCTTGGGAGGCTCCAGTTTTTGCTGATCTCTCTGCTTCGGCTGTGTTAACTAGGAAATTTAAACGGCTGAGATCGGATTTGAGAGCTTGGAGTAAGAAACTATCTTACCTTAAGAAGCTAACGATGGACTGCAACAAGGTTATCATCTTCTTTGATCAGTTGGAGGAGGTTAGACCTCTGGTTCGAACGGAGTTTAACTTCAGGAAAATAGTCAAGCTTCACTATGAGCATTTGTTGAAGCTGCATTATATCTATTGGAAACAGAGGTGCACCATCAGATACATTAAGGTGGGTGAGGAGAATTCGAAATTCTTCCATGCTATGGCATCAGAACGCATGAGGAGGAACTCAATAGCCAGCTTGAAAACTGCGGGAATGGTTGATCCGGTTTCGGACCATGATCAAATGGCGGGAATCCTGTGGGCTTCTTTTAAAAACAGAATGGGCCAGGCCCAAGGGATATCTATGGGCTTTGACCTAACAAATCTCATCCAGCCCATCCAGGCTCTGGAGGAACTGTCTCAACCTTTCTCTGATGATGAAATAAGGAAGGTTTTGAAAGAGTTGCCCCCTGATAGAGCACCTGGCCCAGATGGATCCAATGGTCTGTTTCTTAAACGCTGCTGGCCGATAATTGAGCAGGATTTTCGGTGTCTTATTCAGGACTTCTATGAAGGAAAATTATCTCTTGAGAATATTAATGGTTCTCTCATTACTCTCATACCCAAGATGCTCTCTCCTGAGGGGCCAGATGATTTTCGGCCTATTTCTTTGACTAACACTTGCTTAAAATTTCTTACTAAGCTGTTAGCAAACAGGCTGCAAAAAGTGATCCTTTGTTGTATCCATAAAAATCAATATGGGTTCTTGAAGAGTAGATCAATTCAGGACTGCTTAGCTTGGGCTTTTGAATACATCCACCAGTGCAAACAGTCAAAGAGACCCATCACAATTCTGAAATTGGATTTTGCAAAAGCATTTGACACTGTGGAGCATGAGGTTGTGTTGCAGATGCTTAAACACAAGGGGTTTGATGACAAATGGATAAGCTGGGTCAAAGAAATTCTATCTATAGGATCTTCCTCTGTTTTGCTTAATGGCATACCAGGCAAGTAGTTTTAGTGCAAGTGTGGTGTCAGACAAGGTGATCCTCTGTCACCTGTGCTATTTGTAATTGCTGCCGATCTCCTGCAGTCAGTGGTCAACCAGATGTTCTCGCATGGAACCCTGACTCTCCCAATTCCTTCACATGAACAGGATTTCCCTATAATCCAGTATGCTTATGACACTGTCATCTTTTTGACTGCCAAAGATGAGGAGTTGGTGGCTCTCAAAAATATGTTGCTCACCTTTCAACAGTCCACTGGGCTTCGAGTTAACTTTGCAAAGTCTTCCATGATTCCTTTAAATATTGATGATGTGGAAGCTGCCAGGCTAGCTGCTTTGCTTGGATGTAAACTTGGACAACTACCATTTACTTATCTGGGTTTGCCGCTTGGTACTACCAGGCCCAGAATTATGGATTTTATGCCTTTGGTTGATGCCTTGGAGAGGAGACTGACAGCTAGTTCCTCCATGCTAAACCAAGGCTCCAGGTTGTAGTTGTTAACTTCAGTCTTGACTTCCATGCCCATATATTTCCTCTGCAGTCTACAACTCCCACCTGGTATCATTAAGCAACTTGACAGGATCTTCAGGCAGTGCTTGTGGAGAGGAAATAGTGATGTACCAAAGCAATCTCTGGCTGCATGGGATCTGGTCTGTAGGCATAAGGAAAAAGGAGGACTTGGAGTGATTAACTTGCATATCCAAAATAAGGGCCTCCTACTTAAGCATCTTCACAAATTCTTCAATAAGGCAGACATCCCATGGGTTACTTTAATCTGGAATAGTTACTATGATGATGGAGTTCCACATGCTACAGTCCCAGTTGGGTCATATTGGTGGAGGGATATACTCAAGCTCTCTGATGCATATACTGCAATCTCCTCAGTTCACATCAATAGGGGAGACTCTGCCCTTTTCTGGTCTGATGCTTGGTTAATTGGTGGCTCTTCAAGACCCCTATGTTGGAGGTTACCTAGGCTTTTCTCCTTTGATATTAATGACAAACTCTATGGATGAATTCCTCATCTCTCAGGACCTATACTCAATGTTCTTCTTGCCTTTGTCACATGAGGCTGCTCTGGAGCTGCAAGTTTTGGAAGCTTGGATCATGGATTTACATAGAGACATCACTCTGCCAGATGTTTGGATATGGCCTGGAAAATCTGGTGAATACTCTGCCAAGAGATTTTACACTCTTATGCATTCTCATTTGCCAACCATCTTGCCATGTAAGTGGTTGTGGGATAGCAAGTGCACCATGAAGATCAAAGTCTTTGGTTGGTTGTTGTTTTTTGATAGACTCAATACCCAGGACTTATTAATTCGTAGGCACTGGAGATCACCTATGGATGAAAATCTCTGTGTTATCTGCAATGAACTAGTCTATGAGGATAGGTTGCACTTGTTTTTTAACTGTAACTTCAGTCGCAGAGTATGGAATTATATTTCCATTGATTGGTCCAGGGGCTCTGAAATTCAGCAATGTATTCAGCATGCAAGATCAAGGTTTAAGCATCCCTTCTTCTTTGAAGTTATGCTCACTCCAGCTTGGAATATATGGATCCTCAGGAATGGCAGGACTTTCAGAGGAGAAAATGTAACCTTTGCTGCTTGGAGATGTAATTTTGTACATGATCTTACTCTTCTAGCTCATAGAATGAGAGTAAATATTAGAGACAAGTTGCATGCTTGGATTAACTCTCTAACTTAGCTACAGGTAGTTAGGTAGTTAGACTCTGTTTTTTCTTCCTTTTCTTCCTTGCTTTCTTCACTAGGTTGTACAGTTGCTACTTCTTTATTTAATAAAGGGTTGTGGAGCTTTGCTCTACAATAAATATTCAAAAAAACAAAGAAAAAAAAGTGTTTTCAAATTTGAAAACTAATGGCACTAACAGAAAGTTCATATTTTTTCTAAAACTAAAAGCAAAAAGAATTAAAAAATAAAGCAAAAAACAAAAGAAAATAAATAATGCAGAAAACAAAAAAAACTGGAAAAAATAGCAACAATAAGTATTTTGTTGTTTTTTTAAAGTGAACGACAGTGGGAGAGGCTCCCACTGACTTTTGTATTACTCACAAAGAGATAATTACATAGATGTTACAAAGGGGGTTTTAAAACAGTCCCCAACAATAAGTATTTTGTTGTAAGTAGAAACAAAATAAAATAAATAAAGCAACAAAAAAAAAAGTGCCACCTACTGGGCCCCCACGGCCTGAATACGACTAGAAACCCTACCATGGGCCAGGATTCAGGCCTGTAGGAGGCCCAGTAGGCCCACAACACATAGCACATGATTAGGCCCGAAAGCCTGCATTTGAGAGGAGCTCGAGAGAGAAGGCGCAGCAGCGCTTATAAATCACTCTCGAGCTCTCTCAGCTAGCGAGGTGGGAGTAAAGTTTTGGCGCGGGGCAGCAAAAGGCCTTTGGTCCCGGTTGGTGCCAGCAACCGGGACTAAAGGGGGCATT
>NC_041384.1:754570052-754581194 GCF_002162155.2 Triticum dicoccoides
GCCCGTCATCGCTGTCGCCCGCGCCCTCATCCGCGCCCTCGCCGGCCGTCCCCTGCCCCGACGCGTCGCCGCCTCTGTGAGCACCGCGCGTCAGCCGCCCCCGCCGCCGCCGTGCAATTTTTTTTAATTATACATGTTGTTTTTACATGTTTTTAGATTTTTCATATATATATGTATGTATGTATTTTTTAGATATATGTTTTTTTATGTATGTTCATATATGTATGTATGTATTTTTTACATGTTTTTTGTATGTATGTATGTATTTTTTCAATTGTAATGATGTTTCAAAAATACATATATGCAAAATTTAGATTTTTAATTAGAAAAGTTTTATCTATATATGTTCTATATATGTTCTCTGATTTAGTACATATATGCAAAATTTTGATTTTTAATTAGAAAAGTTTTATCTATATATATTTAGGAAGAAGGAATACAAGGAAGAAGAAGGAAGAAAAGGTTTTATATATGAGGGTCGAGAGGGGGTCGACGGTGGCCGAGGGGTCGAGGGTCGAGAGGGGGTATAGGGTCGCCGAGGGGTCGAGGGTCGTCGAACATGAGAGGAAGAAGAGGAAGAAGAAAAAAAGAGGAGAAGAATACTCCTCTATTCTTTCTTCTCCTCTTTTTTTCTTCTTCTTCTTCTTTTTTTTATCGGGAACGAGGGTCGTCAAGGGTCGCCGAGCGGTAGAGGAAACCCTAAATAGCAAGTATCGTCGGTGTGAGATACATGTGGCCGTCGGTGTCGGACACTACATCCACGTCCCACAAGTGACGCGGGCTATCTTCTCCTCTATTCTTTCTTCTCCTCTTTTTTTCTTCTTCTTCCTCTTTTTTTATCGGGAACGAGGGTCGTCGAGGGTCGCCGAGTGGTAGAGGAAACCCTAAATAGCAAGTATCATCGAAGCCCGTGTCACTTGTGGGACGCGGATGTAGTGTCCGACATCGACGACCACATGTATCTCACACCGACGATACTTGCTATTTAGGGTTTCCTCTACCGCTCGGCGGCCCTCGACGACCCTCTTCCCGATAAAAAAAAGAGGAAGAAGAAGAAAAAAAAGAGGAGAAGAAAGAATAGAGGAGAGACTCCTCTATTCTTTCTTCTCCTCTTTTTTTTCTTCTTCTTCCTCTTCTTTTTTTATCCTTGAAGCGTTGTCGAGGCCACCCCAAACCCTATAGAAGCAGCATTGAGGCCTCTAATTAATATTAGTTCTACGTTTTCCACTAATATATCCATCTTTCATGTTTGAATAATAAATTGCCATGTTGTAAATATTTGTAGAAACTATGGACACCGCCCGAGATGAAGTACAAGAAGAGTTGTTGGGGGACATAATCGCACGAGGAAGTGGTGCCGTTTGCTCATTGTTTCTCAACGACATCGATGGTCTGGAAGCAGGTGGCTATGATTATGATGGCTCCGGTGACCCAATGCCGGTGCAAGAAGGAGACCATGAGGACGGCTCCGGTGACCCAATGCCGGTGCAAGAAGGAGACCGTGATGACGTCTCCGGTGACTGAACCGAGTCCGGCCAGGTATATATATTAGTTAAGCCTGTGCTGACTAGCTAATTGATGCATTCATTGTTTTGGTATGTACACATATTAATTAAGTCTTTGTTCTTTTTTCTAGCCCTCCGGATCAAGCACAACTTCGGTAAAGAGACGAGGCCCGAAGAAAAAGTTGAGCTCGGATGAAAGGTTTGAGATCATAGCAATCGCGCCTGACGGCCAACCGATTGAACCCATCCGGACAAAGAGCGCATTTGTTGCTCAGTGCGGGGTTCTGGTTAGGGACACGATCCCGATCAGCATCCAGCAATGGTTAAAGCCGGCTACAGAAGACCCTGAGGTGTCTTATGTCAATGATATGCAGAAAAATGATCTTTGGACTGAGCTGAAGTCAAATTTCACCCTACCGCCAGAGGATGATCCGGAGAAGCCAGTTAAAGAGCAATTAATCAAGTATTTTGCTCTTAAGAGGATGACAGAACTATTCAGGAGGTGGAAGAAAGAGCTTAATAAGTTTGTCGATAAAAAAGAGACACCAGAATTCAAGGGCAGATATGAGAAGATCAGAGATCACTGGCCCGCATTTGTGTCCCACAAGACATGGGAAAAGAGTAAGAAGATGTCGGCGACAAACAAGCAAAATGCTGCGAAGAAGAAGCATCACCATCGCACGGGGTCAGGTGGCTACCTCGTAGCTCGGACTAAGTGGGCCAAGACTGAGAATGATCTGGTTGATAAAGGGATCGAACCAGAGACAATTAACTGGCCAGACCATTGCTGGACTTGGTTCTTCGGGGCTGGCGGAACCTTGGACCCTGTATCAGGGAAGTGCATTTGGATGAATGATCAAATGGAAATACCAGTCAAGAGGCTTCAACAGTATATCGAAGCAGCGCAACAAGGTACGTTCGTTCCAGACAGAGAGAACGACGAGCTCACAATGGCCTCGGGAATCTTGAGCACCCTGGACGGACACGAGGCACGCCAAGCTCCATTCCGTGGAAGGCTGGGTTTCCGGACGCAGGCGGTTACAAATGCCACAAGAGGAGGAAGAAAGTGGAGCAGACCCAACTGCAGGCACTGCACGCTAGGGTACAAGCGATAGAGGAACGAGAAGAAAATCGCAGCAAACGAACTGCCGAAGCTTCCCCCGAAGCTACCCCGCCATCTCAGCGGAGAAGCAGCATGGCTTCCACTGAGCTGCTTCAGCCGGAGCATGTCTTGACGGCTCCTGCCAGCTATCTCGTGGATGCTATCACAGAGTCTCAAAATTGCCACCTTATGACGCAATGGATTAATATGAAGGTCAAGGCGGCTGTTGGTTCTGTTTTTCCTACTGAACCCGGCGCAACTTTTCACTGCCGGCCGATTCCAGAAGGATATGCTAGGGTGATGGTGGATGAAATAACAGAGGGATTTGTGGACCTCCAGCTTGACCACCCTACTGTTGAAGGGGAGACTCGGCTGGGTTCTGCTCTGAAGACACCATGCCTATGGCGGAAGGAGCTCATCAACCTTCCAAACTAGACGCCTCCACCTCCTCCTCCTCCTCCGGCGAGTCAGGGAACTCCACCTCCTCCACCGCCTCCTCCTACGGCGAGTGACGATCAGGGCACTCGGCCGGCTGCTTCTCCGGCGCGTGGCGGCACTCCGCCTCCTTCTCCGCCTGCGCCGGCGCGCTCGAGCAGCTAGCCTCCTCCTTCTCCGCCTTGTCAGCAAGGGCAGAAGAGACCTGCCGCCGCTCCGGCTGCTCCGGCGCGTCGTAGTCCTTCTCCTCCGCCTCGTAAGCAAGTAAAGAAGACAACCGCTCCGTCTGCTCTGCCGACGTCTAGCAGTACAGCTAGAGGCGGGAGGACATACAGATTCGGTCCTTCTCTGAAGACTCCAGAGAAGTTACCATACGAGAGGACCCCGGAGGAGAACGCTGAGATCGTGCGAGAAGAAGTGAGGAACTTCTTTGAAGGGGTGAAAGAAAAGAAACATCCACCTCCGGAGGAGAAGGTAGATCCGGTGAAAGCGAAGCGCACTCTAGCTGCCCTGACAAAACCACCCAAGTCTCCACCGAAAGGCAACTATGAGCGCATTATTGGAAAGGAATTTGTCGAAGCAGAGCGGTCGGGAAGTTCTGTCAGTGATCAAAGGCTGAAAGAATGACGAGCTGGGAAACAAATTGCCCAGCTCGGCGAACAAGCGAAGCAATCGTGCCCCCCGCTCAATGTGCCGAGCGACATCGATGCTAATGATCCGAGGATGGTGTCCGGTTATAGCAATCTTGGAGATTACCTGCCAGACGATGTACATTATGATTTCATGGAGGTGCTGTTGGGGAACGTAGTAATTTCAAAAAAATTCCTACGCACACGCAAGATCATGGTGATGCATAACAATGAGAGGGGAGAGTGTGATCTACGTACCCTTGTAGACCGACAGCGGAAGCGTTAGCACAATGTGGTTGATGTAGTCATACGTCTTCACGGCCCGACTGATCAAGCACCGAAACTACGGCACCTCCGAGTTTTAGCACACGTTCAGCTTGATGACGATCCCCGGACTCCGATCCAGCAAAGTGTCGGGGAAGAGTTCCGTCAGCACGACGTCGTGGTGACGATCTTGATGTTCTACCGTCGCAGGGCTTCGCCTAAGCACCGCTACAATATTATCGAGGATTATGGTGGAAGGGGGCACCACACACGGCTAAGAAAATGATCACGTGGATCAACTTGTGTGTCTAGGGGTGCCCCCTGCCCCCGTATATAAAGGAGCAAGGGGAGGAGGCCGGCCATCCCTATAGGCGCGCCAAGGAGGAGTCCTCCTCCTAGTAGGAGTAGGACTCCTACTAGGAGGGGAAGGAAGTGGGGAGGGAGAAGGAAAGGGGGGCGCCGCCCCCCCTCTCCTAGTCCAATTCGGACCAGGGGGAGGAGGCGCGCGGCCCACCCTGGCTGCCCTTCTCTTTCTCCACTAAGGCCCATATGGCCCATTACTTCTCCTGGGGGGGGGGGGTTCCGGTAACCCTCCGGTACTCCGGTTTTCTCCGTAATCACCCGGAACACTTCCGGTGTCCGAATATAGTCGCCCAATATATCAATCTTTATGTCTCGACCATTTCGAGACTCCTCGTTACGTCCGTGATCACATCCGGGACTCCGAACTAACTTCGGTACATCAAAACTCATAAACTCATAATATAACTGTCATCGAAACCTTAATTGTGCGGACCCTACGGGTTCGAGAACAATGTAGACATGACCGAGACATGTCTCCGGTTAATAACCAATAGCGGAACCTGGATGCTCATATTGGCTCCCACATATTCTACGAAGATCTTTATCGGTCAGACCGCATAACAACATACGTTGTTCCCTTTGTCATCGGTATGTTACTTGCCCGAGATTTGATCGTCGGTATCTCAATACCTAGTTCAATCTCGTTACCGGCAAGTCTCTTTACTCGTTTCGTAATACGTCATCTCGCAACTAACTCATTAGTTGCAATGCTTGCAAGGCTTAGGTGATGTGCATTACCGAGAGGGCCCAGAGATACCTCTCCGACAATCGGAGTGACAAATCCTAATCTCGAAATACGCCAACCCAACATGTACCTTTGTAGACACCTGTAGAGCTCCTTTATAATCACCCAGTTACGTTGTGACGTTTGTTAGCACACAAAGTGTCCTCCGGTAAACGGGAGTTGCATAACCTCATAGTCATAGGAACATGTATAAGTCATGAAGAAAGCAATAGCAACATACTAAACGATCGAGTGCTAAGCTAACGGAATGGGTCAAGTCAATCACATCATTCTCCTAATGATGTGATCCCGTTAATCAAATAACAACTCTTTGTCTATGGTTAGGAAACATAACCATCTTTGATTAACGAGCTAGTCAAGTAGAGGCATACTAGTGACACTCTGTTTGTCTATGTATCCACACATGTATTATGTTTCCGGTTAATACAATTCTAGCATGAATAATAAACATTTATCATGAAATAAGGAAATAAATAATAACTTTATTATTGCCTCTAGGGCATATTTCCTTCAGTCTCCCACTTGCACTAGAGTCAATAATCTAGTTCACATTGCCATGTGATTTAACACCAATAGTTCACATCATTATGTGACCAACACTCAAAGGGTTTACTAGAGTTAATAATCTAGATCACATCGCTATGTGATTAACACCCAAAGAGTACTAAGGTGTGATTATGTTTTGCCTGTAAGAGAAGTTTAGTCAACGGGTCTGCCATATTCAGATCCGTAAGTATTTTGCAAATTTCTATGTCTACAATGCTCTGCACGGAGCTACTTTAGCTAATTGCTCCCACTTTCAATATGTATCAAGATGAAGACTTAGAGTCATCCGGATCAGTGCCAAAACTTGTATCGACGTAACCTTTTTACGACGAACCTTTTGTCACCTCCATAATCGAGAAACATATCCTTATTCCACTAAGGATAAATTTGACCGCTGTCCAGTGATCTACTCCTAGATCACTATTGTACTCCCTTGCCAAAATTAGTGTAGGGCATACAATACGTCTGGTACATAGCATGGCATACTTTATAGAACCTATGGCCAAGGCATAGGGAATGACTTTCATTCTCTTTCTATTTTCTGCCATGGTCGGGCTTTGAGTCTTACTCAATTTCACACCTTGTAATACAGGCAAGAATTCTTTCTTTGACTGTTCCATTTTGAACTACTTCAAAATCTTGTCAAGGTATGTACTCATTGAAAAAACTTCTCAAGCGTCTTGATCTATCTCTATAGATCTTGATGCTCAATATGTAAGAAGCTTCACCGAGGTCTTTCTTTGAAAAAACTCCTTTCAAACACTCCTTTTTGCTTTGCAGAATAATTCTACATTATTTCCGATCAACAATATGTCATTCACATATACTTATCAGAAATGTTGTACTGCTCCCACTCACTTTCTTGTAAATACAGGCTTCACCGCAAGTCTGTATAAAACTATATGCTTTGATCAACTCATCAAAGCGTATATTCCAACTCTTATCGGCAATTGCTAACATGATTTGGACAGACTTAAGCATAGATACGAGTGAGAAACTCTTATCGTAGTCAACACCTTGAACTTGTCGAAAACCTTTTGCGACAATTCTAGCTTTGTAGATAGTAACACTACTATCAGCGTTCGTCTTCCTCTTGAAGTTCCATTTAATCTCAATGACTTGCCGAACATCGGGCAAGTCAACCAAAGTCCATACTTTGTTCTCATACATGGATCTCATCTCAGATTTCATGGCCTCAAGCCATTTCGCGGAATCTGGGCTCATCATCGCTTCCTCATAGTTCGTAGGCTCTTCATGGTCAAGTAACATGACTTCCAGAACAGGATT
Source organism: Triticum dicoccoides (assembly GCF_002162155.2). NCBI lineage: Eukaryota > Viridiplantae > Streptophyta > Magnoliopsida > Poales > Poaceae > Triticum > Triticum dicoccoides. The sequence goes on from NC_041384.1 coordinate 754,576,929, forward strand.
ACCGTACCACTCTGGTGCGGATCTCACTCTGGTTTACCTACGAGGTTTGGTAGTAACTTGATCTGAAGTTACATGATCATCATCATTAGCTTCCTCACTAATTGGTGTAGTAGTCATAGGAACAGATTTCTGTGATGAACTACTTTCCAATAAGGGAGAAGGTACAATTACCTTATCAAGTTCTACTTTCCTCCCACTCACTTCTTTCAAGAGAAACTCCTTCTCTAGAAAGGATCCATTCTTAGCAACAAATGTCTTGCCTTCGGATCTGTGATAGAAGGTGTACCCAACAGTCTCTTTTGGGTATCCTGTGAAGACATATTTCTCTGATTTGGGTTTGAGCTTATCAGGATGAAACTTTTTCATATAAGCATCACAGTCCCAAACTTTAAGAAACGACAACTTTGGTTTCTTGCCAAACCACAGTTCAGATTGTGTCGTCTCAACGGACTTAGATGGTGCCCCTTTTTAAGGTGAATGCAGCTGTCTCTAATGCATGATCCCAAAACGATATTGGTAAATCGGTAAGAAACATCATATATTGTACTATATCCAATAAAGTACGGTTATGATGTTCGGACGCACCACTTTGCTGTGGTGTTCCAGGTGGCATGAGTTTGTGAAACTATTCCACATTGTTTTAATTGAAGACCAAACTCGTAACTCAAATATTCGTCTCTGCGATCAGATCGTAGAAACTTTATTTTCTTGTCACGATGATTTTCCACTTAACTCTGAAATACTTTGAACTTTTCAGACTTATGTTTCATCAAGTAGATATACTCATATCTGCTTAAATCATCTGTGAAGGTCAGAAAATAATGATACTTGTCACGAGCTTTAATATTCATCGGACCACATACATCAGTATGTATGATTTCCAACAAATTTGTTGCTCGCTCCATTGTTCCGGAGAACTGAGTCTTTAGTCATCTTGCCCATAAGGCATGGTTCGCAAGCACCAAGTGATTCATAATCAAGTGATTACAAAATCCCATCAGCATGGAGTTTCTTCATGCGCTTTACACCAATATGACCTAAACGGCAGTGCCGCAAATAAGTTGCACTATCATTATTAACTTTGCATCTTTTGGTTTCAATATTATGAATATGTGTATCACTACGATCGAGATCCAATGAACCATTTTCATTGGGTGTGTAACCATATAAGGTTTTATTAATGTAAACAGAACAAAAATTTATTCTCTTACTTAAATGAATAAATGTATTACAATAAACATGATCAAATCATATTCATGCTCAACGCAAACACCGAATAACATTTATTTAGGTTCAACACTAATCCCGAAAGTATAGGGAGTGTGCGATGATGATCACATCAATCTTGGAACCACTTCCAACACACATCGTCACTTTAACTAGTCTTTGTTTATTCTGCAACTCCCATTTCGAGTTACTAATCTTAGCAACTGAAATAGTATCAAATACTGAGGGATTGCTATAAACACTAGTAAAGTACACATCAATAACATGTATATCAAATATACTTATGTTCACTTTGCCATCCTTCTTATCCGCCAATCACTTGGGGTAGTTCCGCTTCTAGTGACCAGTCCCTTTGCAGTAGAAGCACTTAGTCTCAGGCTTAGGACCAGACTTGGGCTTCTTCACTTGAGCAACAACTTGCTTGCTGTTCTTCTTGAAGTTCCCCTTTTTTTCTTTTGCCCTTTTCTTGAAACTAGTGATCTTGTCAACCATCAACACTTGATGCTCTTTCTTGATTTCTACCTTCATCGATTTCATCATCATGAAAAGCTCGGGAGTCGTTTTCGTCATCCCTTGGATACTATAGTTCATCACGAAGTTCTACTAACTTGGTGATGGTGATTAGAGAATTCTATCAATCACTATCTTATCTGGAAGATTAACTCCCACTTGATTCAAGCGATTGTAGTACCCAGACAATCCGAGCACATGCTCACTAGTTGAGCGATTCTCCTCCATCTTTTAGCTATAGAACTTGTTGGAGACTTCATATCTCTCAACTCGGGTATTTGCTTGAAATATTAACTTCAACTCCTGGAACATCTCATATGGTCCATGATGTTCAAAACATCTTTGAAGTCCCGATTCTAAGCCATTAAGCATGGTGCACTAAACTATCAAGTAGTCATCATATTGAGCTAGCCAAACGTTCATAACGTCTGCATCTGCTCCTGCAATAGGTCTGTCACCTAGCGGTGCATCAAGGACATAATTCTTCTGTGCAGCAATGAGGATAAACCTCAGATCACGGATCCAATCCGCATCATTGCTACTAACATCTTTCAACACAATTTTCTCTAGGAACATATCAAAATAAACACAGCGAAGCAACAACGCGAGCTATTGATCTACAACATAATTTGCAAAATACTACCCGGACTAAGTTCATGATAAATTTAAGTTCAATTAATCATATTACTTAAGAACTCCCACTTAGATAGACATCCCTCTAATCCTCTAAGTGATCACGTGATCCAAATCAACTAAACCATGTCCGATCATCACGTGAGATGGAGCAGTTTCATTGGTGAACATCACTATGTTGATCATATCTACTATATGATTCACGCTCGACCTTTCGGTCTCCGTGTTCCGAGGCCATATCTGTATATGCTTGGCTCGTCAAGTATAACCTGAGTATTCCGCATGTGCAACTGTTTTGCACCCGTTGTATTTGAACGTAGAGCCTATCACACCCGATCATCACGTGGTGTCTCAGCATGAAGAACTTTCGCAACGGTGCATACTCAGGGAGAACACTTCTTGATAATTAGTGAGAGATCATCTTAAAATGCTACCGTCAAACTAAGCAAAATAAGATGTATAAAAGATAAACATCATATGCAATCAAAATATGTGACATGATATGGCCATCATCATCTTGCGCCTTTGATTTCCATCTCCAAAGTACTGTCATGATCTCTATCGTCACTGGCATGACACCATGATCTCCATCATCTTGATCTATATCAATGTGTCGTTATGTGGTCGTCTCGCCAACTATTGCTCTTGCAACTATTGCTATCGCATAGCGATAAAGTAAAGCAATTATTTGGTGCTTGCATCTTATGCAATAAAGAGACGACCATAAGGCTTTTGCCAGTTGCCGATAACTTCAACAAAACATGATCATCTTATACAAAAACTTATAACTCATCACGTCTTGACCATATCACATCACAACATGCCCTGCAAAAACAAGTTAGACGTCCTCTACTTTGTTGTTGCAAATTTTACGTGGCTGCTACGGGCTTAAGCAAGAACCAATCTTACATACGCATCAAAACCACAATGATAGTTTGTCAAGTTGGTGTTGTTTTAACCTTCGCAAGGACCGGGCATAGCCACACACTCAGTTCAACTAAAGTTGGAGAAACTGACACCCGCTAGCCACCTTTGTGCAAAGCACGTCGGGAGAACCGGTCTCGCGTAAGCGTACGCGTAATGTCGGTCCGGGCCGCTTCGTCCAACAATACCGCCGAACCAAAGTATGACATGCTGGTAAGCAGTATGACTTATATCGCCCACAACTCACTTGTGTTCTACTCGTGCATATAACATCAACGCATAAAACCTAGGCTCGGATGCCACCGTTGGGGAACGTAGTAATTTCAAAATTTTCCTACGCACACGCAAGATCATGGTGATGCATAGCAATGAGAGGGGAGAGTGTGATCTACGTACCCTTGTAGACCGACAGCGGAAGCGTTAGCACAACGCGGTTGATGTAGTCGTACGTCTTCACGGACCGACCGATCAAGCACCGAAACTACGACACCTCCGAGTTTTAGCACACGTTCAGCTCGATGACGATCCCCGGACTCCGATCCAGCAAAGTGTCGGGGAAGAGTTCCGTCAGCACGACGGCGTGGTGATGATCTTGATGTTCTACCGTCGCAGGGCTTCGCCTAAGCACCGCTACAATATTATCGAGGATTATGGTGGAAGGGGGCACCGCACACGGCTAAGAAAATGATCACGTGGATCAACTTGTGTGTCTAGGGGTGCCCTTGCCCCCGTATATAAAGGAGCAAGGGGAGGAGGCCGGCCGGCCCTATAGGCGCGCCAAGGAGGAGTCCTCCTCCTAGTAGGAGTAGGACTCCTACTAGGAGGGGGAAGGAAGTGGGGAGGGAGAAGGAAAGAGGGGCGCCGCCCCCCCCTCTCCTAGTCCAATTCGGACCAGGGGGGAGGAGGCGCGCGGCCCACCCTGGCTGCCCTTCTCTTTCTCCACTAAGGCCCATATGGCCCATTACTTCTCCC
>NC_041384.1:754581430-754675237 GCF_002162155.2 Triticum dicoccoides
GGGTTCCGGTAACTCTCCGGTACTCCGATTTTCTCCGAAATCACCCGGAACACTTCCGGTGTCCGAATATAGTCGTCCAATATATCAATCTTTATGTCTCGACCATTTCGAGACTCCTTGTTATGTCCGTGATCACATCCGGGACTCCAAACTAACTTCGGTACATCAAAACTCATAAACTCATAATATAACTGTCATCGAAACCTTAAGCGTGCGGACCCTACGGGTTCGAGAACAATGTAGACATGACCGAGACATGTCTCCGGTCAATAACCAATAGCGGAACCTGGATGCTCATATTGGCTCCCACATATTCTACGAAGATCTTTATCGGTCAGACCGCATAACAACATACGTTGTTCCCTTTGTCATCGGTATGTTACTTGCCCGAGATTTGATCGTTGGTATCTCAATACCTAGTTCAATCTCGTTACCGACAAGTCTATTTACTCGTTTCGTAATACGTCATCTCGCAACTAACTCATTAGTTGCAATGCTTGCAAGGCTTAGGTGATGTGCATTACCGAGAGGGCCCAGAGATACCTCTCCGACAATCGGAGTGACAAATCCTAATCTCGAAATACGCCAACCCAACATGTACCTTTGGAGACACCTGTAGAGCTCCTTTATAATCACCCAGTTACGTTGTGACGTTTGGTAGCACACAAAGTGTTCCTCCGGTAAACGGGAGTTGCATAATCTCATTGTCATAGGAACATGTATAAGTCATGAAGAAAGCAATAGCAACATACTAAACGATCGAGTGCTAAGCTAACGAAATGGGTCAAGTCAATCACATCATTCTCCTAATGATGTGCTCCCGTTAATCAAATAACAACTCTTTGTCTATGGTTAGGAAACATAACCATCTTTGATTAACGAGCTAGTCAAGTAGAGGCATACTAGTGACACTCTGTTTGTCTATGTATCCACACATGTATTATGTTTCCGGTTAATACAATTCTAGCATGAATAATAAACATTTATCATGAAATAAGGAAATAAATAATAACTTTATTATTGCCTCTAGGGCATATTTCCTTCAGGTGCAGATGCAAAGATACGAGTACGGGAAGCCTCTCGTCAAAGATGAAAGATCTCTATCAACGATGATGCGAAGATTGCATGATTGGTACTTGAAAATCTGCAGAGAGTCTGGGGGGAGGAGTACTTTATATGTGAGAGTTAAAAAGGAGCATGACCTCGTTGGAATTGAACTGTTGCATGTTCCATTTGAGGAGTTCTTTCAGTTTTTCAATCAATTGGCCCTCGATAAAGCAACGGCACCTGCTACTGTCTGTAAGTAGTACTACTTCTATCATTAAGTCTCTCTATATAGCTCAGCTCTTTCATTGCATGTATTTATAAATATCCTCACTATATTATGCAGATTGAAGATCGTCGAATTGAAGAAAAGACAAATCGGTGATATTGGGTTCATTAACACAAATCTCATAGATGCAACTCAGGTTAAATTTCATGCCACAGATACCGAGGCCAACTTGCTACGATCGTTGGTAATAAATGAAAACAAAGATATAATACTCTTTCCTTACAACTTCAACTGAGTGTTACTGTCTTGTGCATATTCGGTTTCCCTTATATATTAGTCAAGGTTATAGTAATGTAATTGATGAGTTATGCATGCGTGTGCAGTTTCCACTATATTCTCCTAGAGATTAAGCTTGAGCAGGGACTAGTAACCGTCTTAGACTCAAGATGAAAAGATCCCGAGGACTATGCAGACATGACTCAAATGCTCGAGAAGTAAGTTAAATCGATCATTATCCACCATATCAGCAACTTTGTTCATTTCCTGATATATCAAGTAATTGTTTTCTTTGTCTGGCAGGGTTTGGAGAATCACCAAAAAAGCTCCGGGACTCCCGAAGAAGCTGCAATTTAGACACCCGAAAGTAATTACTATAGTAGCATGTTCCGCGCATCTCCTAGTGATTCAAGCGCTAGTTTCATCAATACCATTTGGCATTCTTGCTTATCAGTTTGATTGACCTCTATTTCTTGTAAAGTGGTCGTGGCAGGAACAAGGGAATTATTTCTGTGGATACTACGTTTGCGAGTCCATCCGCCACACGACCTGTGAGCGGGGCTACTCTGACGAACAATATGAAGTGCGTAAATAACAACATTCACAATTTTATTTTATTACCATCATTTGTGTTGAGTTTCATTCATTCATATATATATGTATTGACCCCCTTCTTCAAATTAGATGTTTTGGAAGCGGGATGAACTCCTAGCACCAGCTCGCATGCGAGAAATTCAAGAGGAATTGGTGGCATTCTTTCTTGACCTCGTGATCGCTGAAGACGGAGAATACTATGTGGACCATGTGTCCGTGTGTTAGGAGATTATATTTGTAAGAGATAATTATTGTATATATGTAGCCGATAGTGTCGGATAGATATACGAGAACTTGTTGTTCGACCAATCTCTCGGAGAAGGAGAGGTGGTCAATATCGCTTCTCTCTGTATGCATATATGTTCATGACGATCTTCTGTTTCCTTCGTTTGCTTACTAGCTAGCTAGCGTGTCTAGTCCTCTCTATACGTATGTATAGTACGTAGCGTCGACCAAGCACGGACATAAGAGAGGACACTTCTCTCTGTTAATTATAGCTAGCTAACACAATATATGAAACACCTAAATTAACCCCCCAAAACCCCCAACCCCCCCCCTCTTTCAAAAAAAACAAAAACTCCAGCCACAGAAATGCTGATGCGTGGATGCCTATTGGTCCCGGTTGGTGCCACCAACCGGGACCAAAGGCCCTCCTACCTGGGCTCTGCGCACAGGCCACATGGAGGCCCATCTATCCCGGTTCTGGATTGAACCGGGACTAAAGGGACAGGGCATTAGTACCGACCCTTTAGTCCCGGTTCAGGAACCGGGACAAAAGGCCCTTACGAACCGGGACAATAGGCCTGTTTTCTACTAGTGCCAGTTTCTTAGGTAGATACCCAATATGAACGCGACTCCACCCATGAAGAGATTTCATTAGTTTGTCTAGCTTCTTTGCAACATCTCCAAGATCATTAATATTAGAATCTTTAATCCAGCAAGCACTAATCCGAGCATCCAAAGCCCCACCTTCCCTCTCCCAAAAAGATTCATATTTCAGTTGTTTAACAAATGTGCCAACTTTGGGAGAACCCAACAACTCAATAAAAACGGGACAATGATCAGACCTGGAACTTATAATATGGGATACCTTACATCGAGGGAACATAGAAGACCAAAGCGGGCAAGCCACCGCAGGATCAAGCCGCACCTTAACATTCTTGAACCCATCTTGCTTATTATCATACATCCAATGCACACCATGATAACCCAGATCAAATAGATTACATTCAGACAAGGCTTCCCTAAAATTAGCCATAAGCCTAGTAGACCTCTTGTGGCGAGAGAAATGATCATTTTGCCATATAGCTTCGTTAAAATCTCCCACCATAAACCAAGCTCCTACACCAAGAGGTTTTAATCGTCTCAAGAGATCCCACATAACATACCTTTGGCTCGCCTTAGGCTCACCGTAAATGAAAGTGCACCTCCACTTTGTTCCATCTCCCTTGCCGACATACATATCAATAAAATGATCCCCATATTTTTTAGCTCACAAGAGTAGGCCTCATCCCAAAACACAGCTAGTCCTCCACCTTTACCATGGCTAGAAACAGTAAACACATTATTCATACCCAACCTGTAGCGCAAACTCTCAACATACTCTTTATTTTTCCTTGTTTTAGATAAAAAGGTAACATTGGGTCTGTGCATCTTAGAGAGGCACACCAACTCTTGAACTGTACGAGGCTGACCCAAGCCTCGATATTTTTGACTCAACATTTTCATGGCTCCTGAAGGGCGTCATCTGCGCCCGTCAGGTCACCGGCAGCCCCAAGGCCGGTAGCTTCCTTTGTTGCATCCCCATCCTCTTTTTCCTCACCCACTGATTCCCTCCTCCTATCCCAAGCCTCCTCCTCTCTTCCCTCCCTCTCCTCAGTTACATGAACAATAGACCCATCTACACCAACTACAGCCTCAACCCTCTCAGTACAGACTCTTTTACAAGAAACAGTTCTATCATTTGCACTCTTATACTCTAAGCTCTCAGAACTAGTGCTATCCATACTAAACACTAAATCTTGATCATCAAGAAGACTCATTTTTCTACCAGTCGTGCTCTCCAGGATGGCTGCAAAGGCACCCTTGCGACTGTACATTTTGCTGCCACTATTTGGGGGCAACGGGACCCCAAACTTCACGTGCTTGGCATGCACGCCTTGAACGGCAGCGCGCTCTAGTTGCTCATCCCTGTACAACCTTTTCCATCGGCCCTGAATAGATTCAGTAGCCTCCCCTTTAGCATGGGCGCTCATGTTGATGGAGCTAGCACCCACGCCATTAGTGCCCTGCACCTCCGCCAGATCTCCATGGCTGACTATAGGAGCACCATCAGTATCTTCCATGTGCCGCAACTCAGCAGCAGCAGGGGTCTCGAGAGCACTCAAGATGATGGAGGGAGTGCCCCCCTTAACCCCTACAGCAATCTGATCCGGCCCGTCTTCCATACCAGACGCAATGTTCATCTCAGCATCATGGAGGGAGAGGCGACATTTTGGAATACCTATTGCTCCTTCCAGATCAGGATTTGCGCATTATGGGATACCAAAATGTTCGAGAAATGATAGCTATCTCAGCTTGATATCTATGGTGGGAAAGAGGGAAATTAGTGCACAAGGAATTAAATCAGAATGCGACTCAGATATCAATGCATCACCTTCAAAGGCGTCCATGAAAAAGGAGGGTTGGCAATGCCCTCCTAGGGGCTTTGTGAAACTCAATGTTGACGCCTCTTTTGGCCATGACATGTTGAAGGGTACGATGGGGGCAGTATTGAGAGACGACAAAGGTAGGTTTATTACATGAGGAAATGGAAAGATCGACTACTGCGCAGATGTTCTCATGACAGAGGCCTTAGCTCTCAAATTTGGCCTAATATTAGCGCAAAGGGCAGGATGTAATCACCTAATCATCAACTCTGACAATATGGAGGTGATTCAGACCATGCAGGACGAAGGACAGTCAGCGGGAGCGGCGGCGGCAATTTTCGATGACTGTTATCACTATGCATGTGATTTTATCATGGCTAAATTCTAATATTGTAATAAAGAGGCAAATAAAATAGCACATGAACTTGCTAGATTAACTAGATTTTCTTCGACTTCGGATTGGTTTAAGGAACCTCTTAGTGAAATTGTAATGTTTCTCACAAAAGATGTACTGGTTATTGCTAATAAATAAAGTTTTGTTTTAACTCAAAAAAAGGTAGCTCACACGCACACATTAATTCATGTGGACATGAGGTAGTCATGCACTCTCTAGTAGTGATAGCGGCGCCGCGATGGCGAGGGTCACGGAGGCCCTTCTTGGCGGTGGCTCACAGGTCTTCAGTGACGTGGCAAGCTTCGAGGTGGCGGTCGGAGTTGCGTGGTGGCCATAGAGGACTCAAAGGCAGGAGAATTGGATCTCCTGCCGCCATAGATGCACACAACATGGACTAGAGTGCAAACACATTAATTGTAACTCAACAAAGAAAACTGATCCTTGCTCAAATAAACTTGTCGCTGCATGTATTGTGTCGTTGCCACGACTAAGGAACAACTCCACTTTACCACCACTAGCTCCGTTGACCGATCGAGGGTGGATCGGGGGTGTCAGAGTCCTACGTGGTTGCTGTCCGGACTCCGGCAAAGACCCTCCAACTTTGTCTTCATTTTGCGTGAAAAAATGCGTCTGAAACGCTTGGCGGACCGATACAGGTCCGCGTTGGATGGCGCAACACGTCCGAACCGTACGGTCCGGACGTATGCAGGCTGTTTGAGGGTTGGTGTTGGAGATGCCCTAATGTAGTGCATCACTTGTGCATGTGAGAAACAACACATATAGAGCGAGTAGGAGACCTCAATAGCATCCCTCTCCCTGTCGTGTGAATGATTCCGACAATAATAAGGTATAGGGTAATGGAGCATGATCTATCGAGATGCATATGGGTGACATGGTGGTTTTAGAGAGTTCGGGCCTCTCACGGTGGAGATAACAACCCTACGTCTCGTGCTCCGGAGAGGCTTTGTTATATCTGAGTATGTATCCGGAGATTACAATGTGTGTTTGAGAGAGAGAGGGGAGAGCGGATCTCCATGCCTAAGCTATGTCCTGAGACTAGAGAGAGAGAGAAGTGGAAGAAAAAAGAGCCTCCCCCAAGACTAGTGGTGGGGATGGCTTATATAGAGTGCGCCACCCCCTCACCTCCTATGTTACATTGTGGGGTATGAATGCCATAATGCCAGCTCACTACTAAGCCTTCACTATGAGAATGATACTTCGACTGCTTTGCTGCCTGCTGGTCTTCACATACTCGAGTGAGTCGTATGGTCGAGTGGTGAACTGTCATCCGAGTGGATGGTATGCTGCTTGGTCGAGTGGATAGTATGCTGCTTGTACGAGTGGATAGTATGTCTGTATGAATGAGATTTATCTAGACCCACCTCATGTGTGGACCCCATGCTCTGTGATATTTTGACCCTTCGTGGGCCTACCTGTTATGTGTGTCCTCAACATTAGCCCCCGAATCGGTTGTGATTTTGCAGAACAAGTTTGTGAAAGACACAATTTGGCCCGAGTGGTTACGGAAATACTCGGTACCCTTCATCGTGCTTTCGGACAACCAAAGTTTGAACAAAATCTCAATGGATTCTAGCACTGCGCTTCCCGACTGATCTGGGGTAAATGCCAGCGAGGAGCAACTTGGTGACATTCGATCATCTCTCGGAAGAGGTTAACTCGTGATCAGAGTATGGATGTGTCATTAAATCCAGGCAACAAGATCGACGCGTGGACTGCTCTCTCGGAGAGATGCCATTCTTATCCCGGAGGAACATCAATATGAGTTGGCTCCAGATCCAAATTTATGAGTTTCACGCTTTGAGTCCTAGAAGAAGGCTCAAAACAGGTCCACAGAGGAGCGTTAAACTCAATTATAGCAAAAAAAATTTGGTAGCCGACGGGAGCCTTAGAACTTGTTTGTTTGTTGTTCGCCACTCGGACCGGTCAGGCCATACCGAGTGGAGATTACTCCAGTGGGGGCATGCTAAGTGGACCCACTGGGTGTAGTCCCCGAGACCGCCGTCGACTGCGGGCAGTCGGCGGGGGTCTGAGAGAACTAAAAATCTTCTTAACTAGTATTGATAGAACTTCTTCCTCTCCGACTCGGAGGTTGAGTAGCACTTGAGGATCTGGTACTGATCTAGCTTGCCCTTCCTCGACTCGGAAGTCGAGTAGCACTTGAGTGATCTGGAGATGGTCTTGCATCGAGTAAAATGTTTCTTTCGGAGTTCTCTTCCAGTGGGGGCACGCTGAGTGCACCCACTAGGTGTAGTCCCCGAGCCTTTGTCGGACAAGATGAGGCGGGCAGAGGGTTTAAGTCCCCTGGTAAACCTCCACGCAGTCGACACGGTAAATATCTTTTAGTCTGGAATTGAGTCAATCGGATGCATCTTCAGGCGCTTGACATGGTAAATAAGCTCAACCTGGAACTGAGTCAGACAGACTGATCTATGCGCACTCGGCACGGAACAAATTGAACCTGGAACTCGGTCAAGCAGGTGAATCTTCATGCTCTCGGCACGGTGAATGAATTCGGCTTTGAAACTGCCGACTGTAGAAAAAAGATGGACACTCCAGGGAGTGATTGTTCTAGTAGTACTTCTTATATTGACCGTTAGATTCTGCGTGAAAGGGGTATTTTTCCGAGTGGACGTGCTTCCCGACTGATCGGGGTATGTTGACTGCAAGTAAAAATTTGGTGGCACTTGTATGTATGGTCAGAAAGATATTCCTGATGTGATCAATGGGTCGATCGAATGGGCGTAACCCCCGAGGACAGCATGGCCAACAGCTGTGCGTATCCCCTGAGTGATGTTTGAAAGAGGTAAGCTTGCTACAGAGTGTGATATGAGGTTTGATCATATGATAACTTAGTCGTTCCCGTGTTGGGGGTGTAGAGGTAAAGACATGTCCAATTGATGGTGACGCGCGAGGTGGCCGAGGGGTGATGATGTGTACAACCGAGTGATGACGCACGGGGCGGTCGAGTGGTGAAGACGTGCACGACCGAGTGGCGACACGTGGAGCGGCCGAGTCATGTTGTGCGAGGTGGTCGAATGATGAAGACGTGCACAACTGAGTGGCAACGCGCGGGGCGGCCGAGTGGTGAAGATGTGCACAACCGAGTGGCAACGTGCGGGGCGGCCAAGTGAGGATGCGCGAGGTGGCCGAGTGAAGAACTACGTGTCCAGCCAAGTGGTGACGCGCGGAGCGGCCGTGTGGTGAAGGCATGCACAACCGAGAGGCGATGCGCGGAGCGGCCAAGTGGTGAATACATGCACAACCGAGTGGCAACGTGCGGGACGGCCGAGTGAGGATGCGCGATGTGGCCGAGTGAAGGACTACGTGTCCAGCCAAGGGGTGACGCGCAGGACGGCCATCTGGTGAAGGCATGCACAACCGAGAGGCGACGCGCGGAGCGGCCAAGCGGTGAAGACGTGCACAACCGAGTGGCAACATGCAGGATGGCCGAGTGAAAGATTGTGTGTCCAGCCAAGTGGCTGAAATTGTCTTCGAAGGAGTTAGTCGGATGCTTTCGAAGCTAATGTAGTGACGAGGACGGTGTAGTGTGGTTGCGACGCAACAAGACCGGCGTGACAACTGAGTCTGGGTAGAAATGAAGATGGCGTGCAGAGTGTCTGGGTGATTATAAAACTTCTCAAAGTGGCGGATCGGATGCACTTGTTGAAGTGAAGGATCTGACTGGTGATGAAGTACTCGACCACTCAGGAGAGTGTCATTCCAAATGAGATGCAGCCCCCGAGTGCGGCGTAGCCCCCGAGCATACTACAGGCTTCAACAACGGACATGTTGGAATACGAGAAATACAGTTTTGAATGGATGATTTGCAATTCATCGAGTCGGATTCGGGTAAAGATGAGGAGAAGCTTCCGAGTGATGCTCGAAAGAGGCAAACTCGCAAAAGAGTGAAGTGTGAAGTTTAATTATAAAAGGGACTTATTTGTCTCATGTCTGACGAGGTCTATATCATTGATACGATGAAGAGGATTCCGCAGAGGGGTTGGCCGGATGTGTTTGAAGTCAACAGAGCGACAAGGTTGGTGTTGTGGTGCGCTAGTACCGATACGGTGACCGAGTCCAAGTAGCGATGAAGTTGGCGCATAGGGCCGTCGAGTGATCGCGTAACTTGTGTAAAAAATGGCACAAGCCAACGAAATAATTTCTCGAGGAAATTTGATGTGTGCTGAAATGATTTGTGTGAATAACACCCATAGACACCCGCTGGGAGTGCAAGGGGCTTGCTGGTTAACCAGCAAGAGTTTGAAAGAGCGAAGGATCCGTTCGAACTTGTCGAAGCGATGGATCCGATTAAACTCATTGGAATAATGGCTCAAATAAAACAGAAGTGTAGTGTTTCGACTAAGTGGCAGCCCCGGAGGACCGATGCAAACTTGAAACGAAGAATGACACATGGTGTTCGTGAATGATGTATGCGAAAAAATGGAAGTTGGACTCGGGAGTCACATAACCAGTACTAAGCAAGTATGTGAAAATAAGCAGTCGAGCGTAGAGGTACACTCAGTGGCGTGGCCTCCGAGTGAACGTGATGTGTGAATTACGGGATGCTCGGGAAGATGGAAATAACAGAATGTAAAATGACTTAGCTGTCTGAAGGTGCGCGAGTGGCCGAGTGGTGATGAGGCGACCAACCGAGTGGCGACGCGCGGGGCGGCCAAGTGGTGATGAGGTGACCAACCGATGGCGACGCGCAGGGCAGCCGAGTGGCGACGCGCGGGGCGGCCGAGTGGTTATGAGGTGACCAACCAAGTGGTGATGCGCGGGGCGGCCGAGTGGTGATGCGGTGACCAACCAGTGGCGACGCGCGGGGCGGCCGAGTGGTTATGAGGTGACCAACCAATGGCGATGCGCGGGGCGGCCGAGTAGTTATGAGGTGACCAACCGAGTGGACACGCGTGATGTCTACTACACAACCTTCTTCTTGTAGACGTTGTTGGGCCTCCAAGTGCAGAGGTTTGTAGGACAGTAGCAAATTTCTCTCAAGTGGATGACCTAAGGTTTATCAATCCGTAGGAGGCGTAGGATGAAGATGGTCTCTCTCAAGCAACCCTGCAACCAAATAACAAAGAGTCTCTTGTGTCCCCAACACACCCAATACAATGGTAAATTGTATAGGTGCACTAGTTCAGCGAAGAGATGGTGATACACGTGGTATATGGATGGAGATATGAGTATTTGTAATCTGAAATAATAAAAACAGCTAGGTAACAAGTGATAAAAGTGAGCGTAAACGGTATTGCAATGTGTGGAAACAAGGCCTAGGGTTCATACTTTCGCAAGTGTAAGTTCCCTCAACAATACTAACATAATTGGATCACATAACTATCCCTCAACATGCAACAAAGAGTCACTCCAAAGTCACTAATAGCGGAGAACGAACGAAGAGATTATGGTAGGGTACGAAACCACCTCAAAGTTATTCTTTCCGATCAATCCGTTGGGCTATTCCTATAAGTGTCACAAACAGCCCTAGAGTTCGTACTAGAATAACACCTTAAGACACAAATCAACCAAAACCCTAATGTCACCTAGATACTCCATTGTCACCTCAAGTATCCGTGGGTATGATTATACGATATGCGTCACACAATCTCAGATTCATCTATTCCACCAACACAAAGGACCTCAAAGAGTGCCCCAAAGTTTCTATAGCGACGCGCGGACGGCCGAGTGGTTATGACGTGACCAACCGATAGCGACGCGCGGGATGGCCGGGTGACAAGGACATATTCGACCGAGTGGCTACGCGTGTGGCGGCCGAATGTCCAGACATTTTAATTGTCTGATAAAACCTGCACATTGCCGGAAGTTTAATTGTCCGTCTATAAAATGTACGAGGTTGAAATATGAAAGGAAGACTTAGCTTTTCAGGCAAGCCGATGAAGACATGTCCTCTGAATAACCGCAAGGAGTGGTTGAATGGTGTGGACATGTCTAACAGATGTCGGTGTGCAAGGCGACCGAGCGGTGATGAAGACATGTCCAGTGTCGAGTGTTTGTCCGACGGTCGCAGTAGTTTGTTAACCGTCTGAGTAAACTGTATGTCTCGGTGAACCTGGACGTTACAGAATGTCGGCGTCGGAAGAGGAAGCTCACGCGCGCACATGGGCGTGACTGGCTCGAGGAAGGAGCCGCTTCGGGTATGTGCTGCATTGGGAAGTTGATGTCGGAGGATGGCGTGGCCGCTTGCAGGGGCACAGCCAGCCCCCGATAAATCTGTACGTTAGGCGGTCGAGTAAAAAGGTGAATCGATCAACGGGATCCAGGGACTTGACAGCCAGACGAGCGCCGTTCAAGTGAACGCCTCATCCGAATGCACCCGCATGTCCGAGTGAACCACATCTGGGCTGCGATCCGGTCACCGTGCCATCAATCGAGTGGAATAAAAGATGAGCCGGTCCGGTGACTACATGTTAGTCGTCTGTACATAGCTCAAACAAAATGTCTATCCGAGTGAACCACCATCCGGAGACGATGACGGACGTGTGACCTGCAAATTAGTAGGAAACATAGCTACGGATATATTTTGATGGACAAAGGGTCCCTGCACGGATGCATCTTGCAAGGATTAAATGCCGTGGATGGTTATGCATGCATGCATGCACAATTATACCCTTAGAAGTTTTGACCGTGGTAATTAAGGAACTGACGTTGAAAATCCTCACCTGATGAGGCGCTTAAAAAAGCAATTATACCTTTAGAAGGAGGCCCACGCAGTCACAAACGAGGAAAGTGCCCACGTCTAAAATCTATACGTGCACGCAAGAGGAGTTAATTAGTTGGTAATTAAGGAAGAGTTAAAACCGCCCATGCATGTAGTGGACGTTTTCCTTTCCCACGGCCATTCATGTCCTGCATGCAGGAGATAAATTGGAAGGAATTAAAGATTAGAAGGAAAGTGGAAGGCGAGGCACAGAGCTCCCTGGACGGCCACGACAGCGGCGGTTTTTGGCACCGATCCACCGCGAGAGGCGGCCGCGACGAATCCGAGTGCTGGGCGGCATCTTCCTGCGAGGCCGCGCGTGGGCGGCGTTGAGTCGATCTGGCGGCTCCCGTCTTGTCGTGATCGGAGACGTGGACAGCCCCGGCGCTGGTGCCGCGTCCCGTCCGTGCATCCACCGCGGGGGTCGCCGTGCGGCGGTTTTCGAGGGACGCCATCGCAATGTGCCGTGTCAGGACGTCGCGGAGCGGCCGTTGCAGTACTAGGCCTGCGCGCACGTCACAGTGACCACAGCCGAGCGCCCGTGTTGCCAGATGGACTGTTGAGCGCCTACGCTCGTTGTAGCCGGCTGACGGGCGGGTTGAAGTCGATTGAGAAGAGGAAGCAGGAGGTGCAGTCCGGCGCGCTGGCGGCCGTGTGTGAGGACGGATGGCCACGACTCATGCACCGCGTTGATGCCCTTTTCCCTTCCCCATCTCTTGTCTGATTTATTCATGCATGGGTGTGTCTGATCTTATAAGAGGAAAAGACAAACTCGTTGTTAGACAATGTACTATAAAAAGACTAGATTAAATGGATATTTCCCTGATCCTTTTGTTTGTACGAATGGCGCGATGACCAAAGCTCTAGCGGCCAATTTCTTTGGCGATGGTAGTTGATTCGCCGTTGAAGATTGAAGAAAAAACTATTTGCATCATGGCTCGATAGACACCATGCCCCACGGTGGGCACCAACTATCGTGGGAATGATTCGGACAATAATAAGGTATAGGGTAACGGAGCATGATCTATCGAGATACATATGAGTGACACGGTGGTTTTAGCGAGTTCAGGCCTCTCATGGTGGAGATAACAACCCTACGTCTCGTGCTCCGGAGAGGCTTTGTTATATCTGAGTATGTATCCGAAGATTACTATGTGTGTTTGAGAGAGAGAGAGAGGGGAGAGCGGATCTCCATGCGTGAGCTATGTCATGAGGCTAGAGAGAGAGAGAGAGAGAAGTGGAAGAAAAAAGAGCCTACCCCAAGACTAGTGGTGGGGGGTGGCTTATATAGAGTGCGCCACCCCTCACCTCCTATGTTACATTGTGGGGTATGAATGCCATAATGCCAGCTCACTACTAAGCCTTCACTATGTGAATGATGCTTCGACTGCTTTGTTGTCTGCTGGTTTTCGCATACCCGAGTGAGTCGTACGGTCGAGGGGTGAACTGTCATCCGAGTGGATGGTATGTTGCTTGGTCGAGTGGATAGTATGCTGCTTGTCCGAGTGGATAGTATGTCTGTATGAATGAGATTTATTTGGACCCACCTCATGTGTGGACCCCATGCTGTGATATTTTGACCCTTCGTGGGCCTACCTGTTATGTGTATCCTCAACACTCCCCTCCCCTCCCTCGCGTCGCCCCGCTCGGGTGACACCAGGGGTGAGGGAGTCCTGGATTAGGGGGTCTCCGGACAGCCGGACTATATCCTTTGGCCGGACTGTTGGACTATGAAGATACGAGATTGAAGACTTCGTCCCGTGTCCGGATGGGATTCTACTTGGCGTGGAAGGCAAGCTAGGCAATACGGATATGCATATCTCCTACTTTGTAATCGACCTTGTGTAACCCTAGCCTCCTCCGGTGTCTATATAAACTGGAGGGTTTTACCGTAGGACAACATACAATCATACCATAGGCTAACTTCTAGGGTTTAGCCTCTCTGATCTCGTGGTAGATCTACTCTTGTACTACTCATATTATCAAGAATAATCAAGCAGGACATAGGGTATTACCTCCATCAAGAGGGCCCGAACCTGGGTAAAACATCGTGTCCCCTGCCTCCTGTTACCATCCGCCTAGACGCACAGTTCGGGACCCCCTACCCGAGATCCGCCAGTTTTGACACCGACATTGGTGCTTTCATTGAGAGTTCCTCTATGTCATCACCGTTAGGCTTGATGGCTCCTTCGATCATCGATAGCAATGCAGTCCAAGGTGAGAATTTTCTCCCCGGACAGATCTTTGTATTCGGCGGCTTCGCACTGCGGGCCAACTCACTTGGCCATCTGGAGCAGATCGAGAGTTACGCCCCTGGCCACCAGGTCAGGTTTGGAAGCTTAAACTACACGGCCGACATCCGCGGAGACTTGATCTTTGACGGATTCGAGCCCCTGCCGAGTGTGCCGCACGGTCACGATGAGCATGATTTAGCTCTACCATCGGACAGTGTTCAGGAGACCGCACTGGCAACCGCTCTGACCCTCAATTCGGAGCCAATGCGCCATCCATGGATGGGTGGATAGACCCCACCACGGAGGCCGCATTCTCAGCGGCGATCGAGCCGAATATCGACCTTACCCTTCACAAGAGCCGTGACGCCAAATTTCCGATTCTTCCCCGGCCACGGACTCCGAACCGCCTGCGCACGTGCCTATCAAACCCGACTGGGCGCCGATCATGGAGTTCACCTCCGCAGATATCTTTCAGCACTCGCCCTTCGGCGACATACTGAACTCATTAAGGTCTCTCTCCCTGTCAGGAGAGTCCTGGCCGAACTATGTTTGGCAGGATTGGGATGCGGATGACGAAGAAATTCGCTGCCCACCCACCACCCACTTAGTAGCCACTGTCGACGATTTGACCGACATGCTCGACTTCGACTCCGAAGACATCGACGGTCTGGACGATGATGCAGGAGACAAACAGGAACCACTGCCCACAGGGCACTGGATGCCCACTTCATCATATGATGTATACATGGTGGACACACCCAAAGAAAACGATGACGAGGAACGGAAGGACGCAGCGAAGGGTTGTTCCCTCGAGAAGCAGTCAAAGCGGCGGCGTAAGCGCCGCTCCAAATCCCACCTCGGCAGAAGCAGCGATCATATAAACCCAGCGGTAGAGCAAGGCGAGCCAGCGGATGACAAACACGGCATTGAACCATCGTCCGACCACGGCAACACGGAGAATCAAACCGAACAACCCGACTCTGTCGAAGACAACAGTCTGGATAACATCACACCGGGCAGGCACCCGGAGCAACAGAGTACCTGTAAAAGGCTTGTTGCCACTGCGAGGAGTCTGAAAAAGCAGAAGCAAAAGCTCAGGGCTGCACAAGACACACTCAGAATCAGATGGAGTGAAGTACTCAACACTGAAGCGAAGTACGTCGGTAATCGCCACACCAAGAGCTACCCGAAGCGAAAGTTGCTACCTGAATTTGATGAGGAGGCCTTAGATCCCCCGCAATCAAAAAACAAAACGGCCTTCCGGTCGGATAGACGACCTCGTGGCCAACATAGAGCGGCAAACGACGCCGCACATAGGCCAGTACGCGATCCACGTGAGGGCTCACATCAAAAGGATGGCGCAATCAGATCCATCTACGGGCCATGCAAGCGCGCTCCAGCATACAATGCAACACAACAAACATCCCAACATCACGGTACACCCAAATACAGGGGTGCCGCACACCCCCTATGTTTTACCGATGAGGTGCTGGACCACGAATTTCTAGAGAGATTCAAACCCGTAAACATAGAGGCGTACGATAGAACGACAGACCCTGGGGTCTGGGTTGAGGACTACATACTCCATATCCATATGGCTCGAGGAAACGATCTCCACGCCATCAAGTACTTACCCCTCAAGCTCAAAGGGCCAGCTCGGCACTGGCTTAAAAGCCTCCCCAAAAACTCCATTGGAAGCTGGGAAAAGCTCGAAGACGCTTTTCGGGCAAATTTTCAAGGGACCTATGTCCGACCACCGGATGCAGACGATTTGAGTCATATAACTCAACAGCCCGGAGAGTCAGCCCGAAAGCTTTGGAACAGGTTCCTCACTAAAAAGAACCAAATAGTCGACTGCCCGAACGCCGAAGCCTTAGCAGCTTTTAAGCACAGCGTTCTAGATGAATGGCTTGCCAGACACCTCGGCCAAGAAAAGCCGAGAACAATGACAGCATTAACAAGCCTCATGACCCGCTTTTGCGCGGGCGAGGATAGCTGGTTAGCCCGATGCAGCACCAGCGACCCAAGTACATCTGAAGTCAGGGACAAAAATGGGAAACCACGACGCAGCAAAAACAAGCGCCGGAATAAAGAAGACATCCCAAAGAGCGCGGTGGTAGACACCGGATTTAGAAGCTCTCGGCCAGGTCAACAAAAGCTGCCCTCCAAAGGTAGCAAAGACAAACTGTCCAGCCTAAACAAGATTCTGGATAAAATATGTCAGATCCACAGCACCCCCGATAGACCTGCAAATCATACCCATAGAGAATGTTGGGTCTTCAAGCAGTCCGGCAAGCTCAACACCGAACATAAGGGGCAGGATACACCAAGAGAAGACGAGGATGAGCCTCGCAAGCAAAGCACTAGGGAACAGAAGAAATTCCCACCAGAAGTCAAAACAGTAAACGTGTTACACGTGACAAAGGGGAGAAACAAAGCGGCACTCCTAGAGACACATGCCCCAGGGCCTATCACCGCGGAGTTCTGCCACTGGTCGTCCCAACAGATCACCTTTGACCATCAGGATTACTCGGCAAGTATCCGACGTGCAGGATGGGTTGCCTTGGTATTAGACCCAATAATTAACGGATACCACTTCACACGAGTCCTGATGGACGGCGGTAGCAGTTTAAACCTGATATATCAGGACACAGTCCGCAAAATGGGGATAGACCCAACAAGAATAAGCCATAGCGATACTACCTTTAAAGGAGTAACGACAGGCCCAGAAGCCCATTGCACGGGCTCCCTGCGAGTAGAGGTTATATTCGGCTTTCCCGATAACTTCCGCAGCGAAAAGTTAACCTTCCACATCGCTCCGTTCCAAAGTGGCTATCAAGCACTACTCGGACGCGAAGCTTTCGCTCGCTTTAACTCAATACCGCATTACGCTTCTCTCATGCTTAAGATGCCCGTGTTGGGGAACATAGCAGAAATTCAAAATTTTCCTACGTGTCACCAAGATCTATCTATGGAGAGACCAGCAACGAGTAGAAAGAGAATGCATCTACATACCCTTGTAGATCGCTAAGCGGAAGCGTTCAAGTGAACGGGGTTGATGGAGTCGTACTCGTCGTGATTCAAATCACCGATGATCAAGTGCCGAACGCACGGCACCTCCGCGTTCAACACACATACAGCCCGGTGACGTCTCCCAAGCCTTGATCCAGCAAGGAGAGAGGGAGAGGTTGAGGAAGACTCCATCCAGCAGCAGCACAACGGCGTGGTGGTGGTGGAGGAGCGTGGCAATCCTGCAGGGCTTCGCCAAGCACCGCGGGAGAGGAGGAGTACTTGTGAGAGGGGGAGGGCTGCGCCAGAACTTCGTCTCTATCTCCCATGCGCCTCCCCACTATATATAGGGGTGGAGGGGCTGGTTTCTTGCCCTCCAAGTCCATTGGGGCGTTGGCCAAGGTGGGAGGAAAGAAATCCCATCATTTCCTTCCCCACCGATTGTTATCCCCCCTTTTTAGGGATCTTGATCTTATCCCTTCGGGATATGATCTTATTCCTTCTAAGGGGGGATCTTGTTGCGCCTTGACCAGGGATGTGGGGCCTTGCCCCCACTACCCACGTTCATGTGGGTCCCCCCATGCAGGTTGGCCCCACTCCGGAACCTTCTAGAACCTTCCCGGTACAATACCGAAAAATCCCGAACATTTTCCGGTGGCCAAAATAGGACTTCCCATATATAAATCTTTACCTCCGGACCATTCCAGAACTCCTCGTGACGTCCGGGATCTCATCCGGGACTCCGAACAACATTCGGTAACCACATACAAACTTCCTTTATAACCCTAGCGTCATCGAACCTTAAGTGTGTAGACCCTACGGGTTCGGGAGACATGTAGACATGACCGAGACGTTCTCCGGTCAATAACCAACAGCGGGATCTGGATACCCATGATGGCTCCCACATGTTCCACGATGATCTCATCGGATGAACCACGATGTCAAGGACTTAATCAATCCCGTATTCAATTCCCTTTGTCTATCGGTATGTTACTTGCCCGAGATTCGATCGTCGGTATCCAATACCTTGTTCAATCTCGTTACCGGCAAGTCACTTTACTCGTTCCGTAACACATCATCCCGTGATCAACTCATTGGTCACATTGCGCATATGATGATGTCCTACCGAGTGGGCCCAGAGATACCTCTCCGTTTACACGGAGTGACAAATCCCAGTCTCGATCCGCATAAAACAATAGATACTTTCGGAGATACCTGTAGTGCACCTTTATAGTCACCCAGTTACGTTGTGACGTTTGATACATCCAAAGCACTCCTACGGTATCCAGGAGTTACACGCTCTCATGGTCGAAGGAAGAGATACTTGACATTGGCAAAGCTCTAGCAAATGAACTACACGATCTTTTGTGCTAGTCTTAGGATTGGGTCTTGTCCATCACATCATTCTCCTAATGATGTGATCCCGTTATCAACGACATCCAATGTCCATAGCCAGGAAACCATGACTATCTGTTGATCACAACGAGCTAGTCAACTAGAGGCTCACTAGGGACATATTGTGGTCTATGTATTCACACGTGTATTACGATTTCCGGATAATACAGTTATAGCATGAATAAAAGACAATTATCATGAACAAGGAAATATAATAATAATACTTTTATTATTGCCTCTAGGGCATATTTCCAACAGTCTCCCACTTGCACTAGAGTCAATAATCTAGTTCACATCGCCATGTGATTAACACTCACAGGTCACATCGCCATGTCACTAATACCCAAGAGTTTACTAGAGTCAGTAGTCTAGTTCACATCACTATGTGATTAACACTCAATGAGTTTTATGTTTGATCATGTTGCTTGTGAGAGAGGTTTTAGTCAACGGGTCTGAACCTTTCAGATCCGTGTGTGCTTTACAAATCTCTATGTCATCTCCTAGATGCAGCTACCACGCTCTATTTGGAGCTATTCCAAACAACTGTTCTACTTGGAGCTATTCTAAATTATTGCTCCATTATATGTATCCGGTCTCTCTACTCAGAGCTATCCGGATAGGTGTCAAGCTTGCATCGTCGTAACCTTTACGACGAACTCTTTTACCACCTCCATAATCGAGAAAATTCCTTAGTCCACTAGTTACTAAGGATAACTTTGACCGCTGTCCTGTGAGCAATTCTTGGATCACTCTTGTACCCCTTGACTGACTCATGGCAAGGCACACTTCAGGTGCGGTACACAGCATAGCATACTGAAGAGCCTACGTCTTAAGCATAGGGGACGACCTTCGTCCTTTCTCTCTATTCTGCCGTGGTCGAGCTTTAAGTCTTAACTTCGTACCTTACAACTCAGGCAAGAACTCCTTCTTTGACTGGTCCATCTTGAACACCTTCAAGATCATGTCAAGGTATGTGCTCATTTGAATGTATTATTAAGCATTTTGATCTATCCTTATAGATCTTGATGCTCAATGTTCAAGTAGCTTAATCCAGGCTTTCCATTGAAAAACACTTTCAAAATAACCCTATATGCTTTCCAGAAATTCTACGTCATTTCTGATCAACAATATGTCAACAACATATACTCATCAGAAATTCTATAGTGCTCCCACTCACTTCTTTGGAAATACAAGTTTCTCATAAACTTTGTACAAACCCAAAATTTTTGATCATCATCAAAGCATACATTCCAACTCCGAGATGCTCACTCCAGTCCTTAGAAGGATTGCTGGAGCTTTGCATACTTATTAGCATCTTTCGGGATTGACAAAACCTTCCGGTTGTATCACATACAACCTTTCCTCATTAAAATCGTCGAGGAAACAATGTTTTGACATCCTATCTGCAAGATTTCATAAATAATGCAGTAATCACTAATATAATTCCAACAGACTCTTAGCATCGCTACGAGTGAGAAAATCTCATCGTAGTCAACTCCTTGAACTTGTCGGAAAACATCTTAACAACAAGTCGAGCTTTCTTAATGGTGACATTTACCATCATTGTCCGTCTTCCTTTTGAAATCCATATGTACTCACTAGCCTTACGACCATCGAGCCGTTCTGCCAAAGTCTACACTTTGTTTTCATACATGGATCCTCTCTCGGATTTTATGGCCTCAAGCCATTTATCGGAATCCGGGCTCACCATTGCTTCTCAATAGCTCGTAGGTTCATTGTTGTCCAGCAACATGACTTCCAAGACAGGATTACGTACCACTCTGATGTAGTACGTATCCTTGTCATCCCACGAGGTTTGGTAGTGACTTGATCCGAAGTTTCATGATCAATATCATAAGCTTCCACTTCAATTGGTGTAGGTGCCCCAGGAACAACTTCCTGTGCTCTGCCACACACTAGTTGAAGAGACGGTTCAATAACCTCATCAAGTTTCCACCATCCTCCCACTCAATTCTTTCGAGAGAAACTTTTCCTCGAGAAAGGACCCGATTCAAGAAACAATCCATATTGCTTTCGGATCTGAATTAGGAGGTATACCCAACTATTTTGGGTTTCCTATGAAGATGCATTTTATCCGCTTTGGGTTCGAGCTTATCAACCTGAAACTTTTTCATATAAGCGTCGCAGCCCCAAACTTTTAAGAAACGACAACTTAGGTTTCTCTAAACCATAATTCATACGGTGTCATCTCAATGGAATTACGTGGTGCCCTATTTAAAGTGAATGTGGTTGTCTCTAATGCCTAACCCATGGACAATAGTGGTAATTCGATAAGAGACATCATGGTACGCACCATATCCAATAGGGTGCAACTATGATGTTCGGACACACCATCACACTATGGTGTTCCAGGCGGTATTAATTGCGAAACAATTTCCACAATGTCTTAATTGTGTGCCAAAACTCGTAACTCAGATATTCATCTCTATGATCATATCATAGACATTTTATCCTCTTGTCACAATGATCTTCTACTTCACTCTGAAACTACTTGAACCATTCAATAATTCAGACTTGTGTTTCATCAAGTAAATATTCTCAACATCTACTCGAATCATCTATGAAGTAAGATCATAACGATATTCACTGCATGCCTCAGCACTCATTGGATTGGACACATCAAAATGTGTTACTTCCAACAAGTTGCTATCTTGTTCCATCTTACTGAAAACGAGGCTTTTCAGTCATCTTGCCCATGTGGTATGATTTGCATATCTCAAGTGATTCAAAATCAAGTGAGTCCAAACGGTCCATTTGCATGGAGTTTCTTCATGCATATACACCAATAGACATGGTTCGCATGTCTCAAACTTTTCAAAAACGAGTGAGTCCAAAGATCCATCAACATGGAGCTTCTTCATGCGTTTTATACCATTATGACTTACATGGCAGTGCCACAAGTAAGTGGTACTATCATTACTATCTTATATCTTTTGGCATGAAAATGTGTATCACTACGATCGAGATTTAATAAACCATTCAGGTTTAATACTAATCTTGATGGTAGAGGGAGCGTGCGATGTTTGATCACATCAAACTTGGAAACACTTCCAACATATATCGTCAGCTCACCTTTAGCTAGTGTTTATTCCGTAGCTTTTATTTCGAGTTACTAACACTTAGCAACCGAACCGGTATCTAATACCCTGGTGCTACTAGGAGTACTAGTAAAGTACACATTAACATAATGTATATCCAATATACTTCTATCGACCTTGCCAGCCTTCTTATCTACCAAGTATCTAGGGTAATTCTGCTCCAGCGGCTATTCCCCTTATCACAGAAGCACTTAGTCTCGGGTTTGGGTTCAATCTCGGGTTTCTTCACTGGTGCAGCAGCTGATTTGCCGTTTCATGAAGTATCCCTTCTTGCACTTGCCCTTCTTGAAACTAGTGGTTTCACCAACCATCAACAATTGATGCTCCTTCTTGATTTCTACTTTCGCGGTGTCAAACATCGCGAATACCTCAAGGATCATCATATCTATCCCTGATATGTTATAGTTCATCACGAAGCTCTAGCAGCTTGGTGGTAATGACTTTGGGGAAACATCACTATCTCATCTGGAAGATTAACTCCCACTTGATTCAAGTGATTGTTGCACTCAGACAATCTGAGCACAAGCTCAACGATTGAGCTTTTCTCCCTTAGTTTGCAGGCTAAGAAAATCGCCGGAGGTCTCATACCTCTTGACGTGGGCACGAGCCTGAAATCCCAATTTCAGCCCTCGAAACATCTCATATGTTCCGCGACGTTTCGAAAATGTCTTTGGTGCCTCTACTTAAACCATTTAACTGAACTATCACGTAGTTATCAAAACGTGTATGTTCGATGTTCGAAACATCCACAAACGACGTTTGGGGTTCAGCACACTGAGCAGTGCATTAAGGACATAAGCGTTCTACTGTCCGCATAATCGCTACTGTCAACTTTCAACTATATTTTCTCTAGGAACATATCTAAACAGTGGAACTAAAGCGCGAGCTTACGACATAATTTGCAAAAAGGTCTTTTGACTATGTTCAAGATAATTAAGTTCATCTTATGAACTCCCACTCAGATAGACATCCCTCTAGTCATCTAAGTGATTACATGATCCAAGTCAACTAGGCCGTGTCCGATCATCACGTGAGACGGACTAGTCATCATCGGTGAACATCTTCATGTTGATCGTATCTACTATACGACTCATGCTCGACCTTTCGGTCTCCGTGTTCCGAGGCCATGTCTGCACATGCTAGGCTCATCAAGTTAACCCTAAGTGTTTTCGCTGTGTAAAACTGTCTTACACCCGTTGTATGTGAACGTAAGAATCCATCACACCCGATCATCACGTGGTGCTTAGAAGCGACGAACTGTAGCAACGGTGCACAGTTAGGGGAGAACACTTCTTGAAATTGTTGTAAGGGATCATCTTATTTACTACCGTCGTCCTAAGTAAACAAGATGCATAAACATAATAAACATCACATGCAATTATATAGTAGTGACATGATATGGCCAATATCATATAGCTCCATTGATCTCCATCTTCGGGGCTCCATGATCATCATTGTTACCGGCATGACACCATGATCTCCATCATCATGATCTCCATCATCGTGTCTCCATGAAGTCGTCTCGCCAACTTATTACTTCTACTACTATGGCTACCAGTTAGCAATAAAGTAAAGTAATTACATGGCATTGTTCAATGACACGCAGGTCATACAATAAATAAAGACAATTCCTATGGCTCCTGCCGGTTGTCATACTCATCGACATGCAAGTCGTGAATCCTATTACAAGAACATGATCAATCTCGTACATCACATATCATTCATCACATTCTTGTTGGCCATATCACATCACATAGCATACCCTGCAAAAACAAGTTAGACGTCCTCTAATTGTTGTTGCATGTTTTACGTGGCTGCTATGGGTTTCTAGCAAGAACGTTTCTTACCTACGCAACACCACAACGTGATATGCCAATTGCTATTTACCCTTCATAAGGACCCTTGTCATCGAATCCGTTCCGACTAAAGTGGGAGAGACTGGCACCCGCTAGCCACCTTATGCACCAAGTGCATGTCAATCGGTGGAACCTGTCTCACGTAAGAGTACGTGTAAGGTCGGTCCGGGCCGCTTCATCCCACAATACCGTCGAAACAAGATTGGACTAGTAACGGTAAGCATATTGAACAAAATCAACGCCCACAACTACTTTGTGTTCTACTCGTGCAAAGAATCTACGCAATAGACCTAGCTCATGATGCCACTGTTGGGGAACATAGCAGAAATTCAAAATTTTCCTACGTGTCACCAAGATCTATCTATGGAGAGACCAGCAACGAGTAGAAAGAGAATGCATCTACATACCCTTGTAGATCGCTAAGCGGAAGCGTTCAAGTGAACGGGGTTGATGGAGTCGTACTCGTCGTGATTCAAATCACCGATGATCAAGTGCCGAACGCACGGCACCTCCGCGTTCAACACACATACAGCCCGGTGACGTCTGCCAAGCCTTGATCCAGCAAGGAGAGAGGGAGAGGTTGAGGAAGACTCCATCCAGCAGCAGCACAACGGCGTGGTGGTGGTGGAGGAGCGTGGCAATCCTGCAGGGCTTCGCCAAGCACCGCGGGAGAGGAGGAGTACTTGTGAGAGGGGGAGGGCTGTGCCAGAACTTCGTCTGTAGCTCCCATGCGCCTCCCCACTTTATATAGGGGTGGAGGGGCTGTTTTCTTGCCCTCCAAGTCCATTGGGGCGTTGTCCAAGGTGGGAGGAAAGAAATCCCATCATTTCCTTCCCCACCGATTGTTATCCCCCCTTTTTAGGGATCTTGATCTTATCCCTTCGGGATATGATCTTATTCCTTCTAAGGGGGGATCTTGTTGCGCCTTGACCAGGGGTGTGGGGCCTTGCCCCCACTACCCACGTTCATGTGGGTCCCCCCATGCAGGTGGGCCCCACTCCGGAACCTTCTAGAACCTTCCCGGTACAATACCGAAAAATCCTGAACATTTTCCGGTGGCCAAACTAGGACTTCCCATATATAAATCTTTACCTCCGGACCATTCCGGAACTCCTCGTGACGTCCGGGATCTCATCCGGGACTCCGAACAACATTCAGTAACCACATACAAACTTCCTTTATAACCCTAGCGTCATCGAACCTTAAGTGTGTAGACCCTACGGGTTCGGGAGACATGTAGACATGACCGAGACGTTCTCCGGTCAATAACCAACAGCGGGATCTGGATACCCATGATGGCTCCCACATGTTCCACGATGATCTCATCGGATGAACCACGATGTCAAGGACTTAATCAATCCCGTATTCAATTCCCTTTGTCTATCGGTATGTTACTTGCCCGAGATTCGATCGTCGGTATCCAATACCTTGTTCAATCTCGTTACCGGCAAGTCACTTTACTCGTTCCGTAACACATCATTCCGTGATCAACTCCTTGGTCACATTGCGCATATGATGATGTCCTACCGAGTGGGCCCAGAGATACCTCTCCGTTTACACGGAGTGACAAATCCCAGTCTCGATCCGCATAAAACAATAGATACTTTCGGAGATACCTGTAGTGCACCTTTATAGTCACCCAGTTACGTTGTGACGTTTGATACACCCAAAGCACTCCTACAGTATCCAGGAGTTACACGCTCTCATGGTCGAAGGAAGAGATACTTGACATTGGCAAAGCTCTAGCAAATGAACTACACGATCTTTTGTGCTAGTCTTAGGATTGGGTCTTGTCCATCACATCATTCTCCTAATGATGTGATCCCGTTATCAACGACATCCAATGTCCATAGCCAGGAAACCATGACTATCTATTGATCACAACGAGCTAGTCAACTAGAGGCTCACTAGGGACATATTGTGGTCTATGTATTCACACGTGTATTACGATTTCCGGATAATACAGTTATAGCATGAATAAAAGACAATTATCATGAACAAGGAAATATAATAATAATACTTTTATTATTGCCTCTAGGGCATATTTCCAACAGCCCGGTCCACGCGGCATCATTACAATAAATGGAAATATTGAGCGCTCCTTGCGCACGGAAGACCGTGCGGCTGCCTTGGCATCCGCACACTAAACGGCCTCACCAACTAAAGCATCTGATAGGTCGTTAAGACCACGGACGCGGTTAGACGAGTCCGGTGCAGCTATATGTAATTAATACAGGTTTGATGGCTATACCCCTATTACAATACAAGGGGCTCAACGCGTGCAAACAAGTGACAATTAGGCTCAGCCTTACTCATCTTGAACTGTGCATGGTTTCTTTAGTATAACCTACCTTTTTGCACGACAACTTTTCAACTAAGTTCCTTTCTTTTACAGATGACCATCATGCTACACCCGTCCAGGATATGGCACAACGGAGACACAGGCGCAGACGTGCAGCAGGGACCCGTTTCAAGGATTCTTTTTAGATTAAGACCCTGCGTAAACCTTTTTTACTGTCTCTTGTTGATACACATCCCCCGGATTCTCAGTACAATTGAGAAGGTGTTGGAAATATGCCCTAGAGGCAATAATAAAAGTATTATTATTATATTTCCTTGTTCATGATAATTGTCTTTTATTCATGCTATAACTGTATTATTCGGAAATCGTAATACACGTGTGAATACATAGACCACAATATGTCCCTAGTGAGCCTCTAGTTGACTAGCTCGTTGTGATCAACAGATAGTCATGGTTTCCTGACTATGGACATTGGATGTCGTTGATAACGGGATCACATCATTAGGAGAATGATGTGATGGACAAGACCCAATCCTAAGACTAGCACAAAAGATCGAGTAGTTCATTTGCTAGAGCTTTGCGAATGTCAAGTATCTCTTCCTTTGACCATGAGATCGTATAACTCCTGGATACCGTAGGAGTGCTTTGGGTGTATCAAACGTCACAACGTAACTGGGTGACTATAAAGGTGCACTACAGGTATCTCCGAAAGTATCTATTGTTTTATGCGGATCGAGACTGGGATTTGTCACTCCGTGTAAACGGAGAGGTATCTCTGGGCCCACTCGGTAGGACATCATCATATGCGCAATGTGACCAAGGATTTGATCACGGGATGATGTGTTACGGAACGAGTAAAGTGACTTGCCGATAACAAGATTGAACAAGGTATTGGATACCGACGATCGAATCTCGGGCAAGTAAAATACCGCTAGACAAAGGGAATTGTATACGGGATTGATTAAGTCCTTGACATCGTGGTTCATCCGATGAGATCATCGTGGAACATGTGGGAGCCAACATGGGTATCCAGATCCCGCTGTTGGTTATTGACTGGAGAACGTCTCGGTCATGTCTGCATGTCTCCCGAACCCGTAGGGTCTACACACTTAAGGTTCGATGACGCTAGGGTTATAAAGGAAGCTTGTATGTGGTTACCGAATGTTGTTCGGAGTCCCGGATGAGATCCCGGACGTCACGAGGAGTTCCGGAATGGTCCGGAGGTAAAGATTTATATATAGGAAGTCCTGTTTCAGCAATCGGGACAAGTTTCGGGGTCATCGGTATTGTACCGGGACCACCGGAAGGGTCCCGGGAGCCCACCGGGTGGGGCCACCTGCCCCGGGGGGCCACATGGGCTGTAGGGGGTGCGCCTTGGCCTACATGGGCCAAGGGCACCAGCCCCAAGAGGCCCATGCGCAAGGAAACTTGGAGAGGGAAGAGTCCTAAAGGGGGAAGGCACCTCCGAGGTGCCTTGGGGAGAATGGACTCCTCCCCATCCTTAGCCGCACCCCTTCCTTGGAGGAGGGGGCAAGGCTGCGCCCTCCCCCTCTCCCTTGGCCCTATATATAGTGGGGAAAAGGAGGAGCAATCATACCTAAGGCCTTTGGTTGCCTCCCTCTCCCTCCCGTGACACATCTCCTCTCCCGTAGGTGCTCGGCGAAGCCCTGCAGGATTGCCACGCTCCTCCACCACCACCACGCCGTTGTGCTGCTGTTGGATGGAGTCTTCCTCAACCTCTCCCTCTCTCCTTGCTGGATCAAGGCGTGGGAGACGTCACCGGGCTGTACGTGTGTTGAACGCGGAGGTGCCGTCCGTTCGGCACTTGATCATCGGTGATCTGAATCACGACGAGTACGACTCCATCAACCCCGTTCACTTGAACGCTTCCGCTTAGCGATCTACAAGGGTATGTAGATGCACTCCTCCTTTCTACTCGTTGCTGGTCTCTCCATAGATAGATCTTGGTGTTTCGTAGGAAAATTTTTGAATTTCTGCTACGTTCCCCAACAGTGGCATCATGAGCTAGGTCTATTGCGTAGATTCTATGCACGAGTAGAACACAAAGTAGTTGTGGGCGTTGATTTTGTTCAATATGCTTGCCGTTACTAGTCTTATCTTGATTCGGCGGCATCGTGGGATGAAGCGGCCCGGACCGACCTTACACGTACTCTTACGTGAGACTGGTTCCACCGACTGACATGCACTAGATGCATAAGGTGGCTAGCGGGTGTCTGTCTCTCCTACTTTAGTCGGATCGGATTCGATGAAAAGGGTCCTTATGAAGGGTAAATAGCAATTGGCATATCACGTTGTGGTCTTTGCGTAGGTAAGAAACGTTCTTGCTAGAAACCCATAGCAGCCACGTAAAACATGCAAACAACAATTAGAGGACGTCTAACTTGTTTTTGCAGGGTATGCTATGTGATGTGATATGGCCAAGAAGAATGTGATGAATGATATGTAATGTATGAGATTGATCATGTTCTTGTAATAGGATTCACGACTTGCATGTCGATGAGTATGACAACCGGCAGGAGCCATAGGAGTTGTCTTTATTTTTTGTATGACCTGCGTGTCATTGAAGAACGCCATGTAAATTACTTTACTTTATTGCTAAACGCGTTAGCCATAGAAGTAGAAGTAGTCGTTGGCGTGACAACTTCATGAAGACACGATGATGGAGATCATGATGATGGAGATCATGGTGTCATGCCGGTGACAAGATGATCATGGAGCCCCGAAGATGAAGATCAAAGGAGCTATATGATATTGGCCATATCATGTCACTACTCTTATTTGATTGCATGTGATGTTTATCATGTTTATACATCTTATTTGCTTAGAACGACGGTAGTAAATAAGATGATCCCTCATAAAAATTTCAAGAAGTGTTCTCCCCTAACTGTGCACCGTTGCTACAGTTCGTCGTTTCGAAGCACCACGTGATGATCGGGTGTGATAGATTCTTACGTTCACATACAACGGGTGTAAGACAGTTTTACACAGCGAAAACACTTAGGGTTAACTTGACGAGCCTAGCATGTACAGACATGGCCTCGGAACACGGAGACCGAAAGGCCGAGCATGAGTCGTATAGAAGATACGATCAACATGAAGATGTTCACCGATGATGACTAGTCCGTCTCACGTGATGATCGGACACGGCCTAGTTTGACTCGGATCATGTAATCACATAGATGACTAGAGGGATGTCTATCTGAGTGGGAGTTCATAAGATGAACTTAATTATCCTGAACAAAGTCAAAAGACCTTTTGCAAATTATGTCGTAGCTCGCGCTATAGTTCTACTGTTTTAGATATGTTCCTAGAGAAAATTATAGTTGAAAGTTGATAGTAGCGATTATGCGATCAGTAGAAAGCTTATGTCCTTAATGCACCGCTCAGTGTGCTGAACCCCAAACGTTGTCTGTGGTTGTTGCGAACATCTGACATACACGTTTTGATAACTACGTGATAGTTCAGTTAAACGGTTTAGAATTGAGGCACCAAAGACGTTTTCGAAACGTCACGGAACATATGAGATGTTTCGAGGGCTGAAATTGGGATTTCAGGCTCGTGCCCACGTCAAGAGGTATAAGACCTCCGACGATTTTCTTAGCCTGCAAACTAAGGGAGAAAAGCTCAATCGTTGAGCTTGTGCTCAGATTGTCTGAGTACAACAATCACTTGAATCAAGTGGGAGTTGATCTTCCAGATGAAATAGTGATAGTTTCTCCGAAGTCATTACCACCAAGCTGCTAGAGCTTCGTGATGAACTATAACATATCAAGGATAGAGATGATGATCCTTGAGGTATTCGCGTTGTTTGACATCGCGAAAGTAGAAATCAAGAAGGAGCATCAATTGTTGATGGTTGGTGAAACCACTAGTTTCAAGAAGGGCAAGGGAACAAAGGGATACTTCATGAAACGACAAATCAGCTGCTGCACCAATGAAGAAACCCGAGGTTGAACCCAAACCCGAGACTAAGTGCTTCTGTAATAAGGGGAACAACCACTGGAGCAAGATTACCCTAGATACTTGGTAGATGAGAAGGCTGGCAAGGTCGATAGAAGTATATTGGATATACATTATGTTAATGTGTACTTTACTAGTACTCCTAGTAGCACCAGGGTATTGGATACCGGTTCGGTTGCTAAGTGTTAGTAACTCGAAATAAAAGCTACGGAATAAACGGAGACTAGCTAAAGGTGAGCTGACGATATGTGTTGGAAGTGTTTCCAATGTTGATATGATCAAGCATCGCACGCTCCCTCTACCATCGAGATTTGGTGTTTGCGTTGAGCATAGACATGATTGGATTATGTCTATAGCAATACAGTTATTCATTTAAGGAGAATAATGGTTACTCTGTTTATTTGAATAATACCTTCAATGGTCTTACACCTAAAATGAATGGTTTATTGAATCTTGGTCGTAGTGATACACATTTTCATGCCAAAAGATATAAGATAGTAATGATAGTACCACTTACTTGTGGCACTGCCACGTAAGTCATATCGGTATAAAATGCATGAAGAAGCTCCATGTTGATGGATCTTTGGACTCACTCATTTTTGAAAAGTTTGAGACATGCGAACCATGTCTATTGGTATATATGCATGAAGAAACTCCATGCAAATGGACCGTTTGAACTTACTTGATTTTGAATCACTTGAGATATGCAAATCATACCACATGGGCAAAATGACTGAAAAGCCTCGGTTTCAGTAAAGATTGAACAAGATAGCAACTTGTTGGAAGTAACACATTTTGATGTGTGTAGTCCAATGAGTGCTGAGGCATGCAGTGAATATCATTATGTTCTTACTTCACAGATGATTCGAGTAGATGTTGTATATATTTACTTGATGAAACACAAGTCTGAATTATTGAATGGTTCAAGTAATTTCAGAGTGAAGTAGAAGATCATTGTGACAAGAGGATAAAATGTCTATGATATGATCATAGAGATGAATATCTGAGTTACGAGTTTTGGCACACAATTAAGACATTGTGGAAATTGTTTCGCAATTAATACCGCCCGGAACACCATAGTGTAATGGTGTGTCCGAACATCATAGTTGCACCCTATTGGATATGGTGCATGCCATGATGTCTCTTATCGAATTACCGCAATTGTTCATGGGTTAGGCATTAGAGACGACCACATTCACTTTAAATAGGGCACCGCGTAATTCCGATGAGATGACACCGTATGAATTATGGTTTAGAGAAACCTAAGTTGTCGTTTCTTAAAAGTTTGGGGCTGCGACGCTTATATGAAAAAGTTTCAGGTTGATAAGCTCGAACCCAAAGCGGATAAAATGCATCTTCATAGGAAACCCAAAACAGTTGGGTATACCTCCTAATTCAAATCCGAAAGCAATATGGATTGTTTCTAGAATCGGGTCCTTTCTCGAGGAAAAGTTTCTCTCGAAAGAATTGAGTGGGAGGATGGTGGAAACTTGATGAGGTTATTGAACTGTCTCTTCAACTAGTGTGTGGCAGGGCACAGGAAGTTGTTCCTGTGGCACCTACACCAATTGAAGTGGAAGCTTATGATATTGATCATGAAACTTCGGATCAAGTCACTACCAAACCTCGTAGGATGACAAGGACACGTACTACTTCGGAGTGGTACGGTGATCCTGTCTTAAAAGTCATGTTGCTAGACAACAATGAACCTACGAGCTATGGAGAAGCGATGGTGGGCCCAAATTCCGACAAATGGTTAGAAGCCATGAAATCCGAGATAGTATCCATATATCAGAACAAAGCATGGACTTTGATGGACTTGCCCAATGATTGGCAATCCATTGAGATAAATGGATCTTTAAGAAGAAGACGGACGTGGATGGTAATGTCACCGTCCATGAAGCTCGACTTGTGGCGAAAAGTTTTTCACAAGTTCAAGGAGTTGACTACGATGAGATTTTCTCATCCGTAGCGATGCTTAAAGTCCGTCGGATTCATGTTAGCATTAGCTGTATTTATGAAATCTGGCAGATGGATATCAAAACGAGTTTCCTTACTAGTTTTCGTGAGGAAAGGTTGTATATAATACAATCAGAAAGTTTTTGTCGATCCTAAGGATGCTAAAAGGTATGCTAGCTCCAGCGATCCTTCTAAGGACTGGAGTGAGCATCTCGGAGTTGGAATGTATGCTTTGATGATGATCAAAGATTTTGGGTTTGTACAAAGTTTATGAGAAACTTGTATTTCCAAAGAAGTGAGTGGGAGCACTATAGAATTTCTGATGAGTATATGTTGTTGACATATTGATGATCAGAAATGATGTAGAATTTCTAGAAAGCATATAGGGTTATTTGAAAGGTGTTTTTCAATAGAAAACCTGGATTAAGCTACTTGAGCATTAAGCATCAAGATCTATAAGGATAGATCAAAACGCTTAATGGTACTTTCAAATGAGCACATACCTTGACATGATCTTGAAGGTGTTCAAGATGAACCAGTCAAAGAAGGAGTTCTTGCCTGAGTTGTAAGGTACGAAGTTAAGACTTAAAGCTCGACCACGGCAGAATAGAGAGAAAGGACGAAGTCGTCCCCTATGCTTAGACGTAGGCTCTACAGTATGCTATGTTGTGTACCGCACCGAAAGTGTGCCTTGCCATGAGTCAGTCAAGGGGTACAAGAGTGATCCATGAATGGATCATAGGACAGCGGTCAAAGTTATCCTTAGTAACTAGTGGACTAAGGAATTTTCTCGATTATGGAGGTGGTAAAAGAGTTCGTCGTAAAGGTTACGACGATGCAAGCTTAACACCTATCCGGATAGCTCTGAGTAGAGAGACCGGATACATATAATGGAGCAATAATTTAGAATAGCTCCAAGTAGAACAGTTGTTTGGAATAGCTCCAAATAGGGCGTGGTAGCTGCATCTAGGAGATGACATAGAGATTTGTAAAGCACACACGGATCTGAAAGGTTCAGACCCGTTGACTAAAACCTCTCTCACAAGCAACATGATGAAACATAAAACTCATTGAGTGTCAATCACATAGTGATGTGAACTAGACTACTGACTCTAGTAAACTCTTGGGTATTAGTCACATGGCGATGTGACCTATGAGTGTTAATCACATGGCGATGTGAACTAGATTATTGACTCTAGTGCAAGTGGGAGACTGTTGGAAATATGCCCTAGAGGCAATAATAAAAGTATTATTATTATATTTCCTTGTTCATGATAATTGTCTTTTATTCATGCTATAACTGTATTATCCGGAAATCGTAATACACGTGTGAATACATAGACCACAATATGTCCCTAGTGAGCCTCTAGTTGACTAGCTCGTTGTGATCAACAGATAGTCATGGTTTCCTGACTATGGACATTGGATGTCGTTGATAACGGGATCACATCATTAGGAGAATGATGTGATGGACAAGACCCAATCCTAAGACTAGCACAAAAGATCGAGTAGTTCATTTGCTAGAGCTTTGCGAATGTCAAGTATCTCTTCCTTTGACCATGAGATCGTATAACTCCCGGATACCATAGGAGTGCTTTGGGTGTACCAAACGTCACAACGTAACTGGGTGACTATAAAGGTGCACTACAGGTATCTCCGAAAGTATCTATTGTTTTATGCGGATCGAGACTGGGATTTGTCACTCCGTGTAAACGGAGAGGTATCTCTGGGCCCACTCGGTAGGACATCATCATATGCGCAATGTGACCAAGGATTTGATCACGGGATGATGTGTTACGGAACGAGTAAAGTGACTTGCCGATAACGAGATTGAACAAGGTATTGGATACCGACGATCGAATCTCGGGCAAGTAAAATACCGCTAGACAAAGGGAATTGTATACGGGATTGATTAAGTCCTTGACATCGTGGTTCATCCGATGAGATCATCGTGGAACATGTGGGAGCCAACATGGGTATCCAGATCCCGCTGTTGGTTATTGACTGGAGAACGTCTCGGTCATGTCTGCATGTCTCCCGAACCCGTAGGGTCTACACACTTAAGGTTCGATGACGCTAGGGTTATAAAGGAAGCTTGTATGTGGTTACCGAATGTTGTTCGGAGTCCCGGATGAGATCCCGGACGTCACGAGGAGTTCCGGAATGGTCCGGAGGTAAAGATTTATATATAGGAAGTCCTGTTTCAGCAATCGGGACAAGTTTCGGGGTCATCGGTATTGTACCGGGACCACCGGAAGGGTCCCGGGAGCCCACCGGGTGGGGCCACCTGCCCCGGGGGGCCACATGGGCTGTAGGGGGTGCGCCTTGGCCTACATGGGCCAAGGGCACCAGCCCCAAGAGGCCCATGCGCAAGGAAACTTGGAGAGGGAAGAGTCCTAAAGGGGGAAGGCACCTCCGAGGTGCCTTGGGGAGAATGGACTCCTCCCCATCCTTAGCCGCACCCCTTCCTTGGAGGAGGGGGCAAGGCTGCGCCCTCCCCCTCTCCCTTGGCCCTATATATAGTGGGGAAAAGGAGGAGCAATCATACCTAAGGCCTTTGGTTGCCTCCCTCTCCCTCCCGTGACACATCTCCTCTCCCGTAGGTGCTCGGCGAAGCCCTGCAGGATTGCCACGCTCCTCCACCACCACCACGCCGTTGTGCTGCTGTTGGATGGAGTCTTCCTCAACCTCTCCCTCTCTCCTTGCTGGATCAAGGCGTGGGAGACGTCACCGGGCTGTACGTGTGTTGAACGCGGAGGTGCCGTCCGTTCGGCACTTGATCATCGGTGATCTGAATCACGACGAGTACGACTCCATCAACCCCGTTCACTTGAACGCTTCCGCTTAGCGATCTACAAGGGTATGTAGATGCACTCTCCCTTTCTACTCGTTGCTGGTCTCTCCATAGATAGATCTTGGTGTTTCGTAGGAAATTTTTTGAATTTCTGCTACGTTCCCCAACAGAAGGATGCTGACGTATTGGCATGTGGCCACGTCAGAATATTGCATGTACCTGGACACTAGGGGCTTATTACAAAGGGCACTGCTTAAGCCCGGTTTACGCCATAAAGACCGAATACCTTAGGGAGTGTTCGGCGTCGCGAGTTTGGCCTTATATGCATCAGCTCCGAATCATGTCTTTGGTCAAATGTTGGGTTTGCCCGACTCCTGTGTTTTGCTGCCTTACGTTCCGCTCCATCGGCTAAGGCGGCACCAGGAGAACTACTGCGATTGTGCCCTGGTTCATCCGGACGAGCACCTCAGTAGAGAAAGCCGAAAACTGACTGTCATGATATAGCGTGAGACTGGTCAACCACTCGATGACCTAGCGGAATCTTTGGGATTCCTCCGCCTTAGCGAAGGGTCGTTTCCCGGTCAGGCATGTACGTACCACGAATTCGGATGAGTGCGGAGCCACCAGGGGCTATATAGTAGCCCCACTGTCAAACTCCTCTGGCTAAGTGAAAGTGTTAAAGCATTATAGTCCGGTTGCCTAGTTCGCTGCGCTATCACCTCCTTAATGGACCAAGACGTTGGATCAAGTGTGAACATGCGTCTTCTGCGAGCACCCCCGCATTATGCGTGGGGGCTGAAGCCGACGACTGTCATCTTTCAGGTTATATACATATATACATAAACGGCCGCACAAGAGGCATCATAGTACTTTTGGGCAAAAGTATAAATACAACCTTGATAATTCAATAAAACATCGTTTTTACAATGGGATACATGTCACTCAAACATAATATTCTTCGAGCACTGAGCCTCTATCGAACGAGTGCCTTCAAGAACTTCTTCAAAGTAGTGATCGGCAGCCACTCGGCCTATGGCCGAACCCTATGCCACAACAGTGGTGGCATCCATCTCCGCCCAGTATGTTTTGACACGGGAAAGGGCCATCCGCGAGCCTTCTATGCACGCCAACCTCTTCATAGCATCGATGCGTGGCACAACACCAAGGAATTGTTGCACTAAGCTAAAGTAGCTATTCGGCCTTGGCCCTCCCGGCCACAGATGATCCACAACGGACCTCATGGCAAGTCGGATAATCTATGGAGCTCGGCCCACTCGGCCATTTGCTCATTCAACAGCAGCGGACGGGCTGGAGCATGAAACTGTGACCAAAACAGTTTTTCCACTTCGTGATCTTTCCGATCCTTGAAGTACTCGGTTGCGTCAGCAGCACTGGCAGCCAAATCCACGTAGGCGTCCGCAGAACTCCATAGCCGGTCCAGAGGTGCATACTTCGGATCGCCGAACTTAGTCCGCAACAAGAAGGGCTTCCCAGACACAATATCCGCAACTTGATGCAGCTCCTCCTTCGTCGCTCTAATTTTGGAGCGGGATTCCTTGGCAGCCACCCGGGCCTTTTCCAGGTCCGTCGCCGTCACCCGGTTTTCTTCTTCAAGAAGCCGGTAACGGTCAGCAGCATCTTTTAACTGTACAGCCATCTTGGCTATTCTTTCTTTGCTCTCACAATGAGCGGCCTGTTCGGCCCTTAACTCTTCGACCGCCCGTAAAGCGGCCACATTACTACTCCTTGGCTCGGGCAAACTCCGCCCGAAGGGTCTCCATGGTGGCAGCTCCATCTGTAGTCACAACATATTAAAGATACTGGCATCATGCTGCTCTTATTATGTGACGATCACCAGAAATATCACTCACCCTGTGCCTCGTCAAGCCGCTTGTTGACAAGCACGATGTCGGCATCTGCCGCATACAGTGGTCGCTTTAGTTTGGCAAACCCATCAGTCCGGCTAGCCACCGGAGCTTCAACCACCTGCACATAAAGGCGGTCTGGTTATTACCTGGGACTATGATCCTTTGTTTGCCGCCGTTCTCGATGACAACCAGAGTCTCAGGGGCTACTATCTGCATGGGCATACCTAACATATGCGGTACTATTAAAGGCATGCATTACTTTATGTACCTCAAAGCCTTTCAGCAGACTCATAAAAGCTTCGTGCAAACCGCTTTCGGCGGATGAAATCCTTTCAATTACCGTACCCATTAGCATACGATGCACTTCCGAGACGACACCTTTCCCCAGAAGATCCTTCAGTGCGTCCGACCGCACACAGTACTAAAGGAAATATGCCCTGGAGGCAATAATAAAGTTATTATTTATTTCCTTATATCATGATAAATGTTTATTATTCATGCTAGAATTGTATTAACCAGAAACATAATACTTGTGTGAATACATAGACAAACAAAGTATCACTAGTATGCCTCTACTTGACTAGCTCGTTAATCGAAGATGGTTATGTTTCCTAACCATAGACATGAGTTGTCATTTGATTAACAGGATCACATCATTAGGAGAATGATGTGATTGACATGACCCATTCCATTAGCTTAGCACCCGATCGTTTAGTATGTTGCTATTGCTTTCTGCATGACTTATACATGTTCCTATGACTATGAGATTATGCAACTCCCGTTTACCGGAGGAACACTTTGTGTGCTACCAAACGTCACAACGTAACTGGGTGATTATAAAGGTGCTCTACAAGTGTCTCCAAAGTTACATGTTGGGTTGGCGTATTTTGAGATTAGGATTTGTCACTCCGATTGTCGGAGAGGTATCTCTGGGCCCTCTCGGTAATGCACATCACTTAAGCCTTGCAAGCAATGCAACTAATAAGTTAGTTGCAAGATGATGTATTACAGAACGAGTAAAGAGACTTGCCGGTAACGAGATTGAACTAGGTATTGAGATACCGACGATCGAATGTCGGGCAAGTAACATACCGATGACAAAGGGAACAAACGTATGTTGTTATGCGGTCTGACCGATAAAGATATTCGTAGAATATGTAGGAGCCAATATGAGCATCCAGGTTCCGCTATTGGTTATTGATCGGAGACGTGTCTCGGTCATGTCTACATTGTTCTCGAACCCGTAGGGTCCGCACGCTTAACGTTACGATGACAGTTTCATTATGAGTTTATATATTTTGATGTACCGAAGGTTGTTGTGATCACGGACTTGACAAGGAGTCTGGAAATGGTCAAGACATAAAGATCGATATATTGGACGACTATATTTGGACACCGGAAAGGTTCCGGGTGAGATTAGGACAATACCGGATCACCGGGAGGTTATCGGAACCCCCTCGGGAGGTATATGGGCCTTATTGGGCCTTAGTGGAAAGGAGGGGAAAGGAGCAAGGGAGGGGGCGCCCCCCCCCAAGCCCAATCCGAATTGGGAGGGGGGCCGGCCCCCCCCTTTCCTTCCTCCCTCCTTCCTCTTCCTTCCCTCTCCCACTCCTAATAGGAAAAAGGGGAGTCCTACTCCCGGTGGGAGTTGGACTCCCCCCTAGGGCGCGCCACCCTCCTTGGTCGGCCCCCTCCTCCACTCCTTTATATACGGGGGCAGGGGGCACCCCATAGACACAACAGTTGATCATTGATCTCTTAGCCGTGTGCGGTGCCCCCTCCACCATAGTCCTCGATAATATTTTAGCGGTGCTTAGGTGAAGCCCTGCGACGGTAAAACATCAAGATCGTCACCACGCCGTCGTGCTGACGGAACTCATCCCCGACACTTTGCTGGATTGGAGTCCGGGGATCATCATCGAGCTGAACGTGTGCTAGAACTCAGAGGTGTCGTAGTTTCGGTGCTTGATCGGTCGGGCCGTGAAGACGTATGACTACATCAACCGCGTTGTGCTAACGCTTCCGCTTCCGGTCTATGAGGGTACGTAGACAACACTCTCCCCTATCGTTGCTATGCATCACCATGATCTTGCGTGTGCGTAGGAAAATTTTGAAATTACTACGTTCCGAGCCTAGGTTTTACGCGTTGATGTTATATGCACGAGTAGAACACAAGTGAGTTGTGGGCGATATAAGTCATACTGCTTACCAGCATGTCATACTTTGGTTCGGCGGTATTGTTGGATGAAGCGGCCCGGACCGACATTACGCATACGCTTACGCGAGACTGGTTCTACCGACGTGCTTTGCACACGGGTGGCTGGCGGGTGTCAGTTTCTCCAACTTTAGTTGAACCGAGTGTGGCTACGCCCGGTCCTTGCGAAGGTTAAAACAGCACCAACTTGACTGACTATCCTTGTGGTTTTGATGCGTAGGTAAGAGCGGTTCTTGCTAAGCCCATAGCAGCCACATAAAACTTGTAACAACAAAGTAGAGGACGTCTAACTTGTTTTTGCAGGGCATGTTGTGATGTGATATGGTCAAGACATGATGCTAAATTTTATTGTATGAGATGATCATGTTTTGTAACCGAGTTATCGGTAACTGGCAGGAGCCATATGGTTGTCGCTTTATTGTATGCAATGCAATCGCGTTGTAATGCTTTACTTTATCACTAAGCGGTAGCGATAGTCGTGGAAGCATAAGATTGGCGAGACGACAACGATGCTACGATGGAGATCAAGGTGTCGTGCCGGTGACGATGGTGATCATGACGATGCTTCGGAGATGGAGATCACAAGCACAAGAAGATGATGGCCATATCATATCACTTATATTGATTTCATGTGATGTTTATCTTTTATGCATCTTATCTTGCTTTGATTGATGGTAGCATTATAAGATGATCTCTCACTAAATTTCAAGATAAAAGTGTTCTCCCTGAGTATGCACCGTTGCCAAAGTTCGTTGTGCCCAGACACCACGTGATGATCGGGTGTGATAAGCTCTACGTCCATCTATAATGGGTGCAAGCCAGTTTTGCACATGTAGAATACTCAGGTTAAACTTGACGAGCCTAGCATATGCAGATATGGCCTCGGAACACTGAGACCAAAAGGTCGAGCGTGAATCATATAGTAGATATGATCAACATAGTGATGTTC
This sequence comes from Triticum dicoccoides, assembly GCF_002162155.2. Lineage (NCBI taxonomy): Eukaryota > Viridiplantae > Streptophyta > Magnoliopsida > Poales > Poaceae > Triticum > Triticum dicoccoides. The sequence goes on from NC_041384.1 coordinate 754,621,039, forward strand.
ACCATTGAAAACTACTCCATTTCACGTGATGATCGGTTATGGTTTAGTTGATTTGGATCACGTGATCACTTAGAAGATTAGAGGGATGTCTTTCTAAGTGGGAGTTCTTAAGTAATATGATTAATTGAACTTAAATTTATCATGAACTTAGTACCTGATAGTATCTTGCTTGTTTATGTTTGATTGTAGATAGATGGCCCGTGCTGTTGTACTATTGAATTTTAATGCGTTCCTTGAGAAAGCAAAGTTGAAAGATGATGGTAGCAATTATACGGGCTGGGTCCGTAACTTGAGGATTATCCTCATTGCTGCACAGAAGAATTACGTCCTCGAAGCACCGCTGGGTGCCAGGCCTGCTGCTGGAGCAACACCAGATGTTATGAACATCTGGCAGAGCAAAGCTGATGACTACTCGATAGTTCAGTGTGCCATGCTTTACAGCTTAGAATCGGGACTTCAACGACGTTTTGAACGTCATGGAGCATATGAGATGTTCCAGGAGTTGAAGCTAATACTTCAAGCAAATGCCCTGATTGAGAGATATGAAGTCTCCAATAAGTTCTATAGCTACAAGATGGAGGAGAATAGTTCTGTCAGTGAGCATATACTCAAAATGTTTGGGTATAATAATGACTTAATTCAACTGGGAGTTAATCTTCCGGATGATTGCGTCATTGACAGAATTCTCCAATCACTTCCACCGAGCTACAAGAGCTTCGTGATGAACTATAATATGCAAGGGATGGATAAGACAATTCCCGAGATCTTCGCAATGCTAAAAGCTGCGGAGGTAGAAATCAAGGAGCATCAAGTGTTGATGGTCAACAAGACCACTAGTTTCAAGAAAAAGGGCAAGGGGAAGAAGAAGGGCAACTTCAAGAAGAACGGCAAGCAAGTTGCTGCTCAAGAGAAGAAACCCAAGTCTGGACCTAAGCCTGAAACTGAGTGCTTCTACTGCAAGCAGACTGGTCACTGGAAGTGGAACTGCCCCAAGTATTTGGCGGATAAGAAGGATGGCAAGGTGAACAAAGGTATATGTGATATACATGTTATTGATGTGTACCTTACTAGAGCTCGCAGTAGCACCTGGGTATTTGATACTGGTTCTGTTGCTAATATTTGCAACTCGAAACAGGGACTATGGATTAAGTGAACACTGGCGAAGGACGAGGTGACGATGCGCGTGGGAAATGGTTCCAAAGTTGATGTGATCAAGGTCGGCACGCTACCTCTACATCTACCATCGGGATTAGTATTAGACCTAAATAATTGTTATTTGGTGCCAGCGTTGAGCATGAACATTATATCTGGACCTTGTTTGATGCGAGACGGTTATTCATTTAAATCGGAGAATAGTGGTTGTTCTATTTATATGAGTAATATATTTTATGGTCATGCACCCTTGAAGAGTGGTCTATTTTCGATGAATCTCGATAGTAGTGATACACATATTCATAATGTTGAAGCCAAAAGATGCAGAGTTGATAATGATAGTGCAACTTATTTGTGGCACTGCCGTTTAGGTCATATCGGTGTAAAGCGCATGAAGAAACTCCATACTGATGGACTTTTGGAACCACTTGATTATGAATCACTTGGTACTTGCGAACCGTGCCTCATGGGCAAGATGACTAAAACGCCGTTCTCCGGTACTATGGAGAGAGCAACAGATTTGTTGGAAATCATACATACAGATGTATGTGGTCCAATGAATGTTGAAGCTCGTGGCGGATATCGTTATTTTCTCACCTTGACAGATGATTTAAGAAGATATGGGCATATCTACTAAATGAAACATAAGTCTGAAACATTTGAAAAGTTCAAATAATTTCAGAGTGAAGTTGAAAATCATCGTGACAAGAAAATAAAGTTTCTATGATCTGATCGTGGAGGAGAATATTTGAGTTACGAGTTTGGTTTACATTTGAAACAATGCGGAATAGTTTCGCAACTAATGCCACCCGGAACACCACAGCGTAATGGTGTGTCCGAACGTCGTAATCGTACTTTACTTGATATGGTGCGATCTATGATGTCTCTTACAGATTTCCGCTATCGTTTTGGGGTTACGCTTTAGAGACGCCGCATTCACGTTAAATAGGACACCATCAAAATCCGTTGAGACGACGCCTTATGAACTATGGTTTGGCAAGAAACCAAAGTTGTCGTTTCTGAAAGTTTGGGGCTGCGATGCTTATGTGAAAAAGCTTCAACCTGATAAGCTCGAACCCAAATCGGAGAAATGTGTCTTCATAGGATACCCTAAGGAGACTGTTGGATACACCTTCTATCACAGATCCGAAGGCAAGACATTTGTTGCTAAGAATGGATCCTTTCTAGAGAAGGAGTTTCTCTCAAAAGAAGTGAGTGGGAGGAAAATAGAACTTGATGAGGTAACTGTACGTGATCCCTTATTGGAAAGTAGTACATCACAGAAACCGGTTTCTGTGACACCTACACCAATTAGTGAGGAAGCTAATGATGATGATCATGAAACTTCAGAACAAGTTACTACTGAACCTCGTAGATCAACCAGAGTAAGATCCGCACCAGAGTGGTACGATAATCCTGTTCTGGAAGTCATGCTACTAGATCATGATGAACCTACGAACTATGAAGAAGCGATGGTGAGCCCAGATTCCACAAAATGGCTTGAAGCCATGAAATCTAAGATGGGATCCATGTATGAGAACAAAGTGTGGACTTTGGTTGACTTGCCCAATGATCAACAAGCAATTGAGAATAAATGGATCTTCAAGAAGAAGACTGATGCTGACGGTAATGTTACTGTCTATAAAGCTCGACTTGTCGCAAAAGGTTTTCGACAAGTTCAAAGGATTGACTACGATGAGACCTTCTCACCCGCAGCGATGCTTAAGTCTGTCCGAATCATGTTAGCAATTGCCGCATTTTATGATTATGAAATTTGGCAGATGGATGTCAAAACTGCATTCCTGAATGGATTTCTGGAAGAAGAGTTGTATATGATGCAGCCGGAAGGTTTTGTCGATCCAAAGGGAGCTAACAAAGTGTGCAAGCTCCAGCGATCCATTTATGGACTGGTGGAAGCATCTCGGAATTGGAATAAACGCTTTGATAGTGTGATCAAAGCATTTAGTTTTATACAGACTTTTGGAGAAGCCTGTATTTACAAGAAAGTGAGTGGGAGCTCTGTAGCATTTCTGATATTATATGTGGATGACATATTGCTAATCGGAAATGATATAGAATTTCTGGATAGCATAAAGGGATACTTGAATAAGAGTTTTTCAATGAAAGACCTCGGTGAAGCTGCTTACATATTGGGCATTAAGATCTATAGAGATAGATCAAAACGCTTAATTGGACTTTCACAAAGCACATACCTTGACAAAGTTTTGAAGAAGTTCAAGCAAAGAAAGGATTCTTGCCTGTGTTACAAGGTGTGAAGTTGAGTAAGACTCAATGCCCGACCACTAAAGAAGATAGAGAGAAAATGAAAGATGTTCCCTATGCTTCAGCCATAGGCTCTATCATGTATGCAATGCTGTGTACCAGGTACCAGACCTGATGTGTGCCTTGCTATAAGTCTAGCAGGGAGGTACCAAAGTAATCCAGGAGTGGATCACTGGACAGCGGTCAAGAACATCCTGAAATACCTGAAAAGGACTAAGGATATGTTTCTCGTATATGGAGGTGACAAAGAGCTCATCGTAAATGGTTACGTTGATGCAAGCTTTGACACTGATCCGGACGATTCTAAATCGCAAACCGGATACGTATTTACATTAAATGGTGGAGCTGTCAGTTGGTGCAGTTCTAAACAAAGCGTCGTGGCGGGATCTACATGTGAAGTGGAGTACATAGCTGCTTCGGAAGCAGCAAACGAAGGAGTCTGGATGAAGGAGTTCATATCCGATCTAGGTGTCATACCTAGTGCATCGGTTCCAATGAAAATCTTTTGTGACAATACTGGTGCAATTGCCTTGGCAAAGGAATCCAGATTTCACAAGAGAACCAAGCACATCAAGAGACGCTTCAATTCCATCCGGGATCTAGTCCAGGTGGGAGACATAGAGATTTGGAAGATACATATGGATCTGAATGTAGCAGACCCATTGACTAAGCCTCTTCACGAGCAAAACATGATCAACACCAAGGCTCCATGGGTGTTAGAATCATTACTGTATAATCTATATTATTGACTCTAGTGCAAGTGGGAGACTGAAGGAAATATGCCCTAGAGGCAATAATAAAGTTATTATTTATTTCCTTATATCATGATAAATGTTTATTATTCATGCTAGAATTGTATTAACCGGAAACATAATACTTGTGTGAATACATAGACAAACAAAGTGTCACTAGTATGCCTCTACTTGACTAGCTCGTTAATCGAAGATGGTTATGTTTCCTAACCATAGACATGAGTTGTCATTTGATTAACGGGATCACATCATTAGGAGAATGATGTGATTGACATGACCCATTCCATTAGCTTAGCACCCGATCGTTAGTATGTTGCTATTGCTTTCTTCATGACTTATACATGTTCCTATGACTATGAGATTATGCAACTCCCGTTTACCGGAGGAACACTTTGTGTCGTGGAATTGTCACGGAGATGTCCTTTTGCAAGGACTTAGTCATGGAGCCATCGCAACTATAGGAAGCTTAAAGGGGTTAATCGGGACAAGGACATGCGAGGTTTATACTAGTTCAGCCCCTTACGGTGAAGGAAGGCCTACGTCTAGTTGGGTTGGAATTGCTTGAGGTTTCGATGACCAGGGAGCGAAATACGCGCCTGGCTCTCGATCAGTTGTTTCTTGCCCTAAGCCGCTGGCGGGTCGTCCCCTTATATACACGGGTTGACGCCCTGCGGCCTACAGAGTCCCGGCCGGCTCATAAACAGTGTCCGGCTCGGCGACTAGTTACTTCTACCTTACAGTACAAGTTATACCATCATGGCGGTTTATCTTTACGGGCCTCAGAGTCGCCTGTGGGCCTTTAAACCTTTTAGTGAACTGACATCTTCATGCCTTGGTCTTGGGCTTCTAATGAACCTCTATTTGCGTAACCCGGCCCCTCCTGGATGGCTTACCCAAATAGTCATATCCCCAACATTAGGCCCCATATTGATTTGAACCGGTTCATGTCAATGTTTGAAAACCTTATGAACTGGCCTTTAGTCTTCTGTCTTGCGTGAAAATTGTAACCCGCCGTGACGTCATCCTCTGGCTCCGGGTTAAATCATCATGACGTCATCTTCAATAAAACTTATATATTAATTCATCATATCTTCAACGGATCTTTACCTTTACTGACCCTCCCGAAAATCGAGGCGTCGGGGCCGCTGGATAATGATGTCTCGGCCTCCTCGTTTCTCGCGCTGTCTCAGTCGGTCCTCCTTATAAATAGGCGCGACCTAGGTCTTTTTCATTTCCTCCGGTCGTCTTCCTCCTCGCACTCCTTCTTCTACCGCTCGAGCTCCGCCGCCGCCACCGTCGGGAACCTCGTCTTCACTGACTCAGGCTGCTGCATCACCCTGTTTTTTGACCAGAGAACAATGGAACCCTCCGCAGTTCTTCCACATCGGTGAGTTCTCTTTCCCCCCTTTCTCAGATCTGCATTAGTACTGTCTTGAGTTCGTCGACGTTCATCGTCGCCCGGCGCAACCTCCATTAGTTCTTACCTCTAATACTTTGTTCAGATCGTAAAAACCACATAGAACTACTATGGAGGATGTTGTGTTCTTATTCTGTATGAAAACGGATCTCATTTCCTTGTTTTGGAAGCCCTCCTTGAGTATATGAACTTCCCTGTACTGTTTTAGGTCTAGAAATTTTCCCTTTCCAGAGCATCGTTTGATCCAAAATAATAATTTCAATTTGTGAAACCTGTTTGCTCCACACTTAGCCAAAAACTGTGTCTGTTGACTCTGTTTTAGCCATAGTAGTCCGTGTAACCGGTTTAAGATAATACCGGCTGTCAGCACCGCTTGCCTCTGGCGACTTAAGAAAACCTTAATCATCTTTAATACCTGCAGTTGTTAAACATTATCACATAGTTACCTGTATGTCATTAGGCCCCTTCTTAAGCCGCCATCTTAAATAACCCAATAATGTTTATTCTCCGGGTTATAATAAACCGGAAATTTTCCTTTATCTTGTTGTAGGCTTCAATTTACCCAATGGCACCCAAAGCTGTTAAACCTCCGGTTTCCTGCAACTAGGTCCCATCCATTGTTACAGAGAGCAAACTGTCCGAGTTTGTAAAGTCTGGCCATCTGCCCAAGAAGGATGTCATGTCTTATCGTGCTCATGACCCGTCTGAAGAGAAACCTCAACCCAAGGAAGGGGAGATGATCATTTTTACCGATCACATGAGCCGGGGATTTGCTCCTCCCGGTTCAAAAATTTTTAGAGATGTTTTGCACTTCTTTGACTTAAGACCTCAAGACATCGAGCCCAATTCCGTGTCAAATATCTGCAACTTCCAAGTTTTCTGTGAGGTCTACCTTGGAGAAGAACCCAGCCTACTTTTGTTCAGGGAATTGTTCTATTTGAACCGGCAGAATGAGCGGGCCAATGGGCCCAGTCTAGAGCTTGGTGGCATATCGATTCAAAGGCGGAGAGACTGCCTATTCCCTTATGCTGAATTGCCAAGTCATCCAAAGGACTGGAACCAGACAAGGTTCTACTACCAAGATACTTCTCCGGCTGGTGAAAACCCGCTACCCGGCTTCCGTGCATTGCGCCTTGAACCTACTCACCCGCTGCCGGATAAGTTGACTGCTATTGAACGTCTGCCACTCACCCCCAAGATCAAGAAGATTAAAGCTCTTTTAGGGAACGGCTTAGATGGCATTGACCTGGTCCGAGTCTGGGTTGCTTGGAGAATAATTCCGTTAAGCCGCCGCCCCGGCTTAATGTGTAATTATTCAGGCGAGAAAGATGACCCTCAGCATCATAGTCCTGATGACTTACCAGATGACGAAGTGGAAGCTACAACTCAGTCTTTGTTGAAAGAGGGCACAGTGAATAGTAACGCTTTCGGCTTACTACCTTTTTGCAAGAAGAACCCAGCCCCTGCAGTAAGTTTCCAGCCGTTGGGTTAATTTTTTATCATGTTATACTGTATTCTTACGCATAACCCTTTATAACCTTTTACAGGCAAATGATAACTTCTGGAAAATCCAATATGATCATGAGGCGGCCAAGAAAGCCAGGGCGGCCAGGAGAGCCGAAAGGAAAACCGCCAAGCCCACCACTTCAAGGAAAAGGAAGCCAAGCACTTCTGAGCTGTTTCAGCTTGATGATACTGATGATAATGAGGAAGAGGTAACTTTTTAATTTCCCTTTCTCCTTTATCACTACCTTACTGATATTAACCTTTTTTCAGGAAGACACGGGCAACAGCCAACCCGTTGAGGAAGAGGTAATTATAATCTCCTCCGACTCCGAGCTTCGGCCGCGTCAGAAACTTCGAAGAGTAACCCGGAAAGTAAGATTTTCACACCCTTTGGCTTACCAAGATCCTGACTTTCTTTTGAAGCAATAGCAATTTGAAAACCGGAGGTAGACCCGAACCAGCAAGGATGCAGAGCTATCCTCCGGCTTGCCTGACACAACCCGGAAGCGTCAGACTAAGGTTATCTCCAACTTATACCCTTTTTTACCTTTGGCGGGTCTAATCCGTCAACCTCTCAATTCCTCTGACTCCAATTACCAGGATACCTCTCCTTCATCCGGCGAGTCCATGCAATCAAACATGCCGACTTTTAAGACTGCCCCTGGGTAATATCAATTTATTCACCTTATGTTTTTCTTTCTTCATGTTTCTTTACTTATTTCTCTGCTTTGCCCACAGCGTGCAGGTTAAGCCCAGGAAGAAAACCAAGAAGGATAAACCGGCCCAAACCCCTATGGTGACTGAATCGGAACAGGGTATAGCTGCTCCCGACTCTTCCACACATCAACCGCCGCCTAAGCCGGCTCAACACATTGCAACACCAACTTCTGACCCGCCTGCTGAAGATATTCCTGATGATTCTGTTAACCTGGAGGCACCTAGCCCAGTCAAAACGGCTGACCCAGAAGTGGAATTTCTCAAGGCTCAATTCGTTGAGCCGGCCAGGCCCACCGTCCTTGCCAAATGCTCGGCTAAAGAGGAGTTGCTAGAACGCCGTAAGGCCAAGATGGATATCACCGACTATACTCATTTGAGTATTGGAGAGATCGTCTCGGGCTATATCAACCAGGTGCAAAGCAGCCGTGACCTGGAAATTGACATGGTGAAGCAAATATAGCAAAAATCTGAGGTATGACTTATGCTTCCTTACTTTCAATCATACTTACTGTACCAGCCCCCAAGTCTATTGCTTATGAATAAATATGTTGTAGACTAAGAAAAATTGTTAGAGCTACTTGCCCGGCTTAAAGAAAAATATTTAAACCGGATGTAACACAATACCTTTAACTTGCGATACACATTAGCCCCCAAGTGCCAAGTATCTTTGCTTGCAAAGTATTTGGGACTTAATATCCAGGACCGGCTTAATAATTTAGAAAGCTTCGGTACACATTAGCCCCCAAGTGCCAAGTATCTTTGCTTGCAAAGTATTTGGGACTTAATATCCAGGACCGGCTTAATAATTAGAAAGCTTCGGTACACATTAGCCCCCAAGTGTCAAGTATCTTTGCTTGCAAAGTGCTTGGGACTTAATATTATTTACCGTAATCTGACTACTATCCGGTTCAATGCAGGCCACCATAAGTCAATTTGAATCGTAGATTGCTGACCTGAAGAACCGCCTGGCAGCCCAGGAGAATGAAATTCAAACGGCCAACTCCAAATTTGAATTCAGCGTCTCTGAACAGGAGAAGCTGAAGAAAAAATTGGAGTCAGAGAAGAAAATTTGGACTGACGAAAAGGCCGGACTGGTGACCCGGGTCGAGACAGCAGAGGCATCGCTGGCAAATGCAACAGCCGAACTGGCTGGCTTACAACGCCAGATATCTCGGATGGTCTCAGCGATCTTTGGTAAGTTATCTTAAGCAAGCATTAAATACTGTAAATATTCCTTCAATTGTTACCTGAGGTTTACCTTATACTTACCAATACAGGCCCCAGGAGCACAAACCTCAAGCAGAATATGCTGATCAAATTGAAGGCAGTGTATACTCTAGTAGAGCAACTGTACATCGGGTCCCAACGTGCCTTGGTCGTTGTATCCTTATCAAATGATGTGCCCTACCTCTTGCAAGATGTGTTACAACGGCTTGCTGTACTTCCTCAGCGGATTCAAGAATTGAGACGGGCCCAAGCAAGAGCCGGAGCAATAGCTGCTTTGAGTCGGGCCAAAGCCTGGTTACCAGAGCTAGACCCGGCCGACATCGCTCTTGGGTATCCAAGTTTAAAGGAGGATGGCACTCTATTTGATGAAAAGGATTTCACCACCTGCGTGAGGGATATACGCCCTGTGGCCACTCAAATTGGAAACGATACTAACCTCACCAAGTGTCAGCCGGGTTATGACAAGGAGAATCGGAGAATCCCCATGCCGCATTATGATGATGTCAGCTTGCTCCCTCCAATCCGTAAGCACGCCATTGCTCCTGAAGTCGACACAACCGGTTTAATAGATGATGAAGCTGAGTTTGAGGCCTTAAGTGGCATTGACTTGGCCTCATCATCCTTCCAGGACAAAGCAGCCGGCGAAGAGGCGGAGAAGGATAACCTGGAGGCTTCAAGTCAACCCCAAGAGTAGATTGCCAGGCGCCACCTGCTTATGTCGTTGTAGAAAAACAATGCCGCATCATTCAGACTCGGGGAGTCTTGTAACAGAGCAGAAAATACTTTGAGTTTTGCTATGCCTTTGCGCATTCTTATGGCCCTTAATACTTGCATAAGCCACCATCACTATGCACTTTCACTAGTGCAGAACCGGGCAATAGCACCGGTTCCATAACCGGCACTAAAGTGTGGTCACTAAAGCCCCCCCCCCCTTTAGTACCGGTTCAGCATGAACCGGTGCTAAAGGGTAACCACGTGGCACGTGCCAGCTCCAGGGGCCGGGAGCCCTTTAGTACCGGTTGGTAACACCAACCAGTACTAAAATGTTTGGGGGGTTTTTGGTTTTATGATTTCTTTTTCATTTAATTTTGTGTTTTCCATTTTAATTCTTTTTCCTTTGCTGGTATTTTACGATACTACACATTGTACACGTTATGCATATATATATATATAAATAGAATTTCTAGTAGAACCAATCATATATATATATATATATATCATCAATGTCTCACAAACCACCATATTAATTCACACATACACACATGTAGAGCTATATACAATTTCTCCTACATATGCATGTTGCCTTCGGAGCCAGTGGCATTAGCCTAATTGGTGCCTTCGGAGCACGATGACAATTGGAAGTGGTTCATGACCTGGTCGATGGGGGCGGTAGCGGGTAATAGTATTCTCCCTTCGGATTTATGACCTGGTCGAGCAAAAATCCCGCTATTTCCTCTTGAAGTGCTTCTACGCGCTCCGTTTCTAGGAGCTTGTCCCGCACCTCTTTGAACTGTTAAGAAGGAGATCAATATGCATGTGTATTAGTTGTGTGACTAGATATCGATAATGGTGTAAAAATTGTGAATAGTGTTCTGACAAGCGTACCCATTCCTGTCTTTGAGATCTGCTCCTTTCGGACGCCATCATGCGAATGTTCTCGCAAACGCAGAATGCACACAGATCAGTCCCCTGCGCCTGCTTCAGGGCCTTTATTATGAGAATGGAATTTAATTTGATCAGATAATAATTAATCAAGCATGATAATTAAAGAGATGGCAGCTAGCTAGCTAGCTAGTACTACTTAATTACTTACCTTGGGTCGAAACCATTTTAGCTGTCGTTTCCATTCGCCTTCCGTGACGCTGATGAACCTTGCCCAAGCCCTGCCCGCCGACAAAGAAAATGAATAAAGGGGTTATTAAATAGTTCATATCATGAAATGACGAACTAAATAGGCTGAGATATATAGTTAATAATGATTGAAATTACCTGTTGACTATCCCAAACAAGATGTTATAGTCACTATTTGCTTTGAGTAGTGAGTCCAGTATTTCAACTGTTCCGGCGTCAACTTTAATGATACACAAGATCCAGTGAAATCTGCATGCACACACGTTTGCATGTCTTAATTAAGCGGGCATATGTAAGCAAAAACATGTAGCTAGCTAGTAGGCAAAAACAAAGAATTTGTAGTACAAGAAAGTGTGACTCACTGGAAGTTGTAAGGAAGTAGTATATCTTCATTTTATTTGAGGCGCTTCAAGAACTCTAGCATGCTGTCCTCTACCTGCTTTTCATGATGCTTGTTTATTTTCCATGTGTATTCATTAACGGTGTTTGGGTCAATGAACCCAATGCCATAGCGTCCACCTTTTCTCATTTCATACATCTTCATCCCGCATAATACCACATAAAAGAATATAGTGAGGATAATTACAGGTAATGATTGATCAAAAGAATCACTACAGCTAGCTTGAGACTTAAATTACAGAAAGAAATCACTTACAGACAATAGCAACTGACGATAGATTTGTCGAGTGCGTCTTGATTGTATAACTGAAACAGTTCAGAATACTCAACGGTCACAGGTTTCTGATGGTAGTAATGATCCTTCTTGACTTGCACCATGAGGGACTCTCGATCGGATCTCTTGGTAATGTCCATGTACCATTGATGCAATTCATACATTCTCGTTGGGAGCTTCTTGACCTCTTCTGGCTTGACCAAAGGTTGGCCCCGGGCATATTTCCATTTTATTTCCTCCTCTGTAAGCACAGGCATGTCCTCGATCTCGAGGAGTTGTCCAACGGTGATGTTGAGAGTTTCAGCCTGCATTATATGCTCCTGGGTTATTACCACATCGCCCACCTTGGGAACATAAACTGTTTGCCCACAATAATATTGGGCGCGCGTACTGTCACGTGTTGTTGGCGGCACAACAAACGGGGGGATCGATTGTGCCGCCTATTCTCCCAGCTGGGCAACGGTTTTCCCGCATTTTTTGACAGCTGCTTGTTGTTTGCTCGAGCTCGAGCTCGCCTCCTTTTGTAGACGTTGTCAATGTAACTTCCTGATGTGGCGCTCATAGTCTGTGTCAACAGGCTTAGGAGCTGGTGGTTGAGCCATACGAATGAAGTGGTCAACTACTTCCACAGGCACTTTCTCCCTTGGCGGCGGTGGCGGTTTCGGTCCAAAATGGGCGTCGACTTCTGCCCGCACTATGGCATTGGTTTGCTCCTCAGTCCTGTCGTAAGCCCTCTCAGGAAGAGGAGTAGTGAGGTTTGGACCATATTTATATCGCTTGCCTCTGCCTGTACTTCCTATACTATGACCTCGACTCGTACCGCTACGCACCATAGCTGCAGGGTGTCTCTTCTGTGATTGCTGAGGCGGCAGAGACGGATGACGGGGCTGAGTTGGACGAGAAGGAGTAGCCTGAAGCTGTGCCGGACTTGGAGGAGGAGTGGCCTGAGGTTGTGCCGGACTTGGAGGAGGAGTGGACGTCTGACGCTATGTCGGACTTGGAGGAGGAGTGGCCTGACACTTTGCTGGACTTGGAGGAGGAGGAGTGGCCTCACGCGTTGGTGGACTTGGAGGAGCGGGAGTCTGCTGACTCGGTGGCGGACTTCGACGAGGACTCGGGTGACGCGGTGTCGGTGGCCTTCGAAAGATGATGCAATCCTTTCTCCATAGGATGATACGATGTTTGGCATCTCCGAGTGTGTGATCCTCGTCACCTCCAGGAATGTCAAGCTCTAGCCCCGAATATTGGTCCACCACCTCATCAACCACGACATGAGCATAGCCTACTGGAATCGGGTTGCAATGGAAGGTTGCATCGGGGGAATTTGTATAAGCAATGCCGTCCGCCACCTTCAAGGATATGTTCTTAATTTTGAAGTGTAGCTCGCAGTTAGTGTTCTCCGCGATGTCATCCACGGGGTATCTATCCAGCATTGCGTCAAACGGGGCGGAACCCACGCTGCTTCTCGACATGGATGGGGCAGTGGTATCCAATGCTGGATCATCCGCTAGCTGCTGCAGCTGCTGAGACCCCCTTTGCTGGCTAAGTGAGTCGATCTGCTCCTGCTGCCGCTGGAATTTGACTACCAAGTCCGCCTGCGCTGATTCTAGGCCTTGAAGGCGTTCATAGTCCAGCTTCCTCTTCTCCTCCTCCATCTTCCTCTGCTTCTCCTCCGCAATCTTCCTTCTCGCACGGGTTCTGCAGTCGGCGTTCCAGTCCGAAAACCCCTCATACCACGGAATAGCGCCCTTGCCTCGTGTTCTTCCCGGGTGTTCAGGATTTCCCAGGGCACGCGTAAGCTCGTCGTTCTCTCTGTTGGGCTGGAACACCCCCGTTCGAGCCTCTTCTATTGCAACAAGTATATTATCGTCGGCTCCTTTCAGACATGCCTTCGTCAAAACTTTGCCTGTCTTCGGGTCCAACTCCCCCCCATGCGCATAGAACCAAGTCCTGCACCTGGGGGGCCAGCTCTTAGTAACCGGAGTGACACCTGCATCCTCCATCTCTTTCTCAGACTTATCCCACTTAGGCATTGCCACCGCGTAGCCACCTGGCCCCAGCTTATGGAACTTATCCTTTTTTTCGGCATTCTTCTTGTTTATTCTCGACCGTTCCTTAGCTAATTCTGAATCCTTGAATTTCACGAAATCGTCCCAATGAGCACTTTGATTCTCTAGTGTTCCCTCAAATACTGGAGTCTTCCTTCCTCCCTTGACGTACTTGTCCCATTCACGATTCTTGTGGTTCTTGAATGCAACCGCCGTCTTCCTAAGAGCAGCATCCTTGACTTTCTGCACATCTGCTTCTATGAAATGATCTGGTAGGGTGAAATGTTCTGTGAGAGTATCCCAAAGCAGACTTTTTTGTCTGTCGTTGACAAAAGTAAGATCTGGACGTGGCTTTGCTGGCTCTCTCCATTCTTGAAGGGAGATCGGGAGTTGGTACTTCACAAGAACTCCGCACTGACGAACGAACTTGTCCGCAATCTTCTTAGGCGCTAATGGTTCGCCATTAGGTTTGATTGCCTCGATATTATACTTTACGCCCTCCTTCAACTTTTTGTTCGGGCCTCGTTTCGTCCTGTTGCCTGAAGATTTGCTCGATCCGGATGGCTGAAAGAAGAAAGATCGATTCGTTAATATATCTTCAACTCATTTAAAACATGTGATGATCACCAGATGCCTGCTTATATAGATATATATACCTCTCCGATGTTGTCATAATCGTAGTTCATGACTTCATCAATTCGGTCGTCGCGATCGAATATCATATCACCCTCTCCGGTGTTGTTTAGAAATTCGGAGCCGTCATAATCTTCTTCATTCTGATCATCATCTGGCCCGCGTATTATATCGAACATGGTCTGTTCTCCCTCTCTGTCGGTATTGTCCGCCATAGCTTTTATTTAACTATGCCAAAAGAAATATAAAACAATTTAGTATTCAAATTACATCGTCTCGAATAATAGATATAGTCTCGAATACATCGTCTCGAATAATAGATATAATCTCGAATACATCGTATCGAATGTTGGAAATATGCCCTAGAGGCAATAATAAATTAGTTATTATTATATTTCCTTGTTCATGATAATCGTTTATTATCCATGCTAGAATTGTATTGATAGGAAACTCAGATACATGTGTGGATACATAGACAACACCATGTCCCTAGTAAGCCTCTAGTTGACTAGCTCGTTGATCAATAAATGGTTACGGTTTCCTGACCATGGACATTGGATGTCATTGATAACGGGATCACATCATTAGAAGAATGATGTGATGGACAAGACCCAATCCTAAGTATAGCACAAGATCGTGTAGTTCGCATGCTAAAGCTTTTCTAGTGTCAAGTATCATTTCCTTAGACCATGAGATTGTGCAACTCCCGGATACCGTAGGAACACTTTGGGTGTGCCAAACGTCACAACGTAACTGGGTGGCTATAAAGGTGCACTACGGGTATCTCCGAAAGTGTCTGTTGGGTTGGCACGAATCGAGACTGGGATTTGTCACTCCGTGTGACGGAGAGGTATCTCTGGGCCCACTCGGTAGGACATCATCATAATGTGCACAATGTGATCAAGGAGTTGATCACGGGATGATGTGTTATGGAACGAGTAAAGAGACTTGCCGGTACCGAGATTGAACAAGGTATCGGGATACCGACGATCGAATCTCGGGCAAGTATCGTACCGCTAGACAAAGGGAATTGTATACGGGATTGATTAAGTCCTTGACATCATGGTTCATTCGATGAGATCATCGTGGAACATGTGGGAGCCAACATGGGTATCCAGATACCGCTGTTGGTTATTGACTGGAGAGGTGTCTCGGTCATGTCTGCATGTTTCCTGAACCCGTAGGGTCTACACACTTAAGGTTCGATGATGCTAGGGTTATAGGGAATAGATATACGTGGTTACCGAATGTTGTTCGGAGTCCCGGATGAGATCCCGGACGTCACGAGGAGTTCCGAAATGGTCCAGAGGTAAAGATTTATATATGGGAAGTCCTGTTTTGGTCACCGGAAAGGTTTCGGGTTTTATCGGTAACGTACCGGGACCACCGGGAGGGTCCCGGGGGTCCACCAAGTGGGGCCACAAGCCCCGGAGGGCTGCATGGGCCAAGTGTGGGAGGGGACCAGCCCCAGGTGGGCTGGTGCGCCCCCCCCCCCCACAAGGGCCCAAGGCGCCTAAGGGGAGGAGGGGGGCAAACCCTAAGGGCAGATGGGCCTTAGGGCCCATGCCTGGTGCGCCTCCCTCTCCCCCTCCACCTGGCCGCCACCCAGATGGGATCTGGGGGCTGCCGCCACCCCTAGGGAGGGAACCCTAGGTGGGGACACAGCCCCTCCCCTCCCCCTATATATACTTGAGGTTTGGGCTGCCCAAGACACACGAGTTCCTCTCCTTCTTGGCGCAGCCCTACCCCTCTCCCTCCTCGTCTCTTGCGGTGCTTGGCGAAGCCCTGCTGGAGTACCACGCTCCTCCACCACCACCAGACCGTTGTGCTGCTGCTGGATGGAGTCTTCCTCAACCTCTCCCTCTCTCCTTGCTGGATCAAGGCATGGGAGACGTCACCGGGCTGTACGTGTGTTGAACGCGGAGGTGCCGTCCGTTCGGCACTAGGATCTCCAGTGATTTGGATCACGACGAGTACGACTCCTTCAACCCCGTTCTCTTGAATGCTTCCGCTTAGCGATCTACAAGGGTATGTAGATGCACTCTCCTTCCCCTCGTTGCTGGTTTCTCCATAGATAGATCTTGGTGACACGTAGGAAAATTTTGAATTTATGCTACGTTACCCAATAGTGGCATCATGAGCTAGGTCTATGCGTAGTTTCTATGCACGAGTAGAACACAAAGTAGTTGTGGGCGTTGATTTTGTTCAATATGCTTACCGTTACTAGTCCAATCTTGTTTTGACGGTATTGTGGGATGAAGCGGCCCGAACCGACCTTACACGTACTCTTACGTGAGACAGGTTCCACCGACTGACATGCACTAGTTGCATAAGGTGGCTAGCGGGTGCCAGTCTCTCCCACTTTAGTCAGAACGGATTCGATGAAAAGGGTCCTTATGAAGGGTAAATAGCAATTGGCATATCACGTTGTGGTTTTGCGTAGGTAAGAAACGTTCTTGCTAGAAACCCATAGCAGCCGCGTAAAACTTGCAACAACAATTAGAGGACGTCTAACTTGTTTTTGCAGCAAGTGTTTTGTGATGTGATATGGCCAAAGGATATGATGAATGATATATATGTGATGTATGAGATCATGTTCTTGTAATAGGAATCACGACTTGCATGTCGATGAGTATGACAACCGGCAGGAGCCATAGGAGTTGTCTTTATTTTTTGTATGACCTGCGTGTCATTGAGAAACACCATGTAAATTACTTTACTTTATTGCTAAACGTGTTAGCCATAGTAGTAGAAGTAATAGTTGGTGAGCAACTTCATGGAGACACGATGATGGAGATCATGGTGTCATGCCGGTGACAAGATGATCATGGAGCCCCAAGATGGAGATCAAAGGAGCTATATGATATTGGCCATATCATGTCACTATTATTTGATTGCATGTGATGTTTATCATGTTTTTGCATCTTGTTTACTTAGAACGACGGTAGTAAATAAGATGATCCCTCATAATAATTTCAAGAAAGTGTTCCCCCTAACTGTGCACCGTTGCGACAGTTCGTTGTTTCGAAGCACCACGTGATGATCGGGTGTGATAGATTCCAACGTTCACATACAACGGGTGTAAGACAGATTTACACATGCAAACACTTAGGTTGACTTGACGAGCCTAGCATGTACAGACATGGCCTCGGAACACAGAAGACCGAAAGGTCGAACATGAGTCGTATAGAAGATACGATCAACATGAAGATGTTCACCAATGTTGACTAGTCCATATCACGTGATGATCGGACACGGCCTAGTTGACTCGGATCATGTAATCACTTAGATGACTAGAGGTATGTCTATCTGAGTGGGAGTTCATAAGATGAACTTAATTATCCTGAACATAGTCAAAAGGTCTTCGTAAATTATGTCGTAGCTCACGCTTCAGTTCTACTATTTAGATATGTTCCTAGAGAAAATTTAGTTGAAAGATGATAGTAGCAATTATGCGGACTAGGTCCGTAAACTGAGGATTGTCCTCATTCCTTCATAGAAGTCTTATGTCCTTAATGCACCGCTCAGTGTGCTGAACCTCGAACGTCGTCTGTGGATGTTGCAAACATCTAACATACACATTTTGATAACTACGTGATAGTTCAGTTAAACGGTTTAGAGTTGAGGCACCGAAGACGTTTTGAAACATCGCGAAACATATGAGATGTTTCGAGGGCTGAAATTGGGATTTCAGGCTCGTGCCCACGTCAAGAGGTATAAGACCTCCGATGATTTTCTTAGCCTGCAAACTAAGGGAGAAAAGCTCAATTGTTGAGCTTGTGCTCAGATTGTCTGAGTACAACAATCATTTGAATCAAGTGGGAGTTGATCTTCCAGATGAGATAGTGATGTTTCTCCAAAGTCATTGCCACCAAGCTGCTAGAGCTTCGTGATGAACTATAACATATCAGGGATAGATATGATGATCCTTGAGGTACTCGCGATAGTAGAAATCAAGAAGGAGCATCAATTGTTGATGGTTGGTGAAACCACTAGTTTCAAGAAGGGCAGGGCAAGAAGGGATACTTCATGAAACGGCAAATCAGCTGTTGCTCTAGTGAAGAAACCCAAGGTTGAACCCAAACCCGAGACTAAGTGCTTCTGTAATAAGGGGAACAGCCACTGGAGCAGAATTACCCTAGATACTTGGTAGATGAGAAGGCTGGCAAGGTCGATAGAAGTATATTGGATATGCATTATAATGTGTACTTTACTAGTACTCCTAGTAGCACCAGGGTATTAGATACCGGTTCGGTTGCTAAGTGTTAGTAACTCGAAACAAAAGGCTACGGAATAAACGGAGACTAGCTAAAAGGTGAGATGACGATATGTGTTGGAAGTATTTCCAAGGTTGATCAAATATCGTACGCTCCCTCTACCATCGAGATTGGTATTAAAACCTAAATAATTGTTATTTGGTGTTTGCGTTGAGCATAGACATGATTGGATTATGTCTATCGCGATACGGTTATTCAATTAAGGAGAATAATGGTTACTCTGTTTATTTGAATAATACCATCCCGATCGTAGTGATACACATTTTCATGCCAAAGGTATAAGATAGTAATGATAGTACCACACAAATGTGGCACTGCAATTTGAGTCATATTGGTATAAAACGCATGAAGAAGCTCCATGTTGATGGATCTTTGGACTCACTCATTTTTGAAAGGATTGAGACATGCGAACCATGTTTGTTGGTAGATATGCATGAAGAAACTCTATACAGGTGGATCGTTTGGACTCACTTGATTTTGAATCACTTGAGACATGCAAATCATACCACATGGGCAAGATGACTGAAAAGCCTCGTTTTGAGTAAGATGGAACAAGAAAGCAACTTGTTGGAAGTAATACATCTTGTTGTGCGTAGTCCAATGAGTGCTGAGGCATGTAGTGGATATCGTTATGTTCTTACTTCACAAATGATTTGAGTAGATGTTGAGTATAATTACTTGATGAATCACGAGTCTGAATTATTGAAAGGTTCAACTAATTTCAAGGTGAAGTTGAAAGATCGTCGTGACAAGAGGATAAAATATCTATGATATGATCATAGAGATGAATATCTGAATTACGAGTTTGGCACAGAATTAAGATATTGTGGAAATTGTTTCACAACTAATACAGCCTGGAACACCATAGTGTGATGGTGTGTCCGAACATCATAACTGCACCCTATTGGATATGATGCATACCATGATGTCTCTTATCGAATTACCACGATAGTTTATGGGTTAGGCATTAGAGACAACCACATTCACTTTAAATAGGGCACCACGTAATTCCGATGAGATGACACCGTATGAACTATGGTTTAGAGAAACCTAAGCTGTCATTTCTTAAAAGTTTGGGGCTGCGACGCTTATGTGAAAAAGTTTCAGGCTGATAAGCTCGAACCCAAAGCGGATAAATGCATCTTCATAGGACACCCAAAACAGTTGGGTATACCTCCTGTCTCAGATCCGAAAGCAATAAGGGATTGTTTCTAGAATCGGGTCCTTTCTCGAGGAAAAGTTTCTCTCGAAGGAATTGAGTGGGAGGATGGTGGATACTTGATGAGGTTATTGAACCGTCACTTCAACTAGTGTATAGCAGGGCACAAAGAGTTGTTCCTGTGGCACCTACACCAATTGAAGTGGAAGCTTATGATATTGATCATGAGACTTCGGATCAAGTCACTCCCAAACCTCGTAGGATGACAAGGATGCGTACTACTTCAGAGTGGCACGTAATCATGTCTTGGAAGTCATGTTGCTAGACAACAATGAACCTACGAGCTATGGAGAAGCGATGGTGGGCCCTGGATTCCGATAAATGGCACGAGGCCATAAAATCCGAGAGAGGATCCATGTATGAAAACAAAGTGTAGACTTTGGCAGAACGGCTCGATGGTCGTAAGGCTGTTGAGTACAGATGGTTTTTTAAAAGGAAGACGGACAATGATGGTAAATGTCACCATTAAGAAAGCTCGACTTGTCGTTAAGATGTTTTCCGACAAGTTCAAGGAGTTGACTACGATGAGACTTTCTCACTCGTAGCGATGCTAAGAGTCTGTTGGAATTATATTAGCATCATTTATGAAATCTTGCAGATAGGATGTCAAACATTGTTTCCTCGACGATTTTCTTGAGGAAAGGTTGTATGTGATACAACCGGAAGGTTTTGTCAATCCTGAAAGATGCTAATAAGTATGCAAAGCTCCAGCAATCCTTGTAAGGACTGGATTAAGCATCTCGGAGTTGGAATGTATGCTTTGATGAGATGATCAAAGATTTTGGGTGTATACAAAGTTTATGAGAAACTTGTATTTCCAAAGAAGTGAGTGGGAGCACTATAGAATTTCTGATGAATATATGTTGTTGACATATTGTTGATCAGAAATGACGTAGGATTTCTGGAAAGCATATAGGGTTATTTGAAAGTGTTTTTCAATGGAAAGCCTGGATTAAGCTACTTGAACATTGAGCATCAAGATCTATAAGGATAGATCAAAACGCTTAATGGTACTTTCAAACGAGCACATACCTTGACATGATCTTGAAGGTGTTCAAGATGGATCAGTCAAAGAAGGAGTTCTTGCCTGAGTTGTAAGGTATGAAGTTAAGACTTAAAGCTCGACCGCGGCAGAAGAAAGAGGAAGGACGAAGGTCGTCCCCTATGCTTTTGTCATAGGCTCTATACGGTATGCCATGCTGAGTACCGCACCTGATGTGTGCCTTGCCACATATCTGGCAAGAGGGTACAAAGGTAATCTAGGAGTAGATCACCAGATAGCGGTTTAATTATCCTTAGAGGAATAAGGATATGTTTCTCAGTTATGGAGGTGATAAAGAGTTCGACGTAAAGAGTTACGTCGATGCAAGCTTAACACCTATCCGGATAGCTCTGAGTAGAGATACCGGATACGTATAATGGAGCAACAATTTAGAATAGCTCCAAGTAGAACAGTTATTTGAAATGGCTCCAAATGTAGCGTAGTAGTTGCATCTACAAGATGACATAGAAATTTGCGAAGTACATACGGATCTGAATGTTGCAGACCCGTTGACTGAAACCTCTCTCACAAGCATAACATGATCAAACCCAGAACTCTTTGGGTGTTGGTCACATGGGGATGTGACCTTGAGTGTTAATCACATGGCGATGTGAACTAGATTTGGAGCCATTTAAAGATCGAATACTACAGAAGAATCTAGGACACTCGCGGTTCCTACGGCGCGGGCGGTGGACACCCAAAGAGAAGGAACCCTCATAGGATCATAGCTGAAGTGGGATCCCTGAAGAAACTGCCAGGTATTGGAGAACCTGCCGCCCTCTAATGCAGCCATGTAGCGATGGACGTGCTCGTCCTCCTCCCTGACACGGCGACGTACCACCTCCGGCGGGGCCGGCTCCCTCCGCACCGAAACTGGCACAGGCGAACGCCACCAAACGAGATCAAGGTCTATGACGGGACCCGGGGCCGGGTCCCTCATCAAGCGGCGCGCCCCTCCAGGCAGCACCTCCCAGTGCCAGCCCGGCGGAGCCCAATCCCGGACATGGGTCAGTCGGACATTGTCGCGGACGGGTCGACGGCGAGGATGCGGGCCGGGCATCGTCGAGAACAAATACTAGCTATATGCCCGCAAAAAGTAACATTTTTTTAATGATTGGATTTTGATAACTAAAGTTTCTAACATTTCTATATAACACTAATTATGTTATCATTGCATATGTCAAAATTCTATATGCTATTTCACACTAATTAAGTATCTAACACTAAAAACAGAAAACACAACTTATATACATCCATTAAAAAACTGAAAAACAACATTATATAAAAAAATTCCATACTAATTAAACACTAATTATATCCATCTAACATGCATTCATACATATATACTAGTGAAAAAATAATAATCTAAAAAATCTAAACTAATTAAACATACAAAATACATATATACTAATATATACATGCATTAATTCATACATATGTACGTGTGTGTGTGTGTTCATCATGCTTGTGTGTGTGTGTGTATGGGCTCGGGGAGGGCGGCGCCCATGGTGGCCGCCGGGGGCGAGGGAGAGGGGTTAGAGGGGGAGAGCTCACAGCAGGGCGACAGCGACGGCGAGGCGACGGCCGGGGGCGGCGACGGGCCGGGGCGTGACGCGGTGGCAGCGACACGGGGACGGCGCGACGGGGACGGGCCCGGGGCGGCGACGGAGACAAGGGCGGCGATGGGGACGGGGGCGGCGACGGCGACGGCGTCGATCGATCGAGGCGCGCGGGCGGTGCTTCAATGGGGAAACAGAGGAAGAAACAGAGGGAGAATGAAATTTTCGTAAGTGTTGTCTATATAGAAGGCACCTTTAGTACCGGTTGGAGCCACCAACCGGTACTAAAGGCCTGTTTTGGCCAGGCCAAGCGGAAGGAACCGCACCCCCTTTAGTATCGGTTGGTGGCTCCAACCGGTACTAAAGGCCCCCCTTTAGTACCGGTTGGTGCCACGAACCGGTACTAAAGGGGGTGCGCTGGCGCAGGTGCTGTGCGCAAGTTTAGTCCCACCTCGCTAGCCGAGGGGCAATTGCACTGGTTTATAAACCCCCGTGCGGTAGCTCTCTCGAGCTCCTCTCCAAAGCAGGCCTACTGGGCCTACATGTTCTGTGCTGCCCTGTTAGCCTACTGGGCCTTTGCGGGCCTGCATCCTGGCCCAACAACAGGTTGGGTTTCTAGTCGTATGCAGGCCGCTCTGGCCTAGTAGGCGGGCTTTTTTTATTTTTTTTGCTTTATTTATTTTTGAGTTGTTTTTTTGTGTATTTAGAGTTTCTTTGTGAATATTTTTGCTTTAGGTACAAAAAATTACAAACTTTCTGTTAGTGCCCGTAGTTTTCAAATTTGAATAGTTTAAATTTTGAATTATTTGAAATTAGTGTGAATCACTAGTTTGTGAATAACTTAACTTTAAAAATAGTAAAGGCATGAAAGAATTTGTTTGCACATAAAATTTCTTCGCGTTTCAAATGCCAAAACACATAATTAACTACCCTAACTATTACAGAGATTCCCTTCTGGGTGTGAAACACAAAAGAAAGTGATGATAGTGAAGCCGATCACATCTCATATCTTTGGGTGTGAAACTTTTTCTTCGCGTGTGTCCCTTTGCGCCGTAACCATGGAAAATCTTCAGCATTTAATGGGACGCTCGGGTCAATATTCACTGTGAATGGAGCAATTTCATCAAACTTTTCATAATCTTCTGACTTGTCTGTCTTGTCATACACTCTCACGATGTTTCTCTTCCCAGAAAGAACTATGTGCCGCTTTGGCTCATCGTACGATGCATTCGCTTCCTTATCTTTTCTTTTTCTTGGCTTGGTAGACATGTCCTTCACATAGAAAACCTGTGCCACATCATTGGCTAGGACAAATGGTTCGTCTGCATACGCAAGATTGTTGAGATCCACTGTTGTCATTCCATACTGCGGGTCTTCCGTTACCCCGCCTCGGGTCATATTGACCCATTTGCACCGAAACAAAGGGACCTTCAAACCACGTCGATAGTCAAGTTCCCATATGTCCTGTATATAACCATAATATGTTTCCTTTCCCGTCTTGGTTTCTGCATCAAAGCGGACACCACTGTTTTGGTTGGTGCTCTTCTTATCTTGGGCGATCGTGTAAAATGTATTACCATTTATCTCGTACCCTTTGAAAGTCATTATATTCGAAGATGGTAACTGGGACAGCAAGTACAGGTCATCTTCAATAGAGGTGTCATGCATGGTACGTGTCTGCAACCAGCTGGCGAAACTCCTGGTTTGTTCACGTGTAATCCAGTCATCAGACCGCTCCGGGTGTTTGGAGCGTAGCAAATTCTTGTGTTCATCCATATACGGAGCCACCAAGGCGGAATTCTGTAGAACTGTGTAGCGTGCTTCAGTGAGAGAATGTCCGTCCATACATATTATTTGTTCCCCTCCTAGCGTGCCTTTTCCATCCAGTCTGCCCTTATGCCGCGATTCAGGAACACCAATCGGCTTAAGGTCAGGAATAAAGTCAATACAAAACTCAATGACCTCCTCATTTTGACGGCCCTTGGAGATGCTTCCTTCTGGCCTAGCACGGTTATGAACATATTTCTTTAAGACTCCCATGAACCTCTCAAAGGGGAACATATTGTGTAGAAATACAGGACCCAAAACGTTAATCTCTTCGTATAGGTGAACTAGGACGTGCGTCATGATGTTGAAGAAGGATGGTGGGAACACCAACTCGAAACTGACAAGACATTGCACCAAATCATTCTCTAACCTTGTTATGATTTCTGGATCGATTACCTTCTGAGAGATTGCATTGAGAAATGCACATAGCTTCACAATGGCCAATCAAACGTTTTCCGGTAGAAGCCCCCTCAATGCAACCGGAAGCAGTTGCGTCATAATCATGTGGCAGTCATGAGACTTTAGGTTCTGGAACTTTTTCTCTGCCATGTTTACTATTCCCTTTATATTCGACGAGAAGCCAGACGGTACCTTAATACTGAGCAGGCATTCAAAGAAGATTTCCTTCTCTTCTTTGGTAAGAGCGTAGCTTGCATGACCCTGATGTATGCCGTCTTTTCCGTGCATACGTTGCTGGTCCTCTCGTGCCTCAGGTGTATCTTTTGTCTTCCCATACACGCCCAAGAAGCCAAGCAGGGTCACACAAAGATTCTTCGTCACGTGCATCACGTCGATTGCGGAGCGGACCTCTAGGTCTTTCCAATAGGGCAGGTCCCAAAATATAGATTTCTTCTTCCACATGGGTGCGCGTCCGTCAGCGTCATTCGGAACAGGTTGTCCACCAGGACCCTTTCCAAAGACCACCTTCAAATCCTTGACCATATCATGTACATCAGCACCAGTACGGTGGCCAAGATTCGTCCGGTGATCCGCCTCACCTTTGAAATGCTTGCCTTTCTTTCTTACGGGATGCCTGCTCGGAAGAAATCGACGATGTCCCAGGTACACATTCTTCTTAAAATTAGCCAAATATATACTGTCAGTATCATCCAAACAGTGCGTGCATGCGTGGTATCCCTTGTTTGTCTGTCCTGAAAGATTACTAAGAGCAGGTCAATCATTGATGGTCACAAACAGCAACGCCTTTAGGTCAAATTCTTCCCCCATGTGCTCATCCCACGCACGTACACATGTTCCATTCCACAGTTGTAAGAGTTCTTCAACTAATGGCCTTAGGTACACATCAATGTCGTTGCCGGGTTGCTTAGGGCCTTGGATGAGCACTGGCATCATAATGAACTTCCGCTTCATGCACAACCAAGGAGGAAGGTTATACAAACATAGAGTCACAGGCCAGGTGCTATGGTTGCTGCTCTGCTCCCCAAAAGGATTAATGCCATCTGCGCTTAGACCAAACCATACACTCTTTGCGTCATCTGCAAACTCCTTCCCGTACTTTCTTTCGATTTTTCTCCACTGCAACCCGTCAGCGGGTACTCTCAACTTTCTGTCTTTCTTACGGTCTTCTCTGTGCCATCGCATCGCCTTGGCATGCTCTTTGTTTTGGAACAAACGTTTCAACCGTGGTATTATAGGAGCATACCACATCACCTTGGCAGGAATCTTCTTCCTGGGGCGCTCGCCCTCGACATCACCAGGGTCATCGCGGCTGATCTTATAGCGCAATGCACCACATACCGGGCAAGCGTTCAAATCCTCGTACTCACCGCGGTAGAGGATGCAATCATTAGGGCATGCATGTATCTTCTGCACCTCTAACCCTAGAGGGCAGACAGCCTTCTTTGCTTCATACGTACTCTCGGGCAATTCGTTGTCCTTTGGAAGCATATCCTTTATCATTACTAGCAACTTTCCAAATCCCTTGTCAGATACACCATTCTCTGCCTTCCATTGCAGCAATTCCAGTGTGGTGCCCAGCTTTTTCTTGTCACCTACGCAATTCGGGTACAACAATTTTTTGTGATCCTCTAACATGCGCTGCAACTTCTTCTTCTCCAAATCACTTGCGCAGTTTCTCTTTGCATCGGCAATGTCCCGACCTAGATCATCAACGGGCTCATCTGATGCCTCTTCTTCAGCTTCTTCCCGCATTGCCGGCTCAGCTTCTTCCCGCATTACCAGCTGAGCTTCTTCCCCCATTGTTGTATCATCGTATTCAGGGAACCCATGGCCAGGATAGCTGTCGTCGTCCTCTTCTTCTTCATTGTCTTCCATCATAACCCCTCTTTCTCCGTGCTTGGTCCAAACATTATAGTGGGGCATGAAACCGGACTTAAACAGGTGGACGTGAATGGTTCTTGACGTAGAGTAATTGTGACCATTCTTACAGCCAGCACATGGACAAGGCATAAAACCATCCACCCGCTTGTTTGCCTCAGCCGCAAGCAGAAAAGTATGCACGCCCTCAACAAACTGGGGAGAGCATCGGTCATCGTACATCCATTGCCGGCTCATCTTCATTACACAACACCGAATAGACCAAATTAATACAAGTTCATACATAAAGTTCATACAACACTTAAATGTAACAAACAAATAACTCTCTAGCTAAAGCATTTAAATGCAACAACAAATGCGATCAAGATCGCAACTAAGGTAACAATGGATCCAACAACATAATGATACCAAGCCTCACTATCGATGGCATATTTTCTAATCTTTCTAATCTTCAAGCGCATTTTCTCCATCTTGATCTTGTGATCATCGACGACATCGGCAACATGAAACTCCAATTCAATCTTATCCCCCTCAATTCTTTTCAATTTTTCTTTCAAGTACTCGTTTTCTCTTTCAACTAAATTTAACCTCTCGACAATAGGGTCGGTTGGAATTTCCGGTTCACATACCTCCTAGAAAAAATTTCTATGTCAACTTGATGGGCATAATTTGTCATAAACACGAAATGCAACTAGTTTTAAAAGAGAATATATATACCACATCCGAATCATAACAAGGACGAGGGACGACGGGGACGAATATCAAAACCATGGCAGTATATGTATAACAAACAACGTACGGGTAAGATAATTATACGAGTAACTATATATCCAAATCACACAAACATCAATTTTTATATAAAATTTCATGAACAAGAGGCTCACCACAAGGTGGTGCCGGCGACGGGACGGTGCGGGCGATCGACGGTGGTTACAACGGAGATTTAGAAGGCACTAAGTAAACCACACCTACATATGCAAAGTAAGTGTTATTTTTGATCTCAAATTGCATATAAATCAAATACTAGCACACATATATATATATATATATATCCTCCCAAATTACTAAACTCACAAATTAATCACTATATAAAGCATTGCAAGAGCTAATCTAGCAATAAGAGATGAAAGGACAAAGTTGCTAACCTTTGTGATCATTTGAATGGATGGGGGCCTTCAAATCTTGACAAATTTTGGGCAAAATGTGTGATGAGCTCGAGAGGAAGAGGGGAAGAACAGAGAGAGGAGAGGGGAAAGGGGAAGAATAGAGCAAGCTCGGGTGGACGAAGGGTTTATGTAGGACGACCTTTAGTACCGGTTCGTGCCAAGAACCGGTACTAAAGGGGCTGGAGGGGCCCCAGTCTGACAACATCCTGCCACCACTCTCATTAGTACCGGTTCGTGGCACGAACCGGTGCTAAAGGTTCTCCACGAACCGGTACTAATGAAAGCGGCCTGGCTAGCCGTTGGAACCGGCACTAATGTATACATTAGTGCCGGCTCAAATACAAAGCTGCACTAATGTGCTTCACATTTGACCCTTTTTCTACTAGTGTTTGTAGTTTATATGTCTGTTATGTCCTTTGCAGAAATGTCTTGCATTGCCCTGGCTTGCTTTTCCGGCTTATATAAGCCAACCCCTGAGGGTAAGTTTAACTCCTGGAAATTGGCACATAAAAGTTCACCTGGTACTTAACAACCTGATGTAACCAATATTAATCCTGGAGGATTGCAATGTACTCCATTGTATTTTCAAGAGGGTCACAAGATATCCAATGTTGATACTTGTAAAATATGATGAACAAAATTTCAAGGGTTTCTGATTCGAATACGATCAGTGAACCGTTCCATAGGGGTTGAGCTAAGATTCGGATACGATCTGTTAGCCCCCAGTGGCTGTGGCAATGCCGATCAAGTGGGTATCGACAACTATGTTCTCTTTGGTTCGAATACGACCTATGTTTGAACAGGAAGCCCCCAAGTGACCATAAAAGTTGTTTAATGACGCTGATTCGAATACGATCCACGTCAGACCCAAAGGAGTTAAGCTATGATTCAAATATGATCAAGAAGCCCCCAAGTGGGTTTGGCAGTATGCCGATCAAGTGGGTATCGACAGCTATGTTCTCTTTGGTTCGAATACGACCTATGTTTGAATAGGAGGCCCCCAAGTGATCACGGCTAGATTCAGATATGATCATAAGCTGGACCAAAGGAAAGCCGGATTCAGATCTGATCCGCTTCTCCTTGGTTATCTCCACCACCTGACAAAGAAAACACATAAACCTTTTTTGGGAGTGGTAAAAAAGGATAGAGGTCCTGCTTTATTGCTTTATGTAATATACATAGTATAAATATATACACATTAGAAACGATGGCTCAAGTATAATAAGGCCGAAGATGAGCAATATTCCACGGCCGACGGGTCTCCTCCTCCGACTTACGTGAGTCTTTGTGCTCCCGAACGTTGATAAGGTAGTATGATCCGTTGTTCAGATTCTTGCTGACCACAAAGGGCCCTTCCCAAGGAGGGGATAGCTTGTGCATGTCAGATTGATCCTGGATGAGTCGGAGCACTAAGTCGCCTTCCTGGAAGGTTCTGGACTTAACCCGGCGGCTGTGGTAGCAGCGCAGGTCTTGCTGGTAAATCGCCGAGCAGGCTATTGCCAAGTCTCGCTCTTCATCCAACAGGTCAAGTGCGTCTTGCCGAGCTTTTTCGTTGTCTTCCTCAACATAAGCCGCCACACAGGGTGAGTCATGACGGATGTCACTTGGCAGGACTGCCTCTGCTCCATACACCATAAAGAAAGGCATGTAACCCGTAGATCTATTAGGTGTAGTATTGATGCTCCAAAGTACAGAAGGTAACTCTTCCACCCAACAACCCAGCGTCCGCTGCAAGGGGACCAAGAGCCGGGGCTTGATACCCCTCAAGATTTCTTGATTAGCTCGTTCTGCTTGACCATTGGATTGAGGGTGAGCCACAGCTGAAACGTCAAGCCGGATATACTCTCGTTGATAGAACTCTTCCATAGCTCCTTTGGAGAGGTTAGTGCCATTATCAGTTATGATGTTGTGTGGAAAACCAAAGCGAAAAATCACCTTTTTCATAAACTGGACCGCCGTGGCTGCATCACACTTACTGACTGGCTCCGCCTCCACCCACTTTGTGAACTTGTCAACCGCCACCAAGAGGTGCGTCTTTTTATCCTTAGACCTTTTGAAAGGCCCGACCATATCAAGCCCCCAGACTACAAACGGCCAAGTAATCGGAATCATCCTCAATTCTTGAGCCAGCACATGGGCTCGTCGTGAGAATTTCTGACATCCGTCACATTTACTGACCAGGTCTTCTGCATCAGCATGAGCCGTCAGCCAATAAAACCCATGACGGAAAGCTTTGGCCACAAGAGATTTTGAGCCGGCGTGATGACCACAATCGCCTTCATGAATCTCACGAAGGATCTCCTGACCCTCTGTAGGTGATACGCAACATTGAAACGCTCCAGTGACGCTGCAATGATGTAACTCGCCATTGACAATTGTCATGGACTTGGACCGTCGGGCGATTTGTCTTGCCAAGGTCTCATCTTCAGGCAACTCTCCCCGGGTCATGTAAGCCAAATAAGGCACTGTCCAATCCGGGATAACATGGAGAGCCGCCACCAGCTGTGCCTCCGGGTCTGGTATTGCCAGATCTTCCTCTGTAGGTAACTTAACAGAAGGATTATGCAAAACATCAAGAAAGGTGTTAGGCGGCACCGGCTTACGCTGAGAC
This sequence comes from Triticum dicoccoides, assembly GCF_002162155.2. NCBI lineage: Eukaryota > Viridiplantae > Streptophyta > Magnoliopsida > Poales > Poaceae > Triticum > Triticum dicoccoides. Next base: position 754,651,297 of record NC_041384.1, read on the forward strand.
CCCAGCCGGCTTAAGGCATCAACCAGCTCATTCTTCCTTCGATCAATGTGTTCCACCACATAACCCTTGAAATGTCCAGCCACACTTCACGATGGTAAGCCGCCATAAGGGGATCTTTAGAGTCCCACTTGCCTGACACCTGTTGAGCCACAAGGTCTAAGTCTCCCAAGCAACTTACCTGGCTCAAGTTCATCTCTTTGGCCATCCGGAGACCATGGAGTAGGGCCTCGTACTCAGCTGCATTGTTAGTACAAGGAAATATAAGCCGGAGCACATAACAAAATTTGTCACCTCAAGGGGAAGTTAACACGACTCCAGCCCCTGAGCCTTCCAATTGTCTGGACCCATCAAAGTGAATAGTCCAATAAGTGTTATCGGGCTTCTCCTCAGGTGCCTGTAGCTCTGTCCAGTCGTTGATGAAATCCATCAAAGCTTGAGACTTAATGGCAGTGCGTGGTACGTACTTCAGACCATGAGGCCCGAGCTCGATGGCCCACTTGGCGACTCGTCCTGTAGCCTCTCTGTTCTAAATAATGTCTCCCAAGGGGGCAGAACTTACCACAGTGATAGGGTGACCTTGGAAGTATTGCTTCAGCTTTCGGCTTGCCATGAACACCCCATAAACAAGTTTCTGCCAATGAGGATATCTTTGTTTTGACTCGATGAGTACCTCACTGACATAATAAACCGGCCATTGAACCGAATGTTCCTTACCAGCCTCCTTGCGCTCTACCACAATTGCCACACTGACGGCTCGTGAATTAGCAGCCACATATAACAACAAAGGCTCTTTGTCAATGGCAGCCACAAGAACTGGCAGCTCAGATAACTGCCTCTTCAAATCCTCAAAAGCAGCATTAGCAGCATTACTCCAGACAAAGGTGTCTGCCTTCTTCATCAGTTGGTACAGCGGTAGGGCCTTCTCACCTAACCGGCTTATGAACCGGCTTAAAGCGGCAACACGACCCGCCAATCGCTGAACATCATTGATACACGCCGGTTTAGCCAAAGAAGTGATTGCCTTGATCTTCTCCGGATTAGCCTCGATGCCCCTGTTTGAGACCAAGAATCCCAAAAGCTTGCCTGCAGGCACACCAAATACACACTTCTCCGGGTTAAGCATCATTTTGTAAACCCGGAGATTGTCAAAGGTTTCTCTGAGATCAGATATCAAGGTTTCCGCCTCTCTGGATTTCACCACTATGTCATCCACATAAGCATGAACATTGCGCCCAATCTGATTGTGGCGACAATTCTGTACACACCGTTGATAAGTCGCCTGGGCACTCTTGAGCCGAAAAGGCATAGACACATAGCAGAAGGCTCCAAACGGAGTGATGAAAGCCGTCTTCTCCTGGTCCTTAACTGCCATCTTGCTCTGATGATAACCAGAGTAAGCATCCAAAAAGCTCAAACGCGCACAACCCGCCGTAGCATCAATGATTTGATCAATATGGGGGAGAGCGAAAGGATCAGCCGGACAAGCCTTATTTAAGTCCGTGTAATCCACACACATCCGCCAAGTGCCGTTCTTCTTGAGCACGAGCACCGGGTTAGCCAACCACTCCGGGTGAAACACTTCGACAATGAACCCAGCCGCCAAGAGCCGAGCGACCTCTTCTCCTATAGCTTTTTGTCGTTCTTCATTGAATCGCCGCAGAAACTGCCTGACCGGCTTATACTTCGGATCAATATTAAGAGTGTGCTCAGCGAGTCCTCTCGGTACACCCGGCATGTCAGAAGGCTTCCATGCAAAGATGTCCCAGTTCTCACGGATGAACTCGATGAGCGCGCTTTCCTATTTAGGATCCAGGTTGACACTAATGCTGAACTGCTTAGACGAATCACCCGGAGTAAAATCAACAAGCTTAGTCTCTGCAGCCGATTTAAACTTCATGGCCGTCATGCTCCGTAGTCGGCTTCTTGAGGGAGGTCATATCCGCCGGGTCAACGTTATCTTGATAAAATTTGAGCTCCTCTGCTGCACAGACAGACTCGGCATAAGACGCATCGCCTTCTTCGCATTCCAGGGCCACCTTTCGGCTTCCATGTACAGTGATGGTACCCTTGTAAACCGGCATCTTGAGCTGTAAATAAACATAACATGGCCGCGCCATGAACTTGGCATAAGCCGGCCGCCCGAACAAAGCGTGATACGGACTCTTGATTTTGTCCACTTCAAAAGTTAACCTTTCCGCCCTAGAATCATGCTCGTCTCCAAAAGCCACCTCTAGTTCAATCTTACCCACAGGATACGCCAACTTACCAGGCACCACTCCATGGAAGACGGTGTTGGAAGTCTTTAAATTCTTGTCAGTTAAGCCCATGCGCCGAAAGGTCTCGTAATAGAGGATGTTGATGCTGCTCCCTCCATCCATGAGCACCTTAGTAAATTTATAACCACCAACCTGCGGTGCCACCACCAGGGCCAGTTGACCTGGATTATCAACCCGGGGAGGGTGATCCTCCCTGCTCCAGACAATAGGCTGTTCCGACCACCTCAAGTAACGAGGGACTGCCGGCTCAACAGAATTCACAGCCCTCTTATGAACTTTCTGATCACGTTTACACAAACTTGTGGTGAACAGATGATACTGCCCACTATTTAGCTGTTTTGGATGACTCTGATAACCCGACTGCTGCTGCTGATGACCTCCTTGACCAGACTGCTGTTGATTATAACCACCCTGGCTTCCCTGAAAACCGGATCCTGAACCGCCGCCCGGGCCATGAAAGCCGCCAGCTCCTGAGTAGCCGCCTGGGCCTTGATTGCCATCAAACGTATTAGAATTCTTGAAAGCCTTCATGATTGCGCAATCCTTCCATAAATGAGTCGCTGGTCGTTCCCGATTGCCGTGTTTCAGGCAGGGCTCATTGAGTAGTTGCTCAAGAGACGGACCTGACCCGCCAAACCGAGGGGGTGGCTTTCCCTTGTGCTTCTGATTGTTACCCTATGCATTGGCCACAAATTCTGGGTTACCGTCTGCCTTACGCTTGTTGCCTTCTTGACTCGTCGGGTTATGTTGCTGACCCTTTCCATTACCATTCTTCTTTCCCTTCCCTGTCTTTTCCTCATCAGACGCGGGATCCTTGGTACTATCAGAATCAGCATACTTGACTAAAGCCGCCATCAGCGTCCCCATATCGTTGCAATCACGCTTAAGGCGCCCCAGTTTCTGTCTCAGAGGCTCAAAGCGGAAATTCTTCTCCAGCATGAGAACTGTTGAGCCGACATCCATCTTGTCAGACGAATGTATTATATCTTTGACCCGGCGCACCCAATGAGTCGTAGATTCACCTTCCTCCTGCTTACAATTTGTCAGGTCCACAATCGACATAGACTGCTTGCAAGTGTCCTTGAAGTTCTGGATGAAACGGGCCTTTAGCTCCGCCCATGAACTAATGGAATTGGGTGGCAAACCCTTTAACCAAGAACGGGCCGTTCCGTCCAACATCATGGTGAAGTATTTAGCCATCGCTTCATCACTAACCTCCAGTAGCTCCATGGCCATCTCGTAACTTTCAATCCACGCCCCAGGCTGTAAATCGGCCGTATAATTCGGCACCTTTCGAGGTCCCTTAAAATCCTTGGGCAGACGTACATTACGTAGAGCCAGTACCAGACAAGGAACTCCTCCGGTTCTAGTAGCAACACCCGCCTCAACGGAAGTCGTCGGGTAAGCCGGTGAGTCCTGTTGGGCTGCTAGCTGAGCCGCTAGCTGAGCCGCCCGCTCGTCCTCCTGACATATCCGATCCTGAACCGGGTTATACCCGCCGGGCTGGTTCCGACGCTGAGCGCTACTTGACAAGGCCTCTGACTCCATGTGTCTACTATAACTCGGGCTCCGGTTTTGATGAGGCGGAGCTAACCAGGGCGGAGGAGTTGAGTGAATCCTGTCCCGGCTGTAGGAGTAGGTCTCTTGCTGAGCCAGGGCTGTTTGGACAAGTTCCCTGATCCTCCGGGTTTCCACCGCTGTCGGATCATCACCATCTACTGGGAGAGCCGCCAAACGTGCTGAAGCTGCGATTAAGTTCTCCATGGGGTTGGAGAAGTGATCCTGTGGTATTGGTACGTAATGGGGCGGTGCCATATTGCCGTGAAGAGGCGCCGTCACCGGAGGCTGGACTGGGCCTCCCGCTCCGGATGTCATAAACTGATTTGCACCTGGCGGGTTACTTGGGCCGGCCCCGGGTGTAGCAAAAAGATTCCGAGGATCATAACTCTGAGGTAAACGGGACTGAGTTTTCTGATGTCTCCTCCTCATTACCTCATTAGATGCGTTCAAGCTCAATGTGAGCTGAAAGGCCTCTGCTTGAAGTTGCTGCGCCCGTTCGTCCAAAGCCGCCCGCTCTGTCGCTAATCTAGTATCTTCAGCTGCTAAGGTTTCCTTGGCCCGGGCGATCTCATCGCGAACCTGTGCCACCTCTGCCTCATGCTCAGATTGGTTCGCAGGGACGACTGTAGCAGTTAACAAGGCCGTAAGTTTATCCATGAGATCCATCAGCACCTGAGCCGGTGAGCGCACATGGCCTCCTGCCCCGGCTGCTCCTAACCCGGACATTATCACCGCTGAGGCCGTAGAATTTTGGTCGGGTTGAGTACCAGCCATGAAGAGTCCTGCCCAGTTTGGCGACTCTGAGGGGTCTGGAATAGTGCTGCCATCGGAACAGCCTCCAAGCACACCATCTTGAACTTGATACAGCGAATCTGTTGAGCCGGCAGATGAATCATCGTCAGAGAGGACGGCCGGCTCACCATCACCTTTAGATCCTTCAGGAAGTTCACCTCCGTGGATGCAACCCACAAAGGCACGCTTCACGACGGGTTGAGCTCGAGCGGGTTTCACACGCTGAGCCGTCTCGACGAGGTCGGTGCAGCTGTCCGGCTCAGGGCCCGGCTCACCAATCCGGCCGATGAAGACATGAATTCCGCCAAAGGGGACCCGGTACCCATACTCAATTTAGCCGGCGTCGGGGCCCCAGCCTTCGTTGTTGATGTAGATCTTGCCGCGACGACTCTTGGTCATCCGGCCAACTGCGTATCCCTTGAGCCCTTCGAAGCTGCCCTTTAAGAACTCAAATCCACCATGCGCTGGCCCCACGGTGGGCGCCAACTGTCGTGGAATTGTCACGGCAGATGTCCTTTTGCAAGGACTTAGTCATGGAGCCATCGCAACTATAGGAAGCTTAAAGGGGTTAATCGGGACAAGGACACGCGAGGTTTATACTAGTTCAGCCCCTTATGGTGAAGGAAGGCCTACGTCTAGTTGGGTTGGAATTGCTTGAGGTTTCGATGACCAGGGAGCGAAATACGCTATGCCTGGCTCTCGATCAGTTGTTTCTTGCCCTAAGCCGCTAGCGGGTCGTCCCCTTATATACACGGGTTGACGCCCTGCGGCCTACAGAGTCCCGGCCGGCTCATAAACAGTGTCCGGCTCGGCGACTAGTTACTTCTACCTTACAGTACAAGTTATACCATCATGGCGGTTTATCTTTACGGGCCTCAGAGTCGCCTGTGGGCCTTTAAACCTTTTAGCGAACCGCCATCTTCATGCCTTGGTCTTGGGCTTCTAATGAACCTCTATTTGCGTAACCCGGCCCCTCCTGGATGGCTTACACAAATAGTCATATCCCCAACACTTCGTGTGCTACCAAACGTCACAACGTAACTGGGTGATTATAAAGGTGCTCTACAGGTGTCTCCAAAGGTACATGTTGGGTTGGTGTATTTTGAGATTAGGATTTGTCACTCCGATTGTCGGAGAGGTATCTCTGGGCCCTCTCAGTAATGCACATCACTTAAGCCTTGCAAGCAATGCAACTAATAAGTTAGTTGCAAGATGATGTATTACAGAACGAGTAAAGAGACTTGCCGGTAACGAGATTGAACTAGGTATTGAGATACCGATGATCGAATCTCGGGCAAGTAACATACCGATGACAAAGGGAACAAACGTATGTTGTTATGCGGTCTGACCGATAAAGATCTTTGTAGAATATGTAGGAGCCAATATGAGCATCCAGGTTCTGCTATTGGTTATTGACCGGAGACGTGTCTCGGTCATGTCTACATTGTTATCAAACCCGTAGGGTCCGCACGCTTAACGTTATGATGACAGTTTCGTTATGAGTTTATATATTTTGATGTATCGAAGGTTGTTCGGAGTCCCGGATGTGATCACAGACTTGACGAGGAGTCTCGAAATGGTCGAGACATAAAGATCGATATATTGGACGACTATATTTGGACACCGGAAAGGTTCCAGGTGATTAGGACAATACCGGATCACCGGGAGGTTATCGGAACCCCCGGGAGGTATATGGGCCTTATTGGGCCTTAGTGAAGGAGGGGAAAGGAGCAAGGGAGGGGGCGCCCCCCCTAAAGCCCAATCCGAATTGGGAGGGGGGCCGGCCCCTCCTTTCCTTCCTCCCTCCTTCCTCTTCCTTCCCTCCCCCACTCCTAATAGGAAAAAGGGGAGTCCTACTCTTGGTGGGAGTTGGACTCCCCCCTAGGGCGCGCCACCCTCCTTGGCCGGCCCCCTCCTCCACTCCTTACGGGGGCAGGGGGGCACGCCATAGACACAACAGTTGATCATTGATCTCTTAGCCGTGTGCGGTGCCCCCCTCCACCATAGTCCTCGATAATATTATAGTGGTGCTTAGGCGAAGCCCTGCGACGGTAAAACATCAAGATCGTCACCATGCCGTCGTGCCGACGGAACTCATCCCCGACACTTTGCTGGATCGGAGTCCGGGGATCGTCATAGAGCTGAACGTGTGCTAGAACTCGGAGGTGTCGTAGTTTCGGTGCTTGATCGGTCGGGCGTGAAGACGTACGACTACATCAACCGCATTGTGCTAACGCTTCCGCTTCCGGTCTACGAGGGTACATAGACAACACTCTCCCCTCTCGTTGCTATGCATCACCATGATCTTGCGTGTGCCTAGGAAAATTTTGAAATTACTACGTTCCCCAACAAGTACGGACCCTTGTTGTCGCTCTCCTCGGGAGCCGGATACTGGGGATGCCAGGCAGCCAAAGGGTTATCCTCTGGCGATATTGGATTCGGAGATACCCTTCGCGATGACACATCAAGGTCGCCCGCTTCTTGAGCTGGGGAGTCCGGGGAGGCGTTTCGCTCTCCATCATCTCCGGAAGAAGATCCCCCGAAGATGAACTCTGTCGAGAAGGGCTGCGGTCCGGACTACAATTTACAAGCATCGGATATTGTCTTCGGAAGTAAGGTAGGATATCCTCACTATTAAGTACTTTTTGATTACTTACAGCTCGATAGAGGGCTGATCCCCGCGCGGACATTGTGCGGCAAGAATACCCTCCGAGGCAGGACCCTCTGGCGGAGATTTCTTCTCCCGTTTGGAAACCTTAGTTTCCGGATCTTCAGAGGTAGTCCCTCTTCCTTCCCCAGGGAGAGAGAATGTCAGATTCTTCCCCTTGGTTATCCTCCCTCGCGGAGGCGCTCATTCCCTCGATTGGAATAGGTAGCGATGGAGGCCCGCTTTCGCCCTCTTTATTCCCCCCTTCATCTTCCTTTGAGGGCACTAGACAAGGTGCTGGCTCAAGCATCTTTTCCAGCACCGGATTACCCAAGCCTTCAGGAAGGGGGGCCGAACACCGGATCATCTTCGCCTTTGTTATCCAGTCCTGGTCAAAGAGAGATTCTTCAGAATGATGTCATGATAAATAAAAGGACAATGTGTTCGGCCATGGGATTACTTACTTGGGCAGAGGGGCGGTTGCAGCTCAGGCCCACGTCCTCGGTAGTGTCCGGACACTCTATTTGGGGTCCGAAGAACGATTTGTACATCTCCTCGTGCGTCATGCCGAGGAAATTCTGAATGGTGCGCGGTCCTTCCGGGTTGAATTCCCACATGCAGAGGGGCCGGCGTTTGCAAGGCTGGACTCGACGAACCAACATAACTTGCATTACCATAACCAGATTGAAATCTCCCTTGAAGAGATCTCGGATACGGCTCTGCAGTATTGGCACGTCCTTGGCTGGACCCCAGCTCAGCCCCCTACTGATCCATGACATCAGTTGTGGTGGAGGGCCCGGGCGAAAGGTGGGGGGAAGCTACCCACTTGGCACTTCGGGGAGCACTGACGTAAAACCACTCCCGTTGCCACAATACGGACACCTCTGGAAAGGAACCCTTTGGCCATGGAGCGTCAGCAATTTTTCTTATTAGAGCACCTCCGCACGCTGCGTGCTGCCCCTCGACCGTCTTCGGCTTCACATCGAAGGTCTTGAGCCACAGGCCGAAGTGGGGGGTAATGCGGAGGAAGGCCTCACAAACGACAATAAATGACGAGATGTGAAGAAGGGAATTCGGGGCCAGATCGTGAAAATCTAGCTCGTAATAGAACATAAGACCCCTAACAAAGGGATCCAGAGCGAGGCCTAGTCCTCGAAGGAAGTGGGAGACGAACACAACGCTCTCGTTGGGTTCGGGAGTAGGGACGACCTACCCTCGGGCAGGCAGCCTATGCGAAATTTCGGCGGTCAGATATCTGGCCTCCCTCAACTTCTTGATTGTCCTCCTCCGTGACGGAGGAGGGCATCCATCGGCCTTGAAGGGTGGATCCGGACATGATTGAAGGTCCGAAGCACCTGACCTGGGCTTTGGGTATTAGAACTCGAGGCGGGGGGAGGATTCGATTGAGCACGGGAGGGAAAAAAGAAAAAGCCTTGTCCCTTTATAAAGGGGGCAAATATTAGGCGTCCTCCTCGTGGCCGTTCGAGACTTACCTAAGATCTAGGAGTCATACCAACAGGCACGGTTGGGTTACTCATGTTCGTATTAATGAGAATCCCGTGATAAGGGGAACACGATCTCTGCTTTGACAAGACGTGTCAAGAAACCGCCTCGCATTACGTGCGGGGCTGGTTAAAGAAAAACGGTTCAAATAATTACTGGGCCGTGGCGTGATGTCATGCTGCCAAAACGTATCAGCAGATTAGATTTGTGGAAATATTATTCTCTCTACGATGGTATGTGGAACTTATTTTGCAGGGTCGGACACTATCCTTGTATTCAAACTCTTCCGTGGTGTATTCGAAGGAGGAACCCGCCTTGCAATGCCGAAGACAACACTGCGCGCCGGACTCATCGTCATTGAAGCCTGGTTCAGGGGCTACTGAGGGAGTCCTGGATTAGGGGGTCTCCGGACAGCCGGACTATATCCTTTGGTCGGACTGTTGGACTATGAAGATACGATATTGAAAACTTTGTCCCGTGTCCGGATGGGACTCTACTTGGCGTGGAAGGCAAGCTAGGCAATACGGATATGCATATCTCCTCCTTTGTAACCGACCTTGTGTAACCCTAGCCTCCTCGTGTCTATATAAACCGGAGGGTTTTAGTCCGTAGGACAACATACAATCATACCATAGGCTAGCTTCTAGGGTTTAGCCTCTCTGATCTCGTGGTAGATCTACTCTTGTACTACTCATATTATCAAGAACAATCAAGCAGGGCATAGGGTATTACCTCCATCAAGAGGGCCCAAACCTGGGTGAAACATCGTGTCCCCTGCCTCCTGTTACCATCCGCCTAGACGCACAGTTCGGGACCCCCTACCAGAGATCCGCCGGTTTTGACACCGACAAAGGGCAAAACCTAATCCCTCCGCCACACCTCCCCCCCTCCTCGATCTCCCCTCGCCGCCACCGGAGGCAGCCGTCGGTCAAGCTTGGTGTGCTGCTAATGATGGTGGTGGTGGGGTCCTCGCTGCCTCGCCTCGCTTGCGGGGGGCTGCGGGATTTGGGGCGGCGGCCCCGACTGGTGTGGCGCCTCCAGCCCTTCGGCTTCTGGTGGCACGGGCGTGGGCCTGCGGTCTTGACCGTGCGGACGATGAGACCTCCGGAGGATGCGGATCTGGGCGCGGCGACGGCTCCGGCTTCCGCGGCGTCAGATCTGGCCGCCTCCAAACCAACTCTCTTGCGGCGTGCTCCTCCCCCCTCCAGATCCGGCCTGCTACAGCTTGGGGGGCTGGTTTCGGTGGGTGGGAGCGGATGGTGGGGTTCCAGGACCGGGGGAAACCCCTAGCCAGCCTTGCTGGCGCGAAGGCGGCGACACCCGCGGGCGCCGGTCACCTCCTTGGAGGCGCCGGTCAGGTCCTGTCCTCCCCATCCCATGCCTCCTTGCTTCCCGGGTGAAAACCCAAACTTTGTTGGACAGCGGCGACGCCCCAGGCGCCGTAATCTTCTTGAAGACGCTGTTTTTGGGAACAAGTGGGGCCGTGGGCTTCGGTGCGGTGCGGTTTGGTGTGCGGCGGCGGCGGCGGCAAGTCTCCAGCGGTAGCCATGCCTTCCCTGGTGCGGGGTTCAGTTATGGTGGTGCTCTTCGTGCGGCTGTTGTGAGGGCCTCCGGTGCCGTGGATCTCTTGGAAGGGAGGGGATAGGGTTCCCCTCCTCCGGTGGTTCCCTCGCCAGCTCGCCGAGGGTGCCAGAGCTTCTGAGTTTTGGTCTTGGCCCTTGTTGTTGCCCTTCATCCTGGAAGCTCACCCTCTTTCTCGCCCGATCTTTGGTTTTGGGGCTGCTTGGCTCTAGGTGAGTCGCTGTCGACAAGTGAGGAACGCCTGGTTCCGCTCCTGTGGCTGCCTTGGGTGCCATTCAGGTAGTTTATAGGGTGAACTAGTCCATCGCTCAATGGTGAGGCGCCTTTTGAGCCAGGCGAGGAGGCAGGGGCCTCCTTTGATGATGGAATTGTCTAATTGTGTTCTCCACAAGTCCCTGGTGTTCTGGCAATGGCATGCCTCTCATCGTCGTCGTTTCCTTGCCCTGAACCGGCAGTTTCCTTCCCCATGGTTGCGTGTGTGCAAGAGGTCCCTAGCATCTCCTAGCTATTAGCTTCACGTTGATCCGGTATCTAGCGGGTTGTGTGCTATGTGAGCTGTCTCCCAACGCCCGTTGTATCTTTGCCGTGTTTTCTTTTCTTTTCTTTGTGTGGTTTGTCGTTGTATTCTCTGTAATCCTGGCCGGTTGATGGCTTTGTTAATTCAAAGCCGGGCTCTTCTTAAGCCTTCGTTCCAAAAACAAAGAGCGAGTAGGAGGGGGGGCTCAATAAAAGCACCACCATCAATCACAGATGACAATGAAGCCAAATAACTAAAACACATACTAACACTGAATATTAGAACCATATATAAGGGGAAATAAAACAAATTGGGGTGATCATACACAAAATTCACATTATTACTACTAAAAGAAATCGAAGCCTGCTACTTCATCTAATCAAGCTAAATTGAAGCGGTCGCCAGGGCGATCGTAGCAACCAGATCGGAAGTGCCTCCTAGCGACCTCGAAGCTGAGCCGAGCGTCAACCGCGGCATATCTAATCCGTTCAAGGGTCAACGGGAACACACCCCATCCCGACCTCCTTAACTTCTCGCACTCCCCGTCCTTGCTGAGCTTCGTTCCCAGCAGGTAGTTTGCCAAATCAATCAACGACGGCGTAGGCTTGCTGCAGATGTTCTTTGGAATCTCGACACGCTGCTGCAGGTCGAAGGAAGACGCGATGTTGAGCCCGTAGTAGGCCAGCATCTCCTGGTCCTGGCTGATCCCGGCTCCACAGAAGACGATGTCCTTGTCGGCGAGAAACCTCCTGAGCATTGCCGGTACGTGCCTCGCGTGCACGATGTGGTACACCAGGCACTCGTCGGCGACGCAGAGCTGAAGCACGGCGGCGCGTTGCCTCTCTTCCTTTGGCAGGTCCTTCTGCCTCTTCCCGAAGACGGGGTTGGTGAACTCGGTGTCTAGGCCGACGAGCTTCTCGTCGGCGTCCCGGAGGAAGTTTGTCCACACGCGCGATATCCACGCCTCCACCGTGGCTGCTCGGACGGTGACGGTCGCTTTGATGTCGATGCCTTGGGAGTCGAAGTAGTACGGCATTTCGTCCTTGTGTGGCGGCTGACGCGCCATTTGGAAGCAGCTAGCAAAGGCTGGCGACGATGATGATGATCCCTGTGCGGCGGCAGGCAGGCGTATGACTCGAGAAATAAGGGTCGAAATAATGAAAGAAGATGGTTGTATGCGTCCTGATCGATTCGCCAAGTATATATAGAGCATGCATGCATGCATGTTCTCACGTGTAGCACTAGGTATACCGTATACGAGTCGGATTGGGAGTTGCCCTCCAATCCTGAATCGGACACGCACACGAGTTGGGTCGGGAGTTCTCTCCGGATTCCATCAGCATATGCACTACGTGCTCCCCAAGACAGCAATTAGTTATTGAGGCCTTGATCGATTTCGCTCGGCGACGGCGGCACCTGTTGTGCTGGACGACTGGCAGAAAGGATACAGCGTCTCTCGTTCCTGCGACGGCTCCGGCCACCAACCACCGGAGCCGGAGCCTTTGGCGGACGGAGCCACCGGTGGCACGCCGGCAACTCACACGCCTTGGCGGCGCACGTCGGCAAGATCGTGCCCATGAAGCCCCACAACGTGAGCCCCGACCGCCGTGGGCGTACGTCCTGCCATGGCCGGGATATCGCATGGCCCATTCATATTTCAGTTTTGCAGAAACACTTCAAGTTTCAGAAACGCCATGATACTGAAATATTTGGCATTCTGGATCTGAAAATCATGTTGTTGGAATAGATGCATGTTCATCTCTCAAAGAAATCTTATACCAATGGAATAAATGAAAGCTCTTCTGATTTCTCAACTGCTCTATTACTCAAGTGTATCAACGGAACTGACAATTTATCATCACTTGTTTCAGACCCAATTTGCATACACGTAGACTATCCCGCCAACGCCAACATCTTCTAAAAAAAAACTATGTATACCAAATTGCCCACTCTTCAATTGTGTAGCGAAAACAGATGCTAAACTACAAGATTGGGTTAAGGCGGGCCATGTCAGCACCTGACGCAGGCCGATTTTCGCGTACCGAATTCCCTGTGAGATTAAGAAGCACTTGAATCATAAGGACCCAGCAGCATAACTGAAGTTGGGCTAAACATACCTCTGTTAAGAAGTGAGCTCTCAACAATAATCAAGAACTGAAATTGTAAGAAAGCCTTCACCGTCTATCTCTTGTTAGAACTGAAAATGCATACACTGAAATGAACAGGACGGTGACGGGGAAAGAGAAAGTAATGGGAGTTGTTCCAGTAATGAAAGACAGAATTTGAATAGAAATTCTCAATGTGTATGTCAGTTTTGAAGGTTGTACTATTTCTATATTTTTATTATCTATACATAGTGTACCAGTCTTAAGTTGAACTAAGAGCATCAATCATAACCGTTAGTCTTCTAAATCCAAGGGCCAATATCAGCAGGATTCGCATGAACAATAGACTGTTGCTATCTCTATTATGTTCTAGAACAATCATGTGGCCCTTCAAGAAAGAAGAAGCCCATAAACTGGTGCCTAATGGGTTGTTTTACCACATGACCGCACGAAGGTCTGATTGAGCCCAGGCAAGATTGTTTAGTAGGAGAACATGGAGAAAGTAAAGAACCATGCTGTTTTTCCATAAATGAACATATAGTGTTTTGGCATGAATACTACTTCCTGCTTTTATAATACTCCCTCCGTCTCAAAATAAGTGACTCAACTTTGTACTATCTTTAGTACAAAATTAGTACAAAGTTGAGTCACTTATTTTGGGACGGATGGAGTATTTAACTACTATCAGCATTCGTACATCACTGGTCTTTTTTGCTTTGAATCTATCACTTTTTCTAGGGAAGGCGTTTTGGCTCCCAGGAGCACAAGCTCCCACGTGAACAGTAACCCGAAAAAACGGTAAATGTTTTAATAAGAATTCTAAAAAAAATTAGATGTTTGTGTTAGTGTCGCAAGTATGCTTGATAATTTTCATGCAAAATGGAGCAGCGGTGTTTCGTCGGTGAAAAAAAAAATCAAATTTGGGGTGACATTTGGTGTTCAATTCATTTTTTTTGGCAGGCCAAAATGCTTAACCTTTTTGTCTTAAAATTTGTAGATAGCATTTGGATGTGACAATGAACACATAAAAATTTTGTTTGGATTTTTTGTCATTTCAAAAATAATTTTCACGCGCAGGAGCACGTACAACCGGGAGCCAAATTGGACTTCCGACTTTTTCCCCTTTTGATCAGAGTCACTCTGTTGCATACATACTAGTATATAGTAGATGACATTACGTGACTGCTGGAACAAGAAAATCGAACAGCTCGGTTTATTTCGGTTACCTCGCCCCCCTGTAATCTTTGGACCCTCTCTGCTTCTTCTCTGATACAAACAAGGTTGGTTTTGATCTCTTTGCAGATCCTTCCCTCCAGTAGCCTAACTGGAACCCAGAGCTTAGGCTCCAGCTCCACCACATAAGAAAGCATAGTCTGAAATTCCTGGCTAATCGGAACTTCCCCACCTTCGTCAGTAGTAGCATCGACCTACACGGGATCAAAGTGCGAACCAGATTACTTAGATGAGTCTCAGAGTCATGCATGGCCATCAATTATACAATGATCCAATAACTTACAGAAACATCAGTTGACCAAACATAGTGCATCTATAATTCTACAGCACTAGCAGTATAGTAACAATGAACCATATTCCCTGTTTAACACCCTGGGCTGCTCGACATGGTTCATCGACACATATACACCCTGGGCTGCTCTATGAAATCAGGTGATCCTGCTTTGAAGTCAAATTGCTTATTCCAGAATAACAATGAACGTACGATTCTACTAGGCTATCAGTTTGGCTCGACTCCGTGCCTGGCATCATAGCAGTATAATTCGACTCAAGCAACACCGACTTGGGAATCTGAATTATGAGCAAGAACAACAGGGACAGGGTATGCTCATGTTACCTCCTGGACAGACCATTTGCCCTGGAAGACCTTGAAATCGCCGTCGATCATGTTGAAGGCGGTCTCCCGGCAGCGCGCCCGGGACTCCAGGAGCACCTCCATCTCCCCCTTGTAGCACTCTATGGCGCCCTTGGCGTTGAACTTGAGCCCCAGCGTCAGATACTGCTCCCGGACCTGCACAGGACTCATCCTCGTCACCTCATTGTAGCATCTCACTCTGAAGTCTGATTAGTTTCTTCTCTTTTCTTGATCTGAGAAGAGGCATTATGGCCGGACCAAAGGAAAAACCACATGGAACAACAAAAGTTACACCAAGCAAAAAAAGTGAAATATAAATTTAGGTACTAAATTGCATGAGAAAATGAGAAGAAAATAAAGAAAGAAAAGGCGCAGTCTAGCATATGTTTTGGGGACAAAAGTTAACAAGACAACAAGTTATCCCATGGTCGGATTGGTAACTTGTTCTGAACTACTTTATTGTTCAACTGTATCAAAGGAACTGATAATTTATCTGCTGTATTATATTACAGAATGAATTTGCATACATGTAGAATCATATCAGAGATGACATTACAACAAAAACAACTGGACAAGTGTTTGCTCTCTATGCATTACAGTCAACCATCCTGCCAACATCTTCTAACAAAATTATGTATCGTGAGTTGTCCACTCTTCAATGAAGTAGCAAAAACAAATCCTAAACTGCAAGACTCGGTTCAGGTGAGGTCCCTCCATTGGTTATCCAGCCATGTCAACACAACTGGGGGCCATTCCACATCACCTCGATGCAAGAAGCATGCTGATTTTTGTTTATCTGATTCCCTGTGAGGCTGACACCCATCAGACTCATGGCACTTCAATCACAAGGATCGAACAACATAACTGAAGTCGGGCTGAACATACCTCTGTTAAGTAGCGGACACGGAACTATAATCAAGAACGGCATTGTAAGAAAGCCTTCAGGATTCATCCTAGTTATCACTGAAAATACATGAGATTGAAATGAAAAACGATGTGGCAACAGTGTATGAAAAAAATGGATGTGGTTCCAAGAAGGAAAAATATAAGTGGAGTAGGAAAGTACACATTTCGTCCAAAATGTTTGTATTGGTTATTAAGATTCTAGGATTGTACTAGATGAATACTGAATGACATTTGACGTAATGAAAATGCCTTGCACATGCAAGACAAAAAGTTGAGCAGCTGCGATTGTCACAATTACCTCGTCCAGTAACCTTTGGACCTTCTCTGCTTCTTCTCGGATACAAATAAGGTTGGTTTTGATCTCCTTGCAGATCCTCCCTTCCAGTAGCCGAACTGGAACCCAGAGCTTAGGCTCTAGCTCCACCACATAAGAAAGCGTGGTCTGAAATTCCTGCCCTGATGAAATTTCCCCACCTTCAGTAGCATCATCGACCTACACGGATCGAAGTGGGAACCAGATTACTTGGCAGCATTTCAGAGTCAGTGGTCATCAATTATACCATGATCCATGAACTTCCAGAAACATCAGTTGACCAAACATAGTGCATCTAGAATGCTACAGCACTAGTAATAAAATGAAAGATCTCCCTCTTGTTACGACGACACGAACATATTTTAACACCCTGAGCTGCTTACATGGTGCATCGACACAGATACAGTTGCTCTACGAAATCAGGTGATCCTGCTATGAGGTAAAATTGCAAATTCCAGAATAACAATGAACCTAGGCTTACACTAGGCTATCAATTTGGCTGTCTACGTGTCCGGCATCGCACCGGAACTTGGGAATCTGAATTCTGAGCAAGAACAACAGGGACAGGGTATGATCATGTTACCTCCTGGACAGACCACTTGCCCTGGAAGACCTTGAAATCGCCGTCGACCATGTTGAAGTCGATCTCCCGGCGGCGCGCCCGGGACTCCGGGAGCAGCTCCATCTCTCCCTCGTAGCAGTCGATGGTGCCCTTGGCGTTAAACTTGAACCCCAGCGCCAGATCCTGCTCCCCGACCTGCAGAGAAACCAAGCATATCATGCGTCAGACCATCGCACACGACCTGCTCGACGAATTGCTTGGGCGAGAGGAGAGGGGAAACCTGGTAGAGGCGGGCGAAGGCTTTGTCCTGGTGGAGGAGGCGGCACTCGGAGAGGCCGGGGATGAATCCGGCGAGGCCCTCGTAGTCGGTGAGCGTGGCCCAGACGGCCTGGAGCGGCGCGCCGACCCGCACCCGCGCGCGCACCAGCCGGCGGTTCTTCTTCCCCGGCAGCTTCCGCACCTCCATCTCGAACCCGTACCGCTCGTCCCGGTCCTCCTCTACCTCCCTGTCCACATATCCCCCCTCGTCGCCGGCGACACCGGGCGCCGGCTCGGAGGACGAGAAGGAGCGCCGGAGGGGGTTCCGGGAGACGAGGCGGATGCGTGCGGGGCTCGAGGTGATGGTGGTGTGGGTCAGGAGGAGGCGGAGGCTGGGCCGGACATGGGGGGAGGAGGAGGCGAAGCAGCAAGACGCGGTGGACGGCATGGCCATGGCCGGCAGGCAAAGCTTCCGCCTTTTACTCCTCCACCTGCCGCCTGCCTAGTGGCCTTTTGCTACGGGTACACACATTGTGTCATAATTTTTGGTAGAGACCGTGACACGTGGACGCATAATTTTTGGTTTGCTTCCTTGTCTTTTTGCTTAGTTCCACCGGTTGTTCATTGTTTTTGATATATAGCCCACCATTCATGCTGAATGGCAGCTAACCCGAATGAGTCGAAGTTTTCTTTATGTCAAACATTTTCTTCCTATATATCTGGGCAAGTCTTCGGAGTCAAGCCAACTAACCAAACTGATCTTCTAAAGTACGGGCATTCCGAGCCACAAAAATTGAATGGACGTCCCATTTTGTCCACGATCACGTATGTGTTCATCAACAATCGGGTGGGTACCGGCCTTCCAATGTCATTTCAGTGCAGCGTTGTCAGTAAGTAGATGTTCACTGTCACGGTTTTTTTGACATAGAAATATATGACTTTTTTCTTTGAGAAAACATAGGAATATATGACTAGTCTGCTAATCTCAGTTATACGTCCATACAAATTGAATCAGATGCTTTAGAGCCTGTTCGGTAACTCTCCACAACTTTAAACTCCTCAGCCCAAAACCAGCAGCCAACTTCTGTTAAAAATCTTGGGAGTTACAAATCGTTCGGTAGAGTAGCTTCTCGTTCTGGTCAATGAAACAAGCCGCCAGCCCACCTAGCTATGAGAAGTAGCGGCTCTGGAGAAGAAACTGGCTTTTTTTGACGGATGGAGAAGAAACTGGCTTAGAGTTAGAGGTGGCACATACTTGTAATATTTCGTACGAGCGAACGTACTGTACGCAACTTAAATTACTTAGCGGTGGCATCACATGTAAATTCTTGACACCTCCTGCTTTGGTGTTTCGGAGGAGCTCGAGTTTCCCAGCTCCACGGCTCCCTCAGAAATTACACTCCAAGTTTCGCCAGCTTCTCTCGTGCGCCCATAGCCGGAATTTGGACTGTTCAGCTACACACCTCACGTGGAGTTGGGGAGTTGAGAAGCGGCAGGGCTTCTGAACACGCCCTTAGAGGTTGTTAATGCATGTTCAGGCCAAGAGAGAATGTGAAGCGTAGCTAGAACGATCGGGAATCTTGAGTTCACACATTGCCGAAGGGAAGCAAATGAAGTTGTGCACAATTTAGCTAAATTTTCTTATGAAAATGATGCTTCTTGTAGTTGGGTTGATGAACCCCCGGTTCTTCTTGTAAACTCCTTAGTGAACGATGAGGCGATTTTGCCAAATAATTAAAGGTAGCCATGATGGCATTTCCTCAATAAAAAAGGTATAGTTTGCATGCATGTCGCGATATGTGTGTGTTTCACCCTAGAGCGACTTCAACGAGTCGTATCCGTTTGGGTCGGCTCGTCCGCCCCCTTATGTGTTTGGGTCAGCCCTGCGCCCAACCAGCCGACTCAATTCTCGTCCGCGCAAAAAACAATATGAATTTTAAAAAGGCCCGCGATCATAGACCATGCCATCGCTCAGAGTTCATGTTGGTGCCATGCCAGTGGGCGGCATACATGCCAGCCTAAAAAAACATGTCAATTCATGCCGGCGCCATTCCAGCGGCCATTGCATCGCCCAGAGTTCTTGCTAGTGTACTTGACAGTGGCCGACACACATGCCAGCACACAAAAAAGGGAGGGAGTTCAACCACGCCATCTCGATCGTTGTGCCTGCATACAAAAAATAGATGGCGCTCTCCGCCATAGATCATTCATTATTGAACTAGATCATGCCGGTCTGTATCTTCTCGAACCAAGGCCTCTTTCTCGGGGACACCGTACCCAAGTCTACATTCATGATCTCCCGCGGGCGTTTCCTCTGCCCCTGTGGATGATCCACCAAGCACATGTGTGGCATTGAGGTCGATGGCCATGGGCGTGGGTGTGGCCTGCGCGACCACGCTCACCTCCGCGCGAGTAGTCCCCGGAGAAACGGGAGGCTTGCGGCTAGGGATGGAAGCCGGGCGTCTGCGGTGTGGTGGATGTGCGCGGCAACTCTGGCAGTGGCGGACGAGGAAAGGCCAGCTAGTCGGTGCTCAGCGACAGCAATGAGCCTGTGCTGGCCTAGGTTTAACCCTAGGTAGAGTAGGGCCTCCCTCGTTGCTGCACCGAGGAGGGCTTTGTTTTCCTCTTGTTGCGCGGCGGCGGCCAGGGCAGCGGCTGACGCGGCTTCGAGCTTGCCCGGCCTGCACCTGCCTCCGGCCCTTTCTCTTGGCCAACTGCACGGCCCGCTGGGCGTCCGTCAACTCCTTCTTCTTGGTCGGCGCCACCGTTTTACGGAAGCCGCCGGCCTTGCCTTTGATGAAGGCGAGGGAGGCAAAGGCAAGCCCGGCGACAAACAAAAAGCAGACGCACGTTCGTTTGAGTCGATACATTGGGCTGATTTTGTGTCCGTCTCAACCTAAACAGACCCGCGTGGACAATTTGGGTCGACGCGTTGGAGTTGCTCTTACGCCGACATGCACCTGGATTTTTTTTTATTTTTTTAGAACGGCATGCAATTGTTTTAGATGGGGGAATTTGAGGATTTGCCACACCTTTCCTTGCACTTTGAGGATTTGCCCTTCTTTATTTTGACACTGATGATTTGCCACTACTTTGTCAAAAACTTGAGGATTTGCCCTTTTTAACCGATTTGAGATTACACTATAGATTGAATGACCAAAATGCCACTCTTGCCAAAACCAATCCAAATTAGATGCTTACGTTTTCTCCTCTGTTCGTCCCGCAGCCGACGGCTCGCCATGCCTCATCCACCTGCCGCCCTGTGTTGTGCTGCTGGTGCTCCTCCTCTCCCCACGCTCCGGTAGCGTCGTCGAGCTGCTGCTGCTCCTGTGCGTTTGCCGGATGTGGTGCGTGGAGGGTGCCGTCGACAGTCCGAGCCCGAGGACGGTGGTGTCTGTCCATGGTGAGCTCGGCGAGGGCGCGCTAGACAGGAGGCAAGCTCGGACTACAGCGTTTTTCTCTGTGTATGCAGCAGTAGGAGCAGCAACAGCCGGGTGCCCAGGTGCTGGAGCACGCACGCACACAACACACGCACAGATCACGCACTCACGCCCAGGTGCCAGAGCATGAACGCACACAATGTACGTACAGCACTAACACACATACAAAGCACGCCCAGCACACGCACGCCTAGCACACATCGCGCACGGCCAGGTGCTAGAGAATGCGCGCACACAGAGTACTCACGCCCAGGCACACATCAGCTGGTCGTCCGCCTCGAGGCGCCGCCATCCGTCCGGCTCGAGCGCGACATGCTTTTCAAGGATGCCGTCCAGTGGTCGCCGCTGTCCACGGCAGACCGCGAGCTCGACGGCGATGAGGCCTGGCTGCCAGCTTGAGTCATTGCAGTGGATACTTGCGTCGCCGGCAGCCGTTTCTTGCCCCTTGCGACGCGTACGGCCGATGCTGCTGCCGGCTGGCCTCCCGCCTCGAAGACGAGAGCGTCCCTTGCCACGTCGGTCATGCTGCTCGCCGAGGCCGTGCGCGTGGCCACCGCAGCCTCGCGCGGCACCGTCCCGAGCGGCGGTACAGGATGGTTCTGCGCCAAGAGATAGCGAGCGAGGAGCAGATATGGCAGGGGGAGGCGGCAGCCTGACAGAGGTCAGCAGCGGTTGGGGATAGCCGGCGGGAAGCGTCCCGGCTAAGGGAGCGTGGAGTCAAAGAAAGGGCGGCGGGGAGAAGAGAGGCGAAGGGAAGCTCGCGGCGCCGCCGCGGCGTTCATGTCAATACTGCAATACGTGAGACCGTCAGAAAGAATGGGAGAGAGCCAAGCGTGATTCGATGTGCAGTTCATGGGTATTTTCGTCTTCTCATGGCGGGCCCATCTTATCAGGGGCAATTCCTCAAGTTTTTGAAAAAGTTGTGGCAAATCATCAGTATCAAAATAAAGGAGGGCAAATCCTCAAAGTGCAGGGAAAGGTGTGGCAAATCCTCAAATTCCCCTTTTAGATGTCGTGTTCAGGACGATTTCGAAATTACGGAGTACAGACGTGTTCTATGTTTGGAAACCCTATGCAAATCAGCACCTCAAGTCGTACGCAAACTACTCGCATCAGATCGGCGGCGGCAATGGCGGCCTCGCTCCCAAACGACGTCCTCTTCGAGATCCTGCTCCGACTGAACGACGCGGCGGACCTCTTCCGCTGCGCCGCCGCGTGCAAGCGACTGCGCGGCCTCGTCACCGATCCATCCTTCCTCCGGCGCAGGTGGCCGGAGCACGAGCGCCCATCCTTGGCCGGATTGTTCATCAAGGATCGGGGCCGTTATCAAGGGTCCAAGGTGCTCGTCCCGACGCCGCGGTCCGAGCTGGGTCCAGGCCGCCGCCGTGCCCTCGGCTCCTTCGTTCCCGGCGTCTCTGGAGACCTATTATACCACGCGGTGCCGCTCTTCTCCAGTCGCGGTCTCCTGCTCGCGCGCCTCGCCCCCAAGGACACAAGTTGGAGCGTCGTCCACCTGGCGGTGTGCAACCTGCTCACCGGCACATGCGACGTGCTCCTTCCTATACAGTTAGGTCTGGCGTCTCTCTCCCCTGCCTCCCCTGCTGGAGAGCGTAGCGGCTGCGCCATCGTGACCGGCGACGACGAGGAACCACGGGGCAATTCGCCGCTCTTCAAAGTGATGGTCATCACCGTCAGCTGCAAGGACGACCTCAAGTTCTACCTTAACACGTTCTCGTCCGACGAACCGAGCTGGAGCGCCATGCGCACGGTGTCCTTTGGTGCTACCATAGATGCCAATGCCTCCGGGTCGTTCTGCCAAAGTGATGCCGTCGTGCGCCACGGCACCGCGCACTGGCTATTTCGTAACGAGACGGCACGATGTTTCTGCCTTGTTGAGGTGAACGCCCAGAACGGCCATGTCTCCTTCACGAGGCTCCCCGTCCCGATGATGACCGAAGTAGATTACCCGTGCCTTTGCTCAGCCACCGATGGCACGCTCTCGGTGCTACACATGCAACGGCAAGGTTCCCATATAGAGATATGGAAACGACGGGAGGACCAACAGAGCGTGCGTACTGCCTCAGAATGGCTCCGCACTGGGACGATCGAGCTAATGCAGCCTAGAAAAGAGACTCAAGAAAGGTTATACATTGTGGGAGAGAAGTATGGTAAATTGATCGCGAAGGACAGGCGCGGACGCGTGTACACCGGCAACCTCTCGACCGGGGTAATGGAGGAGGTGGTGGATTGGCCTCGCATGTGCCACATCAACACGCCCAATGTTGTGCCCTTGGAGATGGATTGGCCAGCGTTCTTTGTTTCTCGTCTTGGTACCATAAGGTATAGCCAGCCATCCTGATACGTGTCTTTCTTGGTTTGTTTTGCAGAACTGGATGGGATTGAGCATTGCTTCTACTGTTACATGACTCAAGTCAATGTTGTTCATTTTACCATGTCTATATATTTGATGACTTCCTCCCAAGAAAGGTATATCTCACGTCTTGGTTTTGTTTGTGCTTTTGTTTTTCTACTAGTAAGCCGGCACGTGCAACGCACGTCTAACAAAGTAGAAAATTATTGCAGAGAAAAAAACATCTTATATCAATTTCCGGATGCAAGATTTAACCAAATAATTGCAGAGAAAAGTAGGCAAGATTTCGGAGCCTCTCTACTTGCAAATTGCAATGCACAGACAAGCATCTTTTTTGTGAGGAAACAAAGACAAAAGCATCTAATCAATGTACTAATAAATAACTGGACATCTAAAAATCTACTGTAGTTGCTAAGTTTATGCATACGTTTTTAGCATTATGGCAATCTTGGAGGTGGCTATATGCTTTATCTATCCCTACTTGAATGAGTTGTAATCATCTCATGCATCAGATACAATTATATTCATGTGAATCAAATTGATTATACAAAAGTATAATGTTTTGTTTCGTCACAAAAAAGCACAATATTCCATTCATGAAATCCTTAAGGCCTCTTTTGGTTCATAGGATAGGATTATCATAGGAATAGGAATCTTGTAGGAAATGAGATGACATGTATCTCAAATCCTATGAGTAGGAATAGGAAACAAGATGTCATTTGGTTGACACCAAAGGAAATTTTCCATTGAGTCTAGGCTCTTTTTTATTTTCCTATGAAATGTGGAGGATAGGAACCAATCCTATGTAGGAATAGGAATCCATTTCTATGAACCAAATGGCTCTAAAGGAAAAAAATCCTATAAAAATCCTATCCTCTAGAATTCCTATGAAATTCCTCTAAACCAAAGGAGGCCTAGTATGCACACACAAAAAAGCAAGTATATCCATATTGCATCGCAAAAACAAGTATTTTAGTATTACTCCCTCCGGTCCTTTTTACTCTGCACATTGGATTTGCTGAAAGTCAAACTTTGCTAAGTTTGACCAAATTTATATTAGAAATTATTAGCATCTATAATATCTAATAAATATAATATGAAAATATATTCCAAGATGAATCTAATGATATTGGTGTTGTTATGTGAATGTCTATAATTTTTTATATAAACTTGGTCAAAGTTGGATGAGATTGACTTCGGACAAACCTAATATGCAGAGTAAAAAGGACCGGAGGGAGTACTA
>NC_041384.1:754675425-754689245 GCF_002162155.2 Triticum dicoccoides
GGCATGTTCCCTCATCCTCACTAACTCTCTGATCTTGACTCCCCTGTAGTCGTGCAAAAAGAATATGACTGTTCCATTCTTTTCAAATTCGCCAAGTGAAGTACGAGGTGACCCCACGAAAATGCCCTTTCTCCTCCTTTGGAACCCGATCTCCATCCACCAGTCGTAGATGGGAGTGATGTTCTAGGAACTGGGGGAGACAACACCTGGTATCACGACCAAAAGGCCACTGTTGGCCATACCTGCCTCGCAAAGCTGCAAGAAAAGAACATGTGATCTGTCATCTCTTGGCAAGAGCCACACGCCAGTCAAATCTCACTGCCTGTCCATCTGTAGCGCAGCAGCTTATTGGCCATGGGGATGCGGCCGTGCCAAACCAGCAAGGATAAGGACCTCACCTTTGTTCTATATATGCAACCTAGCATATAGCTTGAGGAAGTAGAGCTTGCGTTCTTCATTCAGGTTGCATTTACCCGCTAGTGGAAATAGAGATATAGTTGTTCTTATAGCCACTGAAGTCTGTGATATCTGCACACAACAATGTCCACATGATCAAGTTTGCTGAAACAAAATATCTCTGCACACGACATTGCTAGTGTGATAAAATTTGCAAAGTAAACTTATAACTACAAGGTTGTATAAACAAATGAGTTTTTCTTGTTAATCCTTTGGAACCAAAAGTAGCAGTCTAGATTTACATTCATCAGTCTACATGGTATAAAACAGCATACCCCTCTCATGTGACTCGACGGAGGACTATAAGTGCAATGTACATAGATGCTTATTATGACCAATCCCTCTCTATGGGTCTTAATTTATATTCACTGTCAAGCAGGCCAACACTAATCTACAATAGAAGTGCATGCAGTTACTTCTTCGGCTACTCAGCACTGATGTTGCGGCTCAAGTCATCATGCTGGAAAATACATGGTCGCCTTCTCATTTCATCACATAATGCTACCGGTAGGCTGAAGTCATCATGCTAGCAAATACATGGTTGCCTCATCTCATCAGATAATGGTACTGGTATTAAAGCAACCCAAGACTCAAGTATGAGTCCACACAAATGGACATTGAGACCCACTATCGGTCTCATTCGCCAGAAGGGATACACGAACGATGCTATCTTCCAACGTATTTTTAGAAATCAAACCAGAAAGCGCACTTCTTAGCTAGGAAAACCATTTCTTCTAGATCCTTCTCAATTTCTTGTATGAACTATTGTGATGTTCCTTGACCATTCAATCATGTTTTTAGCAGTGACATGTATTTACATAACAATCTGAAATGTAAGATGTTGCTCACAAGAAATGTCCCTAGAGGGAGCTCTTCCTTCAAAAAAATACTGCAAACAATAATCTTTTTCTGCCAATCTTACTGGAAACTATACTCACGATATGCAAACGACAACTATTAGGGAGCGAGAACATATACCTTGGACCTTTAGTTCTAGAATGAAGCAATGCTGGTGGCGGCTCCCACATCCTCGGAGGTAGTGAAACCAGGACTCTGAAATTCCCTTGTTCTTTGTTCAAGGGCTCCTTGGAAGGGAGGTACTTTAATAATTAGTCAACAATAATACTTGTGCTATTTTATTCATATCAACTCATATCGCACAATTACCCGCAAAAAAAACTCATATTGCATAATTGAAAATGTCAATAAAAACAGAGAACAAGACAATCAGTATTCATATTGTAGGTATCTAGAAACTTGTTCTCCCGATGGAAAACCTGCAGGCATTGAAATATAGGAAACCGTGGTGAACCATTTGAATAATATTCTTATTGTTGTATAGTGAGAGCAGAACATAGGACACACACCATAAGTAGGTGACATCAATATTTCACCCGAAGGAGTATTCAACTTCTAATGGTCAAGATAAATGAACAGGGCTGCATTTTACTGAAGATGCTCCAGCGATAGTGTGAAATTCATTTGAAAAATCTGAAAACACACGGTTGTTATACCATTGCCTTCGAACTGAAAAATCTCTGTTTCTAGTTTCCTCACCCAAAAGTTTTCATGTGAAAATGCAAAAATAACATGGTGAAAGATAAACATTGAAAAAACAACTGATTATATATTTGTGTTCAATACAAAACGACATGCCCAAAACACAATTGGAGACGAGCAGAATTTGTATTTCCTTCTCCATGCCCCCTTATGTGTTACTCCCTCCGTCTCATAATGCCGTTGCCACAAACACATAATTTCAAAGAAATTCACTTTGATTATCAAAAAAAAATATGACATGATCATCATCTGGAATGGTTTGTCAAAGGAAAGAGCAGAGGGTACCTTCATTTTCTATCTCCTGCAAAGTCTTTCCTCTGTTTTGACTACATGCCACCACACAAATATCGCCGCTACAACAAGGTGATGAAAACAATGTGTACAGAACTTGCAAACCAAATCTAGTGCATTCTTGTCAATTCTTCACCAGACAAAACCTAGGAAAGCTCTTTGCACATATTTAACCGCTTGCTAAATTATACATACAGTAGCAAGCATATCTTAGATATAGTTTAAAACATTGATTTTTTTAACACAGTTTAAAACATTGCTATCAATGTAGGATTGACTGCGTAAATATTTCATCCACGAAAGGGCGCTGCCATTACTTACGTTTTTCCTCTTAATAGAACATGGGAGGTGCATTAATTCTATTAGACAGAAAAAGGCTTCAGCATGCAACATTTGACACTTCATGACCGCAACAAAAGTAAAGTGTCCTCAATCTTCATAAACATGCAGAGGGTTAGTATAACAGTTGCCCCGTACAGTCGGGTGACTTAAACCTACTTGGCTACTTACAACTAAAAATCATCTGGATTTATGCCTCAATTCGTCCTCACTAACCCATAACTGATAGAAATGGTCAAATCTTCAATTGCTCACAGTAATATAACTCATATACGACCATAAACTTCTATATGTTTTCTCTGTGCCATTCAAAGGGTGTGCAGGTCTACACTATTTGCCCAAATTTGAGCAGTACTAAACAGTCAGGCATTTTTGTTCTTTCAACCATCCTGCACATCATCAACAATCAGAGATTTAGAGATTGAAAATGCACACATGGTCAAATTATTATGTCAGTTTTGGAGTGTGTGTACGACATCGGTGCAATGTCGCACAAAGGCATCATCTGCCCGGCCGGAGTCATCGGCAAGCTCGGGGCGGTCGATGTAGCCACTGCATCGTACATCCTATCTAATCCACGGATGGTCTGTGTGCATAAATGAAGTTCTCAGTGGCCAACCTTTTCAAATTAGTAAAATGACAGCCTGCATCAACAGAGATCGTGTCAAAAATAAGAGGAAAAGGTTTATTTCTAAAAAAACAGTTTTGCTTGTTTACTTGTAAACTAAGATAAACATGTACTTGCGAACAAGTTTAAATATTTAGTAAAAATCATTTGCAACTAAAATTCCCATTCTTGGAAATAAAACAATAAATTATCATTCACTTTGAAGATTACTAAAAGCCGATGCATCGCTACATAGAAGAATCATATTACCTGAGATTCATAAAATGACAAGCTCTGTCAATGCTTGGTCTGCCACGTGCCACCCCAGAATTGAACAGAGAGCACTAAGCGCTAGCACTACGATTGACCTTAACGCTGGCAAATAAGGACTGCAAAAAATTCAACACAAAGTGATGAGAAATATACAAAGCCCACCAAACTTATCCCCTTTTCCATGTGAAGCAAAAAACTACAGCATATGAAACAACAAACGAATCTGAGGTCACCACGTTAGACCATTTAGTATTCCTCAGAATACTATACTGAAAGCTGTTGTATAAATTTTGATCGCCGCGTGTTCCAAACCTTTGCCTACAAGGCTGCAATGCTATTATGAATCATAATATATATGTGGCTTTTTAAACAAAGACTGTACTTAACAAGGCCATGAGAAGAGGATAACAACCGGGTTCTTACCAGCACACACAAAAAGGCAAAAGGCAAGGCAAGCTTTTATCCTCGCTGGCTTAGCAATTGAGTAGGGTAGTCAGAACATAATATATAGAAAAGTGCATTGATGCTAAGTTTTCATCGTCACATTTGCTTTAAAGGTAGCTGACAAGTTAAAAAATATAGAGCCATCGACTGTACTTCAGAGTGTGATGGTCCACAGATTGCATATGGAAAAACTATATAGCAACAGGAAGTACATACTGAGGAGTTCGTGCAGAAATAAAAGGAAAAAATTGCAGGAAACAACAAACATGTTTGACATGAGTTCAAAATTGCTTCGGTGTCCAGTTTGAGTGGTACCAAATAGTTGTCGTTAAGCATGCAACCAAAAGTATCTCATCCTTTCGAAGTTGTACTGCAACATTACAGGATCATGATTTGGTGGCTTGACCGCTTGATTTGTTAAAATGCTAAATTCATCTCCATCACTTCATCTCCTGGTCTTACATTAAGATCAACAGAAACTGGAGCCTCGCAGTTGCAAAGCTTCAGGGGAAAAGGCAAAACAGTTGAACATGAGTTAACATTATATCCATTTCTCCTCATGGGCTTGTCTTTATTAACAGCTGGCTACCTTGTTGTTTACCAGGCCTGAAAAATCAAACCAATCTATCAGTGGAACAACAGACATCCATAATTCATCTCGATCAGGAGTGGGCAAACAACTACCAACCAGAGTATTTGTGAGAGTGGACACTGTAAAAGGTTGTTCAGCTCCCTTGCTGAACTTAATCTCAGCATTGTTGTTGCCAAACTGCGTGATTATGATTTTTTTTCTCAAGAAGCTCTTAGACCAGATTATCCAAAACAGTCGCCGTTTATCCTAACATAAAAAATCATATCAATCAATGAATATGAAGCTTAGAAGAAAATGAGACACGGTATAGCTAGAAGTATAAGTATTCTGCAGTTTCAATCTCACCATAACCGCGCATAATGGCAGCGCCTCAGATTCATGTTGGTGACCACCCTGTAGTGTATGGCGTGAGTTATCGGGTTGTGACGGACTGCAGACCGTGTTGGGTGGCATGAGGGCAAGCTGTCCCTGCGGCGGAGGCCAAGCTGAGCGGCTCGGGCAGCGAAGGGCGTGGCGGGCGGTTCACGCGGCGGCTCCCCCGCGGCGAAGGGCACGGCGGCTCCCGCGGCGGAAGGCGCGACGGGTGGCTCCCACGGCTACAAAATTGGTTTGCTTGGTCTCAGTATAGATGAGTTCAGTAATAGAAACTTACTGGCGACTCCGGCGGAGTGGCGGCGTGGTGGAGGCGTAGTGGCGGCGGCCAAGCTGCGGCTCCGGAGGCGGCGAACCGCGGCGGGGGCGGGCTCCAGCTGCTGGGAGGCTCCCGGCGACCTGTGGCTCCGGCGGCGCGAGGCGGCGGTGAAGGGCGCGGCTTGCTGTGGCTCGGCACGAGGCTGCGGCGAAGGGCGCCGCTGCGGAAGGCAAACCGCGCGGGAGGAGGAGGAGGTCGTGCGGGAGGAGAAGGAGGAGGTCGTGCGGGCGGTTTTGTTTTTTTACTGCGGGGTAAATTAGCGATCGATCGATTGTGGCTTAATGCGTGGTTGATAGCGTTAAACACAGAAAGATTAAGGGCCATTAGATTTTGATGATGAATGGATGTGATTGTTTGAATCTGCCCTTCTCTTCTCTTTATAGTAGTAGTAGATTAGCAACTTCGGCATTTCCCTCTCATCTCCAAGTAGAAAGGGAGATCCAAGAAGAAAAGGGTGATGCGGCAGAAGAGGCGGCGGGAAGACTTGTGGCCACGGCAAGGCGGCAGATGGATGTGGAAAGAGATACTAGCTCCACATCGAGACAATATTTGATTGCGTGTGTTTTTTATGTAGAAGTTCATTATGAATATCATCAAGTTTTGTTTTGTGGGAAAGGAACTTTCATTAATCAATCATGATGATTACATTCGTTTTCAACTAAGCTAGCTATTTTCATAGGAGAGTTACGAAGCCAGCTACAAGTTGTAACTGTATTTCTCACAAAGATGCCAGTTTTGTAATGGCGTTTGGTACACCTTTTGTCCAAGGCAGGATTTACCACTGATGGAGCGCTTTTGCTTATCTATAAGCAATGGAAAGGTCACGAGGTAGTGATATGGGAAAATGCGAACAGAACAGTATATGAGTGACTCCACGCTAAGATATTCGAGCTTAAGGAATAAGGCAAAAGGCACACTACAAGAATAATAACTGTGTACTCCCTTTTTTTTCGAAAATGGGGTCACCCCAGCCTCTGCATCAGAATAATGCATACGGCCATCTTATTAAAACAAATAAATAAGGTTCCAACAAGGTCTCAAAGTCTCCAACTGAAAAAAAGCTCACTCAGAGCCAAATAGGCTAGAAAGACAAACTAGCCAAATAAGGGAAGCCACAACCGGCTGGCTAAAAAGAGATAGGTAAACTAATTGCCTATCCTATTACATGACCGCCATCCGATGGCAGTGCCTTTGGGTGTTGCTTCCCTCGTTGGAGGCTTCGGAGAGGACCTCCTTCCTTCCACCCCTTCCAGGAGCTCAGGTGAAAACCTCAGAACCCCTTGTTCCAAGCGACGACGACACCACGGTGCCGTGCTCCTTCCTGAAGGCGTTGCTCGGGGGCTGCTCAAGTGGCGGTAGAAGTGGCGGCGGTTCGGTGTCGACACATGCATTCTGGTCAGCTTCATCTTGGAGGCTGCGGCGACGTAGGCGACGCTCGTCTGGTGGAGCTACTGCCGATGGTCGAGGCATCGTCGGCAGTCTGCGCCATCAGGTTCGGGGTGCTCAGGGGGAAACCCCAGATCTGGGTCTTCCGGATCGGATGATAATGGTGTTCTATCGCTTACCCTTCTGGGGCATCGTCTTGGAGCAAGTGCTGGCTGGAGGGATGGTGGAGCGGTGTTTCATCTCACACTTTGATGGAGGCGGAGATCGATGGCATGGCGCTGTGGAGACTCGGCGTCTGATGTGCGGAGATGGGGTCACGCAGGAGGAGGTTGCTGTCTGGCGCCATGGTGACGTCGATGGCTGAGTGGCCAGACAAGGTAGAAGCCTCAATATGATCTGAAGACTTGTGGAAGATGGCGACGACGACACACGAGTGCGTCTGACCGGATTGTGCCCCAGACCCGGTATGTGGCTCGGTTGGGGCCTCCGAATGAGTTTCGGCTTCCGGCTTTTGATGTTAGGCTTAGGTGAGTGGTTTGGGTAGTGGCCCAGCTAGCACCCCTTCATCATTTTGGATAGGAGTAGCGGCATATGTTGCCAAGATGGTGGATTCAGGCATATTGTTGTAATACTTTGTAAGGTCCTCGAGAATAATCAATAAAGTGGCCGTATGCACCTTCCAGATGCAGAGGCCGGGGGCCATCCTCCTTTTCTAAAAAAAACATGACCGCCATCCAAACCGGTTGAAGATATCCCGAGTTACCATCTCCCAGCGGATAGATCCAGTAACCAAATGCTCCCTAACCTCCATCGGAGTGAGTAGCGACCACGAACGGATCAATGTCGTGGCTCGGAAAATAACCTGCACAAAATGAAAGCGTGATGTTCTGTGTACTCCCTACGTTTCTTTTTACTCTCTACGTTTCTTTTTACTCCGCATATAAGATTTGTCTTTGGTCAAACTTTATAAAGTTTAACCAAGTTTATAGATAAAATCAACATTCAAACCAATATCATTATAAATGCATCATGATATTAATTTTCATATTATATATCTTCAGTATTGTAGATATTGATATTTTTTAATATAACTTTGGTCAAAGTAGTTTGGCTTAAGACGAATCCTATATGCAGAGTACAAATAAATGGAGGGAGTACATGTTAGTCTGGCACGATGATTGTCAGCGAGAACAACACATACATGTATGCCACTGACTCAAAACCAAGACGATTGACTGGACTCATCTTGGTAATCTGGTTCGTACTTCGATCCCGTGTAGGTTGATGCTACTACTGACGAAGGTTGGGAAGTTTCGATGGGCCAGGAAATTCGATGCTTTCTTATGTGGTGGAGCTGGAGCCTAAGCTCTGGGTTCCACTCCGGCTATTGGAAGGAAGGATCTGCAAAGAGATCCAAACCAACCTTGTTTGTATCAGAGAAGAAGCAGAGAGGGTCCAAAGATTACAGGGCGGCGAGGTAACTGAAGTAAACTGAGCTGTTCGGTTTTCTTTTGTTCCAACAGTGACGTATTGTCATATATAATACTCCCTTCGTTTCTAAATATAAGTCCTTTAAGAAATTTCTCTATAGACTATATACAAAGCAAAATAAATAAACCTATATTTTAAAAAACATCTATATACATCCGAATGTAGTCTTTATAGTGCAATCTCTAGAAAGACTTATATTTAGGAACGGAGGGAGTAGTAGAACCTTCAAAACTGACACAAACTTCTTGTTCCAACAGTGACGTATTGTCATCTACTCCCTCCGTTCCGAATTACTCGTCATAGAAATGGATGTATCTAAATGTATTTTAGTTCTAGATACATCCATTTCTGTGACGAGTAATTTGGAACGGAGGAAGTATAATAGTAGAACCTTGAAAACTGACACAAACATTGAGAATTTATATTCTAATTCTGTTTTCCTTTCTTGGAGAAACTCCCATTATTTTCTATTTCCCTGTCACTGCTCTGTTCATTTCAGTGTCATGCATTTTCAGTGCTAACATGAGATCACTAGTAGAAAACAGGGCTATGCTCCAGGCCGGCTCAGCCCATTAGTCCCGGTTCAGTCTAGAACCGGTTTGGTCCCGGTTGGTGGGATGAACCGGGACCAATGGGCCTCGCTCCTGGCCCACCACCATTGGTCCCGGTTGGTGGCTTAAATCGGGACCAAAGGCTCCCCTTTTGTCCCGGTTCATGCCACCAACCGGGACCAATGAGGTGCCTATATATAGCCCCTCGCGCAAGAGCAGAGCACAGTGCTCTGTTTTTTCTGGCCGAGGGGGAGAGGGCTTTGTGGTGCTCTAGCTCACCTACTATGCACATGAGGTGTTCGATGGAATGCCCGAGCCACACTACTTAAGTTTTCTCCTCTCGAAGCGCTCGACCTCCAAGCTCCATTTTCCTCGAGATTTGTCTAGATTTAGCGGTCCGTCACGCCCCGTCCCCGTCTTCACCGCCGTCGATCACCCGCGCCGATCTCATCACCGACACCACCGTGGTGAGCCTCTTGTTCTTATCTTCTTTCTGAAAGGAAAAATATTCTTACTTGTATGTTTAGATAGATACTTGTATCATTTTCTTACATTTATTATTGCATCTTATATAGTGCGATGGTTTTGGTATCCGCCCCCGTCGGCCCTCGTCCTGTCTATGATTCGGATGTGGTATGTATATTATATTTATAACTATTGGTTCATTTATTGTTTATGAAAATTATGCCGACCAACGTGACATAGATTTTATTTATCTAGGATGTATGTGAATCGGAAATGCCAACCGACCCTATTGTCGAGAGGTTAAATTTAGTTGAAGAAGAAAACAATTTGTTGAAGAAAAAAATAAAAAAAATGAGGAGGAGAAGATGATATTGGAGTTGCATGTTGCGGATGTCGTCGATGATCACAAGATCAAGATGGATGCAATGCGCTTGAAGATTAGAAAGATTAGAAAATATGCCATTCATACCGAGGCTTGGTATTATTATGCCATTGGATCAATTGTTACCTTGGTTACGATTATGATCGCATTTGTTTTCGCATTGAAATGTTTTACATAGTTTCAATGTATGGTTTAATTAATTAGATGCTCTGGAGAGCTATATGTTGTTAGATGAGAACTATGTATGCACTTTGGTTTTAATGTGATGATGAACTTCTATTAATTTGGACACTTAATTATATATAATGCACGCAGATGAACCGGCAATGGATGTACGGTGACAGGCACACCCGTGAGTACATTAAGGGCATGCATGAGTTCCTCGATGCGGCTGAGGCAAACAAGCAGAATGGTTTTATGTGTTGTCCATGCACTGAATGTGGGAATACGAGGTCTTACTCTAACCGGAAAATCCTTCACTCCCACCTGCTTTACAAGGGTTTCATGCCACACTATAATGTTTGGACGAGGCACGGAGAAATAGGGGTTATGATGGAAGACGACGAAGAAGAAGAGTACGATGACAACTATGTGCCCCCTGAATACGGTGATGCTGCAACGGGGGGAGCTGGTGAAGATCAAGAGGAACCAGACGATGTGCCCAATGATGTTGCAATGGGTGAAGCTGCTGAAGATCAAGAGGAACCAGACGATGTGCCCGATGATGATGATCTCCGCCGGGTCATTGTTGATGCAAGGACGCAATGCATTAGTCAAAAGGAGAAGCTGAAGTTCGATCGCATGTTAGAGGATCACAAAAAAGGGTTATACCCCAATTGCGAAGATGGCAACACAAAGCTCGGTACCGTACTGGAATTGCTGCAGTGGAAGGCAGAGAATGCTGTGACTGACAAAGGATTTGAGAAGCTACTGAAAATATTGAAGAAGAAGCTTCCAAAGGATAACGAATTGCCCGACAGTACATACACAGCAAAGAAGGTCGTATGCCCTCTAGGATTGGAGGTGGAGAAGATACATGCATGCCCTAATGACTGCATCCTCTACCGCGGTGCATACAAGGATCTGAACGCATGCCCGGTATGCGGTGCATTGCGGTATAAGATCAGACGAGATGACCCTGGTGATGTTGACGGCGAGCCCCCCAGGAAGAGGGTTCCTGCGAAGGTGATGTGGTATGCTCCTATAATACCACGGTTGAAACGTCTGTTCAAAAACGAAGAGCATGCCGAGTTGATGCGATGGCACAGTGAGAACCAAAAGAAAGATGGGAAGTTGAGAGCACCCGCTGACGGGTTGCAGTGGAAAAAAATCGAAAGAAAGTACCGGGATGAGTTTGCAAAGGACCCAAGGAATGTATGGTTTGCTTTAAGCGCGGATGGCATTAATCCTTTCGGGGAGCAGAGCAGCAATCACAGCACCTGGCCCATGACTCTATGTATGTATAACCTTCCTCCTTGGATGTGCATGAAGCGGAAGTTCATTATGATGCCAGTTCTCATCCAAGGTCCTAAGCAACCCGGCAACGACATTGATGTGTACCTAAAGCCATTAGTTGAAGAACTTTTACAGCTTTGGAATGGAAACGGTGTACGTACATGGGATGAGCACAGACAGGAGGAATTTAACCTTAAGGCGTTGCTGTTCGTGACCATCAACGATTGGCCCGCTCTCAGTAACCTTTCAGGACAGACAAACAAAGGATACCATGCATGCACGCACTGTTTAGATGACACTGAAAGTATATACCTGCACAAATGCAGGAAGAATGTGTACCTGGGCCATCGTCGATTTCTTCCGACCAACCATCAATGTCGAAAAAAAGGCAAGCATTTCAAAGGCGAGGCAGATCACCGGAAGAAGCCCGCCATGCGCACCGGTGATCACGTGCTTGCTATGGTCAATGATTTACACTACGTAATCTTTGGAAAGGGTCCCGGTGGACTAGCTGTTCTGAATGACACTGAGGGACACGCACCCATGTGGAAGAAGAAAGCTATATTTTGGGACCTACCCTACTGGAAAGACCTAGAAGTCCGCTCCTCAATCGACGTGATGCACGTGACGAAGAACCTTTGTGTGAACCTGCTAGGCTTCTTGGGCGTGTATGGGAAGACAAAAGATACACCCGAGGCACGGGAGGACCTGCAATTTTTGCACGAAAAAGACGGCATGCCTCCGAAGCAGTATAAAGGTCCTGCCAGCTACGCTCTTACGAAAGAAGAGAAAGAAATCTTCTTTGAATGCCTGCTCAGTATGAAGGTCACGACTGGCTTCTCGTCGAATATAAAGGGAATAATAAATATGCCAGAGAAAAAGTTTCAGAACCTAAAGTCTCATGACTGCCACGTGATTATGACGCAACTGCTTCCGGTTGCATTGAGGGGGCTTCTACCAAAAAACGTCCGATTAGCCATTGTGAAGCTATGTGCATTCCTCAATGCAATCTCTCAGAAGGTGATCGATCCAGAAATCGTACCAAGGCTAAGGAGTGATGTGGCGCAATGTCTTGTCAGTTTCGAGCTGGTGTTCCCACCATCCTTCTTCAATATCATGACGCACGTCCTAGTTCATCTAGTCGACGAGATTGTCATCCTGGGGCCCGTATTTCTACACAATATGTTCCCCTTTGAGAGGTTCATGGGAGTCCTAAAGAAATATGTCTGTAATCGCGCTAGGCCAGAAGGAAGCATCTCCATGGGCCATCAAACAGAGGATGTTATCGGGTTTTGTGTTGACTTCATTCCTGGCCTTAACAAGATAGGTCTCCCTAAATCACGGTATGAGGGGAGACTGACTGGAAAAGGCACTCTTGGAAGAGACTCAATAATATGCAGGGACGGATATTCTTGGTCTCAAGCACTCTACATAGTTATACAGAACTCTACCTTGGTGACCCCGTATGTCGATGAACACAAGAACAGTCTGCGCTCCAAACACCCGGAGCAGTGCGACGACTGGATTACATGTGAACACATCAGGACTTTTAGCAGTTGGTTGGAAACACGTCTCAGAGGTGACAACACTGTTTGTGATGAGTTGTACTTGTTGTCCAGGGGACCATCTTTGACTGTATTGACTTACAAAGGATACGAGATAAATGGAAATACATTTTACATGATCGCCCAAGATCAAAAGAGCACCAACCAAAACAGCGGTGTCCGCTTTGATGCAGCAACCGAGAGCGGAAAGGATACATATTATGGTTACATAGTGGACATATGGGAACTTGACTACGGACCTAATTTTAAGGTCCCTTTGTTTAAGTGCAAATGGGTCAATCTGTTAGGCGGTGGGGTACAGGTAGACCCACAGTACGGAATGACAACAGTGGATCTGAAAAATCTTGGGTACACTGACGAACCGTTCGTCCTAGCCAATGATGTGGCACAGGTTATCTATGTGAAGGACATGTCTACCAAACCGAGAAAAAGAAAAGATAAGGAAGCGAATACATCATACGATGAGCCAAAACGCCACATAGTTCTTTTAGGAAAAAGGGACATCCTGGGAGTGGACGGCAAGACAGACATGTCTGAAGATTATGAAAAGTTTCATGAAATTCCTCCCTTCAATGTCAAGGCTGACCCAAGCATCCTGATAAACAATGAAGATTATCCATGGTTACGGCGCAATAAGCAAATGACACAAGCGAAGAAAAAGTGAAGACTTTCTCCCGCAACTTTGCAACACACGAACATGCTACCATTGTCCGTTTAATATATGCACATGCTATGTGGGTGAAATTATGATACCATCCCAACTTTCAACTTTTTCAGAGTTCATTTGAAATGCTTTCATGTCTTATGGTTCGGCCCTCGTAATACCATGACCATTAGTCCCTGGCCCATGCCAACTTTTAACTTTCAACTTTCAACTTTCTAAAACTAATGGCACTAACAGAAACTTTCAACTTTCATCTATTCTCATTTTTTAGTAAGTTAATCACAAACTTGTGATTCAAACAATTTTCAAAGAATTCAAATTTTAACTATTCAAATTTGAAAACTAATGGCACTAACAGAAAGTTTATAATTTTTCTAAAACTAATGGCACTAACAGAAAGTTTATAATTTTGCTGACCAAAAATCAAAAAGAATTAAAAATAAAGCAAAAACAAAAGGAAATAAATAATGCAGAAAACAAAACAAAAAAACTGGAAAAAATAAAAATAGCAACAATAAGTATTTTGTTGTAAGTAGAAACAAAATAAAATAAATAAAGAAACAAAGAAAACAAAAAACAAAAAAAGTGTTTTCAAATTTGAAAAAATG
>NC_041384.1:754689440-754690190 GCF_002162155.2 Triticum dicoccoides
AGAATTAAAAAATAAAGCAAAAACAAAAGAAAATAAATAATGCAAAAAACAAAACAAATAATTGGAAAAAAAAATAAAAATAGCAACAATAAGTATTTTGTTGTAAGTAGAAACAAAATAAAATAAATAAAGCAACAAAGAAAACAAAAAACAAAAAAGTGTTTTCAAATTTGAAAACTAATGGCAATAACAGAAAGTTTATAATTTTTTCTAAAACTAAAAGCAAAAATAATTAAAAAATAATGCAAAAAATAAAAGAAAATAAATAATGCAAAAAACAAAACAGAAAAACTGGAAAAAAAATAAAAAAATTGACACCTATTGGGCCACCACGGCCTGAATACGACTAGAAACCCAACATGGGCCAGGATTCAGGCCCGCAGAAGGCCCAATAGGCCCATAGGCAAAGCAGTGTCAGATTAGGCCCATAGGCCTGCAGTTCAGAGGAGTTCGAGATGGAGAAGGCAGCAGAGCTTATAAACAGGTGTTGGGCGCTGTCAACTAGCGAGGTGGGACTAAACTCCCACCACCACGCCGCTGTGCAAGGCCATTGGTCCCGGTTCGTGGCTGGCAAGGCCATTGGTCCCGGTTCGTGGCTTGAACCGGGATCAATGCCCACCTTTGGTCCCGGTTCGTGCTACGACCCGGGACTAATGCCCCCTTTAGTCTCGGTTGGTGCCACCAACCGGGACCAAAGGCCAATTTTCAGTAGCCCAAAGGGCGGGAAGCGGCGGCCTTTGGTCCCGGTTG
>NC_041384.1:754690702-754696827 GCF_002162155.2 Triticum dicoccoides
GCCGCGCGCGCCGCCCCTTCCCCGACCCCGTCACCGTCGCCGCGCGCGCCGCCCCTTCCCCAACCCCATCGCCGTCGCCCCGACCACACGCCGCCACCTTCGGTCCGGCCGCCGACGCCCTTTATCACTGATTTTAGGTTCATGATATGATGATGTTGATGATATGATGATGTTTTTTTTCTGTTGATGATATGATGATGTTTTTTTTCTGTTGATGATATGATGATGTTTTTTTTCTGTTGATGATATGATGATGTTTTTTTTCATATATGCATTTTTTCATATATGTATTAATTTTTTTAAGTTGTTAGTAGATATCGATTTTAGGTTAGTGCATTTTATCACTGATTTTAGGTGAGTTGATCAATTTAGTGCATTTTATGTTTGTTGCATTTTAGGTTAGTGCATTTTATGTTAGTGGAGAGGAAAAAGTAAAATAAGGAAAAGGAAAATAAGTAGAGAAAGAAGGAGAAGAAGAAGGAGAAGACGAGGAGAGGAAGAAGAGGAAGAAGAAGAAAAAAAGAGGAGAAGAAGAAGGAATAGAGGAGCTTCTTCTCCTTTTTTTTCTCCTCTTTTTTTTCTTCTTCTTCTTAATTTTTATCGGGAACGAGGGTGTCGAGGATCGCCGAGGGGTCGAGGGTCGGGAATTAGGGTAGAGGGTCGAGGGTCGTTAAGGGGTCAAGGGTCGAGGGTTTCAGGGTCGAGGGTTCGAGGGTTCTATAGGGTCGAGGTTCGAGGGTTCCAGGGTCGTCTAGGGGTCGAGGGTTCCAGGGTCGTCGAGGGTTCGAGGGGTCGAGGATCGCCGAGGGGTCGAGAGAGGTTTCCTAGTGTCAAAGTATTGAAGAAATCCATGCCTTCATCATTAGCCGGAAGTAACTAGGGCATGTTCGTACGAAGTTCTGCAAAGTTGTTCTGGAATGGAGTCCCGGATAGAATAATCCGCCTTTTGGTACGAATTCAGCAAAGGCCTTCCAAATAGCGATATTCGGAAGGCTCTTGCTGAACTTTGTACCAAAAAGCGAATTATCCTATCCGGGACTCCGTTCCAGAACAACTTTGAAGAGCTTCGTACCATCATGCACATGTTACTTTCGCCTAATGATGAAGACATGGTTTTGTTGAATCCTTTGACACTACGCAACCTCCCGACCCCTCGGCGATCCTCTCGAACATCAGAGGAAGAAGAGGATCGCCGAGGGGTCGAGGGTTCCAGGGTCGTCGAGGGTTTGAGGGGTCGAGGATCGCCGAGGAGTCGAGAGAGGTTTCCTAGTGTCAAAGTATTGAAGAAATCCATGCCTTCATCATTAGCCGGAAGTAACCAGGGCATGTTGGTACGAAGTTCTGCAAAGTTGTTCTGGAATGGAGTCCCGGATAGAATAATCCGACTTTTGGTACGAATTCAGCAAAGGCCTTCCAAATAGCGATATTCGGAAGGCTCTTGCTGAACTTTGTACCAAAAAGCGAATTATCCTATCTGGGACTCCGTTCCAGAACAACTTTGAAGAGTTTCGTACCATCATGCACTTGTTACTTTCGCCTAATGATGAAGACATGGTTTTGTTGAATCCTTTGACACTACGCAACCTCCCGACCCCTCGGCGATCCTCTCGAACATCAGAGGAAGAAGAGGATAAAAAAAAGAAGAGGAAGAAGAAAAAAAAGAGCAGAAGAAAGAATAGAGGAGATCTTCTCCTCTATTCTTTCTTCTCCTCTTTTTTTTTCTTCTTCTTCCTCTTTTTTTATCGGGAACGAGGGTCGTCGAGGGACATAGATGTAGTGTCGTCGTTGTCGATATATACCCCCTCCCGATAGCTTACTATGATTAGGTAGCTAGTTCTACGTTTGGCACTAATATATCCATCTGTCATGTTTGAATAATAATTGCCATGTTGTAAATATTTGTAAAAACTATGGACACCGCCCTAGACGAAGCAAAAGAAGCGTTGTTGAGGGACATAATCGCAGAAGGAAGTGATGTCGTCTTGTTGTTTCTCAACGAAACCGATGGTCTGGAAGGAGAGGGTGAACAAGCTGGCTACGGTGACCTAATGCCGGTGCAAGAAGAAGAACATGAGGACGGCTCCGGTGACCCAATGCCGGTGCAAGAAGGAGACCGTGATGACGGCTCCGGTGACCGAACCGAGTCCGGCCAGGTATATATATTAGTTAAGCCTGTGCTGACTAGCTGATTGATGCATTCATTGTTTTGGTATGTACACATATTAATTAAGTCTTTGTTCTTTTTTCTAGCCCTCCGGATCGAGCACAACTTCGGTAAAGAGACGAGGCCCGAAGAAAAAGTTGAGCTCGGATGAAAAGTTTGAGATCATAGCAATCGCGCCCAACGGCCAACCGATTGAACCCATCCGAACAAAGAACGCATTTGTTGCTCAGTGCGGGGTTCTGGTTAGGGACAAGATCCCGATAAGCATCCAGCAATGGTTTAAGCCGGCTATAGAAGACCCTGAGGTGTCTTATGTCAATGATATGCAGAAAAATGATCTTTGGACTGAGATGAAGTCAAATTTCACCCTACCGCCAGAGGATAATCCAGAGAACCCAGTTAAAGAGCAATTAATCAAGTCTTTTGCTCTTAAGAGGATGGCAGAACTATTGAGGAGGTGGAAGAAAGAGCTGAATAAGTTTGTCGAAAATAATGAGACACCAGAATTCAAGGGCAGATATGAGAAGATCAGAGATCACTGGCCCGCATTTGTGGCCCACAAGACATCGGAAAAGAGTAAGAAGATGTCGGCGACAAACAAGCAAAATGCTGCAAAGAAGAAGTTTCACCATCGCACGGGGTCAGGTGGCTACCTCGTAGCCCGGCCTAAGTGGGCCAAGACTGAGAATGATCTGGTTGGTAAAGGGATCGAACCAGAGACAATTTCCTGGCCAGACCGTTGCCGGACTTGGTTTTTCGGGGCTGGTGGAACCTTGGACCCTGTAACAGGGAAGTGCATTTGGACGAACAATCAAATGGACATACCAGTCAGGAAGCTTAAGCAGTATATTGAAGCAGCACAGCAAGGGAAGTTCTTTCCAGACAGAGAGAACGACGAGCTCACAATGGCCCTCGGGAATCCTGAGCACCCTGGACGGACACAAGGCACGCCAGGCTCCATTCCGTGGAAGGTTGGGTTTCCGGACGCATGCGGTTACAAATCCCATGAGAGGAGGAAAAAAGTGCAGCAGACCCAAATGCAGGCGCTGCAAGCAAGGGTAGACGCGATAGAGGAACGAGAAGCAAATCACAGCAAACGTACTGCCGAAGCCTCCCCCGAAGCTACCCCGCCATCTCAGCGCAGAAGCAGCGTGACTTCCACCGAG
This sequence comes from Triticum dicoccoides, assembly GCF_002162155.2. Classification (NCBI taxonomy): domain Eukaryota; kingdom Viridiplantae; phylum Streptophyta; class Magnoliopsida; order Poales; family Poaceae; genus Triticum; species Triticum dicoccoides. The sequence continues at coordinate 754,694,033 of NC_041384.1, forward strand.
CTGCTTCAGCCGGAGCATGCCTTGATGGCTCCTGCCAGCTATCCCGTGGATGCTATCACGGAGTCTCAAAATTGCCACCTTATGACGCAATGGATGAATTTGAAGGTCAAGGCGGCTATTGGCTCTGTTTATCCTACTGAACCCGGCGCAACTTTTCACTGTCGGCCGATTCCAGAAGGATATGCTAGGGTGATGGTGGATGAAATAACGGAGGGATTTGAGGACCTCCAGCTTGACCACCCTACCGGTGAAGGGGAGACTCGGCTGGGGTCTGCTCTCAAGACTCCATGCCTATGGCGGAAGGAGCTCATCAACCTTCCGAACTAGACGCCTCCGCCGCCTCCTCCTCCTCCGGCGAGTCAGGGCACTCCGCCTCCTCCACCGCCTCCTCCTTCGGCGAGTGACGATCAGGGCCCTCGGCCGGCTCCTTCTCCGGCGCATAGCGGCACTCCGCCTCCTTCTCCGCCTGCGCCGACGCGCCCGAGCAGCCAGCCTCCTCCTTCTCCGCCTCGTCAGCAAGGGCGGAAGAGACCTGCCGCCGCTCCAGCTGCTCCGGCGCGTCGTAGTCCTTCTCCTCCGCCTCGTAACCAAGTAAAAAAGACAACCGCTCCGTCTTCTCGGTCGGCATCTAGCAGTACAACCAGAGGCGGGAGGACATACAGATTCGGTCCTTCTCTGAAGACTCCAGAGAAGTTACCATATGAGAGGACCCTGGAGGAGAACGCCGAGATCGCGCGAACCGAAGTGGATGACTGGTTTCAAGGGTTGAGAGCAAAGAGACATCCACCTCTGAAGGAGAAGGTAGATCCGGTGAAAGTGAAGCGCACTCTGGCTACCCTGGCAAAACCACCCAAGTCTCCGCCGAAAGGCAACTATGAGCACATTATCGCAAAGATATGGGCCGAAGCGGAGCGGTCGGGAAGTACAGTCAGTGATCAAAGGCTGAAAGAATGACAAGCAGCTGGGAAACAAATTGCCCAGCTCGGCGAACAAGCGAAGCAATCATGCCCCCCCCCCCTCAAGGTGCCTAGCGACATCGTCGATCCGAGGATGGTGCCCGGTTATGGCAATGTTGACGATTACCTGCCCGACGATGTACATTATGATCCCATGGAGGTGCAGATACACAAATACGAGTACGGGAAGCCTCGTCAAAGATGAAAAATCTTTAACAACGATGATGTGAAGATTACATGATTGGTACTTGAAAATCTGCAGAGAGTCCGGGGGGAGGAGTACTTTGTATGCGAGAGTTAAACCGGAGCATGACCTCGTTGGAATTGAACTGTTGCCTATTCCATTTGAGGAGTTCTATCAGTTTTTCAATCAATTGGCCCTCGATAAAACAACGATCACCTGCTACTGTCTGTAAGTACTACTACTTCTGTCATTAAGTCTCTCTATATAGCTCATCTCTTTCATTGCATGTATTTATAATTATCCTCACTATATTATGCAGAATGAAGATCGCCGAATTGAAGAAAAGACAAATCGGTGATATTGGGTTCATTAACACATATCTCATAGATGCAACTGAGGTTAAATTTCATGCCGCAGATACCGAGGCCAACTTGCTACGATCATTTAAAAAAAATGAAAATAAAGATATAATACTCTTTCCTTACAACTTCGAGTGAGTGTTACTGTCTTGTGCATATTCGGTTTCCCTTATATATTAGTCCAGGTTATAGTAATGTAATTGATGAGTTATGCATGCGTGTGCAGTTTCCACTATATTCTCCTAGAGATTAGGCTTGAGCAGGGAGTAGTAACCGTCTTGGACTCTAAACGAAAAGATCCCCAGGAGTATGCGGACATGACTGAAATCCTCAAAAAGTAAGTTAAATCGATCATTATCCACCATATCAGCAACTTTGTTCATTTCCTGATATCAAGTAATTGTTTTCTTTGTCCGGCAGGGTTTGGAGAAAATTCACCAAAACAGTTCCGGGACTGCCGAAGGAGCTGGAATTTAGACACCCGAAAGTAAGTACTATAGTAGCATGTTCCGCGCATCTCCTAGTGATACAAGCGCTAGTTTCATCAATACCATTTAGCATTCTTGCTTATCAGTTTGATTGACCTCTATTTCTTATAAAGTGGTTGTGGCAGGAACAAGGGAATGATTTCTGTGGATACTACATCTGTGAGTCCATCCGCCACACGACCTGTGAGCGGGGCGGGTACTCTGACGAACAATATGAAGTACGTAAATAACAACATTCACAATTTTATTTTATTACCATCATTTGTATTGAGTTTCATTCATTCATATATATATATATGTATTGACCCCCTTCTTCAAATTAGATGTTTCGGAAGCGGGATGAACTCCTAGCACCAGCTCACATGCGAGCAATTCAAGAGGAATTGACGGCATTCTTTCTTGACCAAGTGATCGCTAAAGACGGAGAATACTATGTGGACCATGAGTCCGTATGATTATATTTGTAAGAGATAATTATTGTATATATGTAGCCGGTAGTGTCGGATAGATATACGAGAACTTGTTGTTCGACCAATCTCTTGGAGAAGGAGAGGTGGTCGATATCACTTCTCTCTGTATGCATATATGTTCATGACGATCTTCTGTTTCCTTCGTTTGCTTACTAGCTAACTAGTGTCTCTAGTCCTCTCTATACGTATGTATAGTACGTAGCGTCGACCAAGCACGGACGTAAGAGAGGACAGAGGACACTTCTCTCTATTAATTATAGCTAGCTAACACAATATATGAAACACCTAAATTAACCCCCCAAAACCCCCCAACCCCCCCCCCCTCCCCTTTCAAAAAA
>NC_041384.1:754697068-754723678 GCF_002162155.2 Triticum dicoccoides
TCAAAAAAAAACAAAAACTCCAGCCACAGAAATGCTGACGCGTGGATGCCTATTGGTCCCGGTTGGTGCCACCAACCGGGACCAAAGGGTCTCCTGCCTGGGCTCTGCGCACTGCCCATGTGGAGGTCCTTTAGTCCCGGTTCTGGATTGAACCGGGACTAAAGGGGGGAGGTATTAGTACCGACACTTTAGTCCCGGTTCCGAAACCGGGACTAAAGGTCCTTACGAACCGGGACTACAGGCCCTTTTTCTACCAGTGGATGGATACCGAAAGCTTTCTTACAACTCCATTTTCAGAGCTCACTTCTTAACAGAGGTATGTTTAGCCCGACTTCAGTTATGCTGCTGTTAGCCTTATAGGTTTGGAGAATCTCCGTCCGCGAAAGCCTCCGGCTCCAGTGGTTCGTGGCCGGAGCCGGAGCCGGAGCCGTGGCAGGAATGAAAGGCGTCCACGGCCACCTTGCGGACCGGACGCTGTACCCTTTCGATCTCCCAGTCGTCCAGCACACGACAACTAGTAGTGCCGCCGTGGCCGATCGAAATCGATCAAGGCCTCAATACTGTCTTGGGGAGCACGTAATGCATATGATGATGGAATCCGGAGGCGGAGGGAACTCCCCCAATCACGCGTTGTTCGTCTCCGATTCAGGATTGGAGAGCAACTCCCAACCCGACTCGTATTCGTATACCTACGCGTACGTGACAACATGCATGCTCTCTCTCTATATATACATGGCGAATCGATCAGGACAACCATCTTCTTTCATTATTTCCACGCTGATATTATTATACCCGGCGAAGGGATCATCATCGTTGCCACCTCCGAATCCAGCCTTTGCTGCTTCCAAATGGCGCGTCAGCCGCCCAAGGATGAAAGGCCGTACTACTTCGACTCTCAAGGCATCGACATCAAAGCGACCGTCACCGTCCGAGCAGCCACGGTGGAGGCGTGGATATCGCGCGTGTGGGCGACCTACCTCCGGGCCGCCGAGAAGAAGCTCGTCGGCCTAGACACCGAGTTCACCAACGCCGTCTTCGGGAAGAGGCAGAAGGACCTGCCAAAGGAAGAGAGGCAACGCGCCGCCGTGCTTCAGCTCTGCGTCGCCAACGAGTGCCTGGTGTACCACATCGTGCACGCGGGGCACGTACCGGCAATGCTCAGGAGGTTTCTCGCCGACAAGGACATCGTCTTCTGCGGAGCCGGGATCAGCCAGGACCAGGAGATGCTGGCCTACTACGGGCTGAAAATCGCGTCTTCCTTCGACCTGCAGCAGCGTGTTGAGATTCCAAAGAACGTCTGCAGCAAGCCTACACCGTCGTTGATTGATTTGGCAAACTACCTGCTGGGAACGAAGCTCAGCAAGGACGGGGAGTGCGAGAAGTTAAGGAGGTCGGGATGGGCTGTGTTCCCGTTGACCCTTGAACGGATCAGATATGCCGCGGTTGACGCTCGGCTCAGCTTCGAGGTCGCTAGGGGGCACTTCCGATCTGGTTGCTACGATCGCCCTGGCGACCGCTTCAATTTAGCGTGATTAGATGATGTAGCAGGCTTCAATTTCTTTAAGTATATAACGTGAACTTTTTTATAATCACCTTGTGTGTTTTGTTTCCCCTATGTTTCTAAAATTCAGTGTTTGTATGTGTTTTTGCTTGGCAAACTCTTCTTTTCTTTTGAAAAAGGGTATTTTATTGACTTGAAATGAAACATCAAGAATACAAACACAATACAATAAGCACATACTCTGGCGACCGCTTAAATTTGTCATGATTAGATAATGTAGCAGGCTTTCCATGTCAATCATACGATATGTAACAATGAATATCACAGATAAATATAATTTATTTGCAGCCAAAAATACATAGTTCAAATATAAAAATTATCCGGAGTGCATAACTCAAACATAGAATTCATTAATCTTTAGGGCCAGTTTTTTGGGCGATTCTACCAGAATCGCCCCCCTCCCCAGCTTCTCCCAGAATCACCACTCCATATGTTTTTTGTAATTCTAGTTAATTAGATCTTAACTAGATAGGATTGTAAAAAAAATATAGAGTGGCGTTCTGGGAGAAACTGGGGAGGGGGGCGATTCTGGGAGAATCGCCGAAAAGAACTGGCCCTTATTCTGGGCCCGCATATGCTCCATTGAGTAGTTGAAAGTGCACCTGTTGAACTTGAAGTCGTCGATCCATCTACAGAAAGTTCACAATATGCTCTTCATCTTGTTCCGGTAGGTTGACATGTACTTTGGACTTCTCAATATCAAGCGTGTGGGCTGCCCCTTTGCTCTCATCCTCCACAGCCATGTTGTGCAAGATTACACAACATATCATCACTTACCACGATGTCTCAATATCAAGCTTGGAGCACTCCGAATGCCCTCTTCATATCTTTCCTAGCTCCTTTTTGCATTTGTGTAAAGTTACATTATTTGTTACCACGGGGATCAGATAGTCTTTGATTGGTGTGATCACGGTACTACCGTGCAAACCTTTCATGCAGTTCTTTCGTTGTAAAGAATGTAAATCAACTAAATCGAGCATACCTAGAAAACCTCTTCCTGCTCAAATTGCCAATAACTTTTTTGTGTCCTGGACAGTTGGTTCTCTCAGGTATTGCGGTCCAAACACCTTCACCATGGCGTGGGCAAATTTGATCGCAGCATCAAGACATATCCTCTCTCCCATTCGAAGAATCTCATCAAGGACTTCTGTGGAGGTACCATATGCAAGCATCCTCATAGTAGCCATGCATTTCTGCAGAGGAGAGAATGCATGTGTCCACAATAATCATTCCTCAACTTGAAATAAGGATCATCTGCCTCCACAACATTCACTATGTGCAAGAACAAATGTTTGCTCATCTGAAACCCATCATGGTATGCAGGTGCGTCATCGATCTTATCCTGGGGAACAACTCCCCTGCCCTTTTTATCGAATCCTTGAGGTCAAAACATGGTTCACTTGCACCTCTGTTTCTTCTTGGATGCTCGTCAACAACATCATTTCAGCATCTCCGTCGCCTGAATCCGATGAATTGACAAATTCTTTGTGTATGAATTCATGAAGCTCCTTGTTCTCATACTCAACATTCGACGAATCCATTGTTTCCATACAAAATAAAAAAAAGTCTCAAGCACTTCGTCGAACACATAGATGGTGAGGTGTATGTCCATATGAGTAGGACATCCCACGACGGTGTCTGGGGCAACAACGTGGTCGGGGCAAGGATGGTCGGGATTTTAATTTTTGAAGTTTTTACCATTTTCTTCTGTTTTTTTAAACCAAAATGTTGGGTTTCGTAGTAATTTCAAAAAAATTCCTACGCACACGCAAGATCATGGTGATGCATAGCAACGAGAGGGGAGAGTATGATCTATGTACCTTATAGATCGACAACGGAAGCGTTTGGTTGATGTAGTCGTACGTCTTCACGGCCCGACCGATCAAGCACCGAAACTACGGCACCTCCGAGTTCTAGCACACGTTCAGCTCGATGACGATCCCCGGACTCCGATCAAGCAAAGTGTCAGGGAAGAGTTCCGTCAGCACGACGGCGTGGTGACGATCTTGATGTACTACTGCAGCAGGGCTTCGCCTAAACTCCGCTACAATATTACCGAGGACTATGGTGGAAGGGGGCACCGCACACGGCTAAGAATATGATCACGTGGATCAACTTGTGTGTTTCTAGGGTGCCCCTGCCTCCGTATATAAAGGACTAAAGGGGGGGTGCGGCCGGCCTAGTAGAGGCGCGCCAGGAGAGTCCTACTCCCTCTGGGAGTAGGATTCCCCCCCCCCAATCCTAGTTGGAATAGGATTCGCGGAGGGGGGAAGAGAGAGGGGGTGGCCGGCCCCCTCTCCTTGTCCTATTCGGACCAAGGGAGGGGACGGGCGCGCAGCTCACTTTGGGCAGCCCCTTCTCTTTTCCACTAAGGCCCACTATGGCCCATCTAGCTCCCGGGGGGTTCCGGTAACCTCCCGGTACTCCGGTAAAATCTCGATTTCACCCGGAACACTTCCGATATCCAAACATAGGCTTCCAATATATCAATCTTTATGTCTCGACCATTTCGAGACTCCTCGTCATGTCCGTGATCACATCCGGGACTCCGAACAAACTTCGGTACATAAAAAATGCACAAACTCATAATATAAATGTCATCGTAACCTTAAGTGTGCGGACCCTACGGGTTCGAGAACAATGTAGTCATGACCGAGACATGTCTTCGGTCAATAACCAATAGCGGAACCTGGATGCTCATATTGGCTCCTACATATTCTACGAAGATCTTTATCGGTCAGACCGCATGACAGCATACATTGTTCCCTTTGTCATCGGTATGTTACTTGCCCGAGATTCGATCGTCGGTATTCCAATACCTAGTTCAATCTCGTTACCGGCAAGTCTCTTTACTCGTACTATAATACATCATCCCGCAACTAACTCATTAGTTGCAATGCTTGCAAGGCTTAAGTGATGTGCATTACCGAGAGGGCCCAGAGATACCTCTCCGACAATCGGAGTGACAAATCCTAATCTCGAAATACGCCAACCCAACATGTACCTTTGGAGACACCTGTAGAGCTCCTTTATAATCACCCAGTTACGTTGTGACGTTTGGTAGCACACAAAGTGTTCCTCCGCCAAACGGGAGTTGCATAATCTCATAGTCATAGGAACATGTATATGTCATGAAGAAAGCAATAGCAACATACTAAACGATCGGGTGCTAAGCTAATGGAATGGGTCATGTCAATCAGATCATTCACTTAATGATGTGATCCCGTTAATCAAATAACAACTCATTGTTCATGGTTAGGAAACATAATCATCTTTGATTAACGAGCTAGTCAAGTAGAGGCATACTAGTGACACTTTGTTTGTCTATGTATTCACACATGTATTATGTTTCCGGTTAATACAATTCTAGCATGAATAATAAACATTTATCATGATATAAGGAAATAAATAATAACTTTATTATTGCCTCTAGGGCATATTTCCTTCAGTCTCCCACTTGCACTAGAGTCAATAATCTAGATTACACAGTAATGATTCTAACACCCATGGAGCCTTGGTGTTGATCATGTTTTGCTCATGGAAGAGGCTTAGTCAACGGGTCTGCAACATTCAGATCCGTATGTATCTTGTAAATCTCTATGTCTCCCACCTGGACTAGATCCCGGATGGAATTGAAGCATCTCTTGATGTGCTTGGTTCTCTTGTGAAATCTGGATTCCTTTGCCAAGGCAATTGCACCAGTATTGTCACAAAAGATTTTCATTGGACCCGATGCACGAGGTATGACACCTAGATCGGATATAAACTCCTTCATCCAGACTCCTTCATTTGCTGCTTCTGAAGCAGCTATGTACTCCGCTTCACATGTAGATCCCGCTACAACGCTTTGTTTAGAACTGCACCAACTGACAGCTCCACCGTTTAATGTAAACATGTATCCGGTTTGCGATTTAGAATCGTCCGGATCAGTGTCAAAGCTTGCATCAACGTACCCTTTTACGATGAGCTCTTTGTCACCTCCATATATGAGAAACATATCCTTAGTCCTTTTCAGGTATTTCAGGATGTTCTTGACCGCTGTCCAGTGATCCACTCCTGGATTACTTTGGTACCTCCCTGCTAGACTTATAGCAAGGCACACATCAGGTCTGATACACAACATTGCATACATGATAGAGCCTATGGCTGAAGCATAGGGAACATCTTTCATATTCTCTCTATCTTCTGCAGTGGCCGGGCATTGAGTCTTACTCAACTTCACACCTTGTAACACAGGCAAGAACCCTTTCTTTGCTTGATCCATTTTGAACTTCTTCAGAACTTTGTCAAGGTATGCGGTTTTGTGAAAGTCCAATTAAGCGTCTTGATCTATCTCTATAGATCTTAATGCCTAATATGTAAGCAGCTTCACCGAGGTCTTTCATTGAAAAACTCTTATTCAAGTATCCCTTTATGCTATCCAGAAATTCTACATCATTTCCAATTAGTAATATGTCATCCACATATAATACAGAAATGCTACAGAGCTCCCACTCACTTTCTTGTAAATACAGGCTTCTCCAAAAGTCTGTATAAAACCAAATACTTTGATCACACTATCAAAATGTTTATTCCAACTCCGAGAGGCTTGCACCAGTCCATAAATGGATCGCTGGAGCTTGCACACTTTGTTAGCTCCCTTTGGATCGACAAAACCTTCTGGTTGCATCATATACAACTCTTCTTCCAGAAATCCATTCAGGAATGCAGTTTTGACATCCATCTGCCAAATCTTATAATCATAAAATGCGGCAATTGCTAAAATGATTCGGACAGACTTAAGCATCGCTACGGGTGGAAGGTCTCATCGTAGTCAATCCCTTGAACTTGCCGAAAACCTTTTGCGACAAGTCGAGTTTTGTAGACAGTAATATTACCGTCAGCGTCAGTCTTCTTCTTGAAGATCCATTTATTCTCAATTGCTTGCCAACCATCGGGCAAGTCAACCAAAAGTCCATACTTTGTTCTCATACATGGATCCCATCTCAGATTTCATGGCTTCGAGCCACTTTGCGGAATCTGGGCTCACCATTGCTTCTTCATAGTTCGTAGGTTCATCATGATCTAGTAGCATGACTTCCAGAACGGGATTACCGTACCACTCTGGTGCGGATCTTATTCTGGTTGATCTACGAGGTTCAGTAGTATCTTGTTCTGAAGTTTCATGATCATCATCATTAGCTTCCTCACTAACTGGTGTAGGTGTCACAGAAACAGTTTTCTGTGATGTACTACTTTCCAATAAGGGAGCAGGTACAGTTACCTCGTCAAGTTCTACTTTCCTCCCACTCACTTCTTTCGAGAGAAACTTCTTCTCCAGAAAGTTTCCGAATTTAGCAACAAAAGTCTTGCCTTCGGATCTGTGATAGAAGGTGTATCCAATAGTCTCCTTTGGATATCCTATGAAGACACATTTCTCCAATTTGGGTTCGAGCTTATCAGGTTGAAGCTTTTTCACATAAGCATCGCAGCCCCAAACTTTCAGAAACGACAACTTTGGTTTCTTGCCAAATCACAGTTCATAAGGCGTCGTCTCAACGGATTTTGATGGTGCCCTATTTAACGTGAATGCGGCCGTCTCTAGAGCGTATCCCCAAAACGATAGCGGTAAATCAGTAAGAGACATCATAGATCGCACCATATCTAGTAAAGTACGATTACGACGTTCCGACACACCATTACGCGGTGGTGTTCCGGGTGGCGTGAGTTGCGAAACTATTTCACAATTTTTCAAATGTACACCAAACTCGTAACTCAAATATTCTCCTCCACGATCAGATCGTAGAAACTTTATTTTCTTGTTACGGTGATTTTCAACTTCACTCTGAAATTCTTTGAACTTTTCAAACGTTTCAGACTTATGTTTCATTAAGTAGATATACCCATATCTGCTTAAGTCATCTGTGAAGGTGAGAAAATAACGATATCCACCACGAGCCTCAATATTTATCGGACCACATACATCTGTATGTATGATTTCCAACAAATCTGTTGCTCTCTCCATAGTACCGGAGAACGGTGTTTTGGTCATCTTGCCCATGAGGCATGGTTCGCAAGTACCAAGTGATTCATAATCAAGTGGTTCCAAAAGTCCATCAGTATGGACTTTCTTCATGCGCTTTACACCGATATGACCTAAACGGCAGTGCCACAAATATGTTGCACTATCATTATCAACTCTGCATCTTTTGGCTTCAACATTATGAATATGTGTGTTACTACTATCGAGATTCAACAAGAATAGACCACTCTTCAAGGGTGCATGACCATAAAAGATATTACTCATATAAATAGAACAACCATTATTCTCTGATTTAAATGAATAACCGTCTCGCATCAAACAAGATCCAGATATAATGTTCATGCTTAACGCTGGCACCAAATAATAATTATTTAGGTCTAATATTAATCCCGAAGGTAGATGTAGAGGTAGCGTGCCGACTGCGATCACATCGACTTTGGAACCGTTTCCCACGCGTATCGTCACCTCGTCCTTAGCCAATCTTCGCTTAATCCGTAGTCCCTGTTTCGAGTTGCAAATATTAGCAACAGAACCAGTATCAAATACCCAGGTGCTACTACGAGCAATAGTAAGGTACACATCAATAACATGTATATCACATATACCTTTGTTCACCTTGCCATCCTTCTTATCCGCCAAATACTTGGGGCAGTTCCGCTTCCAGTGACCAGTCTGCTTGCAGTAGAAGCACTTAGTTTCAGGCTTAGGTCCAGGTTTGGGTTTCTTCTCTTGAGTAGCAACTTGCTTGCCGTTCTTTTTGAAGTTCCCCTTCTTCTTCCCTTTGCCCTTTTTCTTGAAACTAGTGGTCTTGTTGACCATCAACACTTGATGCTCCTTTTTGATTTCTACCTCCGCAGCTTTCAGCATCGCGAAGAGCTCGGGAATAGTCTTATTCATCCCTTGCATATTATAGTTCATCACGAAGCTCTTGTAGCTTGGTGTCAATGATTGGAGAATTCTGTCAATGACGCAATCATCTGGAAGATTAACTCCCAATTGAATCAAGTGATTATTATACCCAGACATTTTGAGTATATGCTCACTGACAGAACTGTTCTCCTCCATCTTGCAGCTATAGAACTTATTGAGACTTCATATCTCTCAATCCGGGCATTTGCTTGAAATATTAACTTCAACTCCTGGAACATCTCGTATGCTCCATGATGTTCAAAACGTCGTTGAAGTCCCGATTCTAAGCCGTAAAGCATGGCACACTGAACTATTGAGTAGTCATCAGCTTTGCTCTGCCAGACATTCATAACATCCGGCGTTGCTCCTGCAGCAGGCCTGGCACCCAGCGGTGCTTCCAGGACGTAATTCTTCTGTGCAGCAATGAGGATAATCCTCAAGTTACGGACCCAGTCCGTGTAATTGCTACCATCATCTTTCAACTTTGCTTTCTCAAGGAACGCATTAAAATTCAACGGAACAACAGCACGAGCCATCTATCTACAAACAAGCATAAACAAGCAAGATACTTATCAGGTACTAAGTTTCATGATAAATTTAAGTTCAGTTAATTTACTTAAAGAACTCCCACTTAGATAGACATCTTTCTAATCCTCTAAGTGATTACGTGATCCAAATCAACTAAACCATGTCCGATCATCACGTGAGATGGAGTAGTTTCATTGGTGAACATCATTATGTTGATCATATCTACTATATGATTCACGCTCGACCTTTCGGTCTCCATGTTCCGAGGCCATATCTGTATATGCTTGGCTTGTCAAGTATAATCTGAGTATTCCGCGTGTGCAACTGTTTTGCACCCGTTGTATTTGAACGTAGAGCCTATCACACCCGATCATCACGTGGTGTCTCAGCACGAAGAACTTTCGCAACGATGCATACTCAGGGAGAACACTTCTTGATAATTAGTGAGAGATCATCTTATAATGCTACCGTCAATCAAAGCAAGATAAGATGCATAAAAGATAAACATCACATGCAATCAATATAAGTGATATGATATGGCCATCATCATCTTGTGCTTGTGATCTCCATCTCCGAAGCACCGTCATGATCACCAACGTCACCGGCGTGACATCTTGATCTCCATCGTAGCATCGTTGTCGTCTCGCCAAGCTTGTGCTTCCACGACTATCGCTACCGCTTAGTGATAAAATAAAGCATTACATCGCGATTGCATTGCATACAATAAAGCGACAACCATATGGCTCCTGCCAGTTGCCGATAACTTGGTTATAAAACATGATCATCTCATACAATAAAATTCAGTATCATGTCTTGACCATATCACATCACAACATGCCCTGCAAAAACAAGTTATACGTCCTCTACTTTGTTGTTGCATGTTTTACGTGGCTGCTATGGGCTTAAGCAAGAACCAATCTTACCTACGCATCAAAACCACAATGATAGTTTGTCAAGATGGTGCTGTTTTAACCTTCGCAAGGACCGGGCGTAGCCACACTCAGTTCAACTAAAGTTGGAGAAACTGTCACCCGCAAGCCACCTCTGTGCAAAGCACGTCGGGAGAACTGGTCTCGCGTAAGCGTACGCGTAATGTCGGTCTGGGCCGCTTCGTCCAACAATACCGCCGAACCAAAGTATGACATGCTGGTAAGCAGTATGACTTATATCGCCCACAACTCACTTGTGTTCTACTCGTGCATATAACATCAACATATAAAACCTAGCCTCGGATGCCACTGTTGGGTTTCGTAGTAATTTCAAAAAAATTCCTACGCACACGCAAGATCATGGTGATGCATAGCAACGAGAGGGGAGAGTATGATCTATGTACCTTATAGATCGACAATGGAAGCGTTTGGTTGATGTAGTCGTACGTCTTCACGGCCCGACCGATCAAGCACCGAAACTACGGCACCTCCGAGTTCTAGCACACGTTCAGCTCGATGACGATCCCCGGACTCCGATCCAGCAAAGTGTCGGGGAAGAGTTCCGGCAGCACGACGGCGTGGTGACGATCTTGATGTACTACTGCAGCAGGGCTTCACCTAAACTCCGCTACAATATTATCGAGGACTATGGTGGAAGGGGGCACCGCACACGGCTAAGAATATGATCACGTGGATCAACTTGTGTGTTTCTGGGGTGCCCCTGCCTCCGTATATAAAGGACTAAAGGGGGGGTGCGGCCGGCCTAGTAGAGGCGCGCCAGGAGAGTCCTACTCCCTCTGGGAGTAGGATCCCCCCCCCAATCCTAGTTGGAATAGGATTCGCGGAGGAGGGAAGAGAGAGAGGGTGGCCGGCCCCCTCTCCTTGTCCTATTCGGACCAAGGGAGGGGAGGGGCGCGCAGCCCACTTTGGGCAGCCCCTTCTATTTTCCACTAAGGCCCACTATGGCCCATCTAGCTCCCGGGGGGTTCCGGTAACCTCCCGGTACTCCGGTAAAATCTCGATTTCACCCGGAACACTTCCGATATCCAAACATAGGCTTCCAATATATCAATCTTTATGTCTCGACCATTTCGAGACTCCTCGTCATGTCCGTGATCACATCCGGGACTCCGAACAAACTTCGGTACATAAAAAATGCATAAACTCATAATATAACTGTCATCGTAACCTTAAGTGTGCGGACCCTACGGGTTCGAGAACAATGTAGTCATGACGGAGACATGTCTCCGGTCAATAACCAATAGCGGAACCTGGATGCTCATATTGGCTCCTACATATTCTACGAAGATCTTTATCGGTCAGACCGCATGACAGCATACGTTGTTCCCTTTGTCATCGGTATGTTACTTGCCCGAGATTCGATCGTCGGTATTCCAATACCTAGTTCAATCTCGTTACCGGCAAGTCTCTTTACTCGTTCTATAATACATCATCCCGCAACTAACTCATTAGTTGCAATGCTTGCAAGGCTTAAGTGATGTGCATTACCGAGAGGGCCCAGAGATACCTCTCCGACAATCGGAGTGACAAATCCTAATCTCGAAATACGCCAACCCAACATGTACCTTTGGAGACACCTGTAGAGCTCCTTTATAATCACCCAGTTACGTTGTGACGTTTGGTAGCACACAAAGTGTTCCTCCGGCAAACGGGAGTTGCATAATCTCATAGTCATAGGAACATGTATATGTCATGAAGAAAGCAATAGCAACATACTAAACGATCGGGTGCTAAGCTAATGGAATGGGTCATGTCAATCAGATCGTTCACTTAATGATGTGATCCCGTTAATCAAATAACAACTCATTGTTCATGGTTAAGAAACATAATCATCTTTGATTAACGAGCTAGTCAAGTAGAGGCATACTAGTGACACTTTGTTTATCTATGTATTCATACATGTATTATGTTTCCGGTTAATACAATTCTAGCATGAATAATAAACATTTATCATGATATAAGGAAATAAATAATAACTTTATTATTGCCTCTAGGGCATATTTCCTTCACAAAATGGCGATACACCGGGGGGGTAGAGTTGAACCCCTTTAGTCCCGGTTTGAGACACGAACCGGGACTAAATTGCGTTGCACCCGTTAGTCCCGGTTGGTGTCTCAAACCGGGACTAAAGGTCTAATCTTTAGTCCCGGATCGCACCCTTTAGTCCCGGTTCGTGTCTCAAACCGGGACTAAAGGTCCCATTTGAATCGGGACTAATGCCTTCCCGACGCCCTAGCCGCTCGAACCGGCACTAAAGGACGCATTGATTTGGACCAAAGCCCTGTTTTCTACTAGTGGGTTGTCTTTGGAGAGATCCGGTTGGGTGTCTATTTTGCGGCCGGGCGGTGACCAGGCTGTTGAAGTGTTCGATTGTAGATGCTCTTACGACTATATCATTGCTTCAAATTGATATTGTTCGCGAATTAAAGTTGTCTTTCTCTTTTTTTTATCTCCCACTTATCCAAAAAATTGTTGAAACTAGAAAGTTGCTCATACTGATGACCTGTTCGATGCTCCTTAGCCGTGAGATTCGTCAAATTTAGAGAGGGTTTGAGGGGTCTAGTTATAGATGACCTTACGACTATGTGATTGCTTCAAACTCATATTGCTTGCGAATTAAAGTCATCCTTCTTGTTTTTTATCTCTCTTTCGTCCAACAAATTGTTGAAACCAGGAAGCAACTCGTATCAATGATTTATTCTTTTTTTTTTGCGAGGTACCGATGATCTGTTCGTTGCTCCTTAGCTCTGAGAACCGTCAAATATGTGGCCGGGTCTGGTTCCCGAAGAAGCAGAGGCGGATTGCAATGAGGAAATAAAATGAAAACCTGGTGTTTTGGGGATCCCAGGAATTGCAAAAGTTTGTGATTTTGGAAAAAATGGAATAGCTAAACGTGGAGTTCACAATATTATTTTTTGTTGAGGGGGGGAAGGAAAAAAAACGAGGGGAGCAGCCGGCCATTCCCCACGACGGAGCTCACCGCGTCCCCGTGGCCGCACACCCTAACCCTAGCGGCGACACGCCGCCGCCCCCGCCGCCTCCATCACACCCTCGCCCTCGCCCTCGCTCCTCCGCCACTCCCACGAGATCAGCGCCGTCCCGACTCCGTGCTCGCCGTCGCCCGCCCTTCTCTCAAGGTGAGCTCAGCCAGATCCCCTCCCCCCTCTCTTCAAATCTGTCGACGGCGAGCTGTTCTGCTGTATCTGATTTTTATATGCTGTTGATGTCGAGCTGACCATGCTCTCTGCTATGCTGTGATCACCGAGCTGTGCTGTGCTGTGTAAATTTATCCATAGTTCTGTCTTCCACCGAGCTGTCCAGAATTTGCTGTGTCCCTTTCGAGCTGGCTATTGTGCTATGTTCACCTGTGCCATGCCGAGCTGATTGCTTACGCCAAAATTGCACACAATTGAAGCTCTGTTATGCTCAAAAGAAGTAATCGTTTATGTCTTTGGAAGTTGTTTTGCTGTGGAGGTTATGTTTCCTTAAATTCTGTTAAAATATCAATTAAGTTAATGAAAATCTTACTGCCAAATTGGCACCATTCACAATTAGAAATTGAGACAGGCACTGATTGTGTGTGTCACTGGTTTCATTTATGGCAATGCACTTGTGTGTCGGATGTTATTCAGCAAACCAAATAATTAAGGACAAATACGTAGTGGAATACGTCCCGTTTCACCAAATAAACCAATCATGAAACCAAAAACCACTTACATGGTTATAAAAATCATTTCCGGCGCTTGAGCTCTTATTCTCTTGTGTAACACTCTGGTTGTTCTTTACAGGGCTATAAATGGCAGGGAGACAGCGCATAGTTCGCCAGTACTACGAGGAACCACGGGGATTTTGTGATGGTCCCCCTCCTCGACTTGCACGAGAAAGGTCTCTCTCACCACGACGCATCGAGGGAGAGCTGTCTAGCCGCCGTGGTGAGATACGCAGAATCAATGATGATAACCAACATCTGGCGGATGAAATTGTTGGACTCAGGCAAGCAATGTCTCGTTTGAAAGAAGATCTCCATTCCTCAAGTCAGGTTATACCTAAGCTCCGCGCAGAGAAGGAACTTGAATCGAGGGAGCTGACTCAGAGGAATCTGAAGCTGGAAGCTGAGCTACGCTCCTTAGAACCCCTTAGGCAAGATGCCTTGCATCTACGATCTGAAGTAGGTACGCTAGCGTCTTTGAGGCAAGAGCTGAACGCAAAGGTGCAGGGTCTGACAAAGGAGGTTGAGCAACAGAGCTCTGAAAACCAGCGAATACCTGGCATGATAGCTGAACGTGATGGTCTGCGGCAGGAACTAATTCGTGCTAGGTAGGTATTGAACCATCCTGGTGTCTTCTGCTACAGTAGACACAGCATGCTGAGTGTAAAGTTGGTGGCTCCGATGAGGAATATTTGTGTTTCTGCTACAGTGGATGCAGCATGCTGAGTCTAAGTTGGTTGGGTCAGATCAAGAATTTATGTTTAGTATTCCGTTGCATCCCCTTTTTATCATTTTAGTGGAGAAGTAGCTAACTAATCATTAATGTCACTGCAGGGCGGCTCTTGATTATGAGAAGAATGCAAAGCCAGAGCGGATGGCACAGGTGCAGGCAGTGGAAAAAGATCTTGTGAGTATGGCTCAGGAGTCCGAGAAGCTTAGGGCTGAGATTGAGAAGAGAAGGGCACTACCTAGTAGGTTTCATTTCTCACTTGCATCCAGGTCACTAAAAATCAGCTGTGATTAACCTGTATGTATGATATACTTGTAGGGGTCAGCGGCCATGGAGCTTACGGGCCACCTATGACGACTCCTGGGATGGACTTGCAAGGCATGTACGATGGGGGCTATAACTCCTACACAGAGAAGCGCTATGGTGCTGGACCATGGGACCCCCCTGGCTATCCGCGCTTTTGATCCTTGTCAGTCAGCGCGTTCATCGTCCCCGCGACAAAGTTCCTAATATCTTTGGTACCGAGACTTGTGGTGCTGGTGCCTTGTTCAGAAAACTGTAACCCTGGATGCGCATGGGCCGGCCTAGGAACCAATTCATCGCAGCGTAGAAGGGGAAAATAGAATTCGAATTCTTAGATTGTAGGAGTACTTAACAGTGTGGGTGTGAACCCGTTCGATTGTACTTAACAGGGTGGTTTGATGCGGTTGGTTATCTTTTGATTGCTGTTTGTTTGTAAGCTTCAATTGCATGAGGGCTGCTGCAAGCCTAGTCAGTGCTTCCTGCATTGCTCCTTTGTTCATGAGGGCTGATTTGATTTTCAAGTTTGAGAGTTTGTGTATATTTCTGGAGGGGCGTTCTCTTCCCTGGACAAGTGTGGAGAGTGAGAAAAATGGATGTTCATCATGTCAACAACATATGAATTTCTTTGCACATGTACTCCTACATCTCTGTGTACATGGAAATAAGACAAGTTATGTTTTCTTCTTTTTTCTTCTCTTTTTCTGGAGTATAAGATATTATACCTTTTTAATGATAATTTATATGTACATAGAAGACACAAACACGTATAAACAAAACTGAGCCAAAACTCTGCCCCCTTGGCTTATTGCTCTGTTAGATGTTGCTTATAACCACTCCAAAAAAAAAATGTTGCTTATACCGTGGTATATTAGGACGCTAACTTGTTACAATAAAGCAAAGCAGCGCATCTGGTGTAGTGGTATCATAGTACCCTCCCACGGTACTGACCAGGGTTCGATTCCCTGGATGCGCATTTAATTTTTTTTTCTTTTTCCTTATGTTGCTTGCGAAGGTTTTAACTAAAATTATAATGAATTATGGAGCACAACACATACACATAGTAATAGTTTCTCATGCATTATTTGTCGTGGAGGCTGTACAAGGCCACAGTGCCATCTCTACTCCTTGAAAGGGCCACACTGCATTTTTGTTAAGTTCCATTCGAGTTCAGGCTCAGTCACGGCACAAGATAGTTTCTCATGCATGCACCTTTGTCATGCAAAGTGGAGAAGCAGCGAGGATACTGTTGGATATATTATCATTTTCTTGATTATTTTAATCCTGACGAAAAACACGACAAAAAATACTTCCTCCGTTCCTAAATATAAGTCTTTTTAGAGATTTCAATATGGACTACATACGGAGCAAAATGAGTTAATCTACATTCTAAACTATGTCTATATACATCTGTATCTAGTCCATATTGGAATCTCTAAAAAGACTTATATTTAGGAACAGAGGAAGTATTTGCAAGACTTGCAAGATCAATGACATACTTTAAGCTATACATACTTTAAGCTAGACAGGCGCACAGGTGCTGGACCATGGGACCCCCCTAGCTACCCGCGTCCTTGAGTTGGGCTTTTGATTCTTGTCAGTCGGCGTTCATCATCATGATAAAGTTCCAAATGTCTCTGGTACTGATGCTTGTGGTGATGGTGCCTTGTTCAGAAGACTGTAACCGTGAATGCTTGTACTGATGCTTGTACTGATGCTTGTGGTGCTGGTGCCTTGTTCAGAAGATTGTAACCATGGATGCCCGTGGGCCATTTTAGGAAGCAATTCATTGTACTTAACAGGCTGTGGACCCTTTTGATACTGTTTGATTATGTTGCTAATCTTTTGATTGGTGAACATTATTGCCTGCCAAAAGTGAGGGCTGCTGCAAGCCTGCATTGCTGAAGGTGGTGAATAAGGATAACAACAACCTAAATGTTTTGCATTCACCGATCTCGCCTTGTTTTTGTTTTCTTAGTACAAATTCGAATGGAGAATTTTTGTGGTACACAGCACAAGCTTTCTTGGTGGAGGGGTGGTACCTAAACAAGTGTGGAGATGAGATGGAGGCGCCCTGCTTCAGGTGTTGAAGCACAAGATGCTCTGGATGACTCAGAATTGCGTACGATATGGAGTAGTTAGGTTTGTTACTCCCAATGCAATCCAATAGCGCAAGTTTCTCATGTATGCATCTATAGGGATAAGCCCCGTGGGGCTATCAACTAAAGCCCCACGCGCCCGAAGTGAAACTTTGATTTTCTTGATGTCAAAATCTGAATCTATGTACATGTAAGTTCTCATGAATGAAGAAAAGGCAAAGTTAAGTTATGTAGCTTCTTAAGAGAAATGATACTTCAAAAAGTTACCCTTTTCTAGAACACTAGGATTTTTTATTTCCAGAGTACACCTTTTCATAAAAATTTACAGACATGTATAAACAAAGCTTAGTCAAAACGCTGCCCCGTTCCTACCTTTCTATGTTTCATATTGTATTGCTCACTCCATGCAGTATAAGAGATTTTTTATTTCCAGAGTATACCTTTTCATTAAAATTATTTTGTTGACTCCATTTTTGGTAGTTTTTCAATGCTATATTTTAAACAAAAGTATATGACCCCCTTATCTGGCGAACGTCCGTCAGGGAGGGTGGCATTTAACTTTCGCATGGCACTTTTAGTTCTGATGAAGTGGGAGAGGTGGCAGTTTCTTTAAGCGACATGGCGTTTTCTCCCTGAGAAGGCAATTTTGGTTTAAAAATTGTCGTTGTTTGATCTTGTTTTACAACTAAAACTGTCATCAAATATGGTTCGTTTGCACGTTCTCTACAGTGAACTTTTGATAGCTACAATTACCGAAAATATACCTGGCCTTCCATATCTCAATCTTGAAAAACTTGTTAGTTTAATAGCCCGTGGGTTAGTTGTACTTCCAGCTCATCAAGGATCAACGCACCATATAACTAGATGATGCCTCGAGAGTTGATGTGAAATTGGTTGCAATACGGAAGGCCATGACGCTTTATACGGAAGGCTCCAGAGGACATGTTGTACAAAGACAAGGATACTGTAACCAAGGAGGTCTCTACCTCCACCGACGTAGAGGAATAGGATTTGTAACCCTAGCCCCCCCTGTCTTTTATATAAACCAAGGTCATGCTAGTCGATAGGACACAACTTAGAGATTAGAATCCTTCAGTTCATACATGTACTTTGTACACCCCAATTGCAATATACACATGCAGGACTAGGGTATTACCTCAATTGTGAGGGTTTGAACCTGAGCAAACTCTACATCCTATTTCCCTTCCGACCTAATCGCCAAGTCGGGACACCCTACCAAGAGATCAGCAGGATTTAGCTTCGAGACATATGAATTTGACGGTATTCATTTTGTAACATTCATGTCATATATTATGGCTCTAACCATTGGTCAAAAGCAACATTGAAAAAGCCATATATATATATATATATATATATATATATATATATATATATATATATATATATATATATATATATATGGCTCTAACATTCATTTTTATGTATGTTTTTACGTTCGTAACTTTACATAACATAAAATATTTTTTACAACGAGTATATATTTTCTTACGTTCTCTTTTTATGTATGAAATAGGACAAAATTTTCTTACATAACATAAAATATTTTTTACAACGAATATATATATGACTCTAGTTCTATTCTTTCTTGCAGAGATTTTAAGACCAGAAGCTCTAGGAAGCCAATTATCTCTCCAAATATGTATGTTAGCCCCATCACGCACTCTCCAAATAACTCCGGATTTAAGCAGCTCCAACCCATGCAGAATACCTTGCCATGTGAGAGAAGCCGACTGCGGGAAAGCTGTGTCTAAAATATGCCCTTGTGGAAAATATTCTGCCTTGATCACTCTGGCACACAGAGTTTCCGGATTCACCACCAACCTCCATGCCTGCTTTGCTAAAAGAGCCTGGTAAAATAATCTAAGATCCCGGAAACCCATACCACCCTCCGCTTTAGGCTTTGTCATCTTATCCCAAGCCAACCAGTGAGTCTTCCTTCTGTTTTCCTCATCCCTTCACCAGAAATTCCTTATAATTTGAGATAATTCCTCGCACAGAGATGACAGGAATTTAAAAATACCCATAGCATACACCGGAAGAGCTTGTAGAAAGGGACTGGCTCAATTGTTGAGCCCAGATAAATGCTCTATCATGTTTGGTAAGAAATGTAGTATGGAAGCTCAAGTGGCTGTTATGGTAATTTTGTGCATTACCACGGAAGGATTTGATGACAAATATCTTGGTTTACCGGTGCCTCAGGGTCGAATGAAGGCGGGCAAATTTCAATCCACTAAGGATAAAGCCCTCAAAATTCTGTCAGACTGGATAGAGAAATATGCTTCTTGTGGGGTGAAAGAAATGTTAATTAAATCTGTTCTACAAGACCCTATATATTTGGATGAAGAGAATAGCATAATAGAGTGGAAACTACTATGTCTGATTCCAAACATGCCCCTTGGCACGTTGTTGTCATGGGATTGTTTTTTAAGTTCCTGCTGTTTTTTGTGTTTTACCTAAAAATATATATATTTTTTGCGAGGTACCTAAAAATATTTAGGTGTCCTGTTCAATTATATTGCTTTGTGTGAACGTGTGCCTTTTTTTTACAGAGGGAGAATGTGTGCTTTTGCAAAAACATGGGGTTGATTTGCTTGAGTCGGCATACTTTTATTCAAGTGTAAGTGCTGGGCGTGCCTGAATGCACAAGTAAATAAAAATTATTAGTGTTTGATTAGTTCCCGTCGCCGTCGCCGTGTCCTGGTAGCATACGATCATGTTCCGGAAAACTTGCCAGGTTACTAGTAATTGGATTGAAGACCCTAGCTAGCGACGGCAGATCTCGATGGAAGAGACGACGGTGGCCTTGCTCCCGACGGACGTGCTGCTCGAGATCTTCTTCCACGTCAAGGACGACCCGGCCGGCCGCCCTCTTCCGCTCCGCCACGACGTGCAGGCAGTGGCTCCGCCTCATCGTCGACCCCTCCTTCCTCCGCCGCTGCTGGCCGCCGGAGAACGCGCCCTGCTGCGCCTTGGTCGGCTTCTTCACCCAGGAGGAGCGTCTTGCCCCCAATGGAGTAGCTACCTTCAAGACGCCATGCTTCGTCCCGGCGCCACGGTCCGCCATGGCTAGCCTCGGTCGCCGCGCCCTCAGCTCCTTGGTCCCATCCGCCCCCGCCGGCCTCTTCGACCGCGCGGTGCCGGTCGCCGCACGCCACGGCCTCCTCCTCATGCGCCTCACCCGCCCCGAGGACCCGAACCGGGCCGTCGTCCACCTCGCGGTGTGCGATCCGCTCTCCGGCGCGTACCATCTGCTTCCGCCCGTGGAGTGGTGCTCGGCCTCCGCCGGCTACAACGGATACGCCATCCTAACCGGTGCAGACTGCCGCCCCCGACGGCCACCGATGTCGGGCTTCAAGGTGCTAATGGTTGACTTTAACTACAATCGTTACACCTTCTCGTCGGAAGAAGCGAGCTGGACCCGTGTGCCTCACCTGTGCCTCGGTGATGCCTGCGCCAGGGCACACACGGTGTTTCCTCGTAACTAAGCCGTCGTGTACCACGGAGCGGCGCACTGGCGCAGAGGATTGTCCAGAATAATGGACTTCAGCACCGAGACATTGTCCACAATCGACATGAACGTCGAGACCGGCCACCTCTCCCGGACGGAGCTCCCAATCCCAGGGCAGAACACAACCAGACGATCTTATGCTAAGCTATGCCTTAGCACCGCTATCATTGACGACGACGACGAAGCACCATCTTTGCTCTGGATGCGGCAAGGAAGCCTCGAGGTAGAGATCTGGGAACAACACGGCGAGGAAGGCGGCGTCGATGATGATACTTTAGCATGGCAATGTGCTCGGGTGGTCGAGATAAAGCAACCGAAAGATATGACGGAGGCTCAAGTAATGACGCTACACGTGCTAGCAGAGAAATGTGGCACGTTGCTCGTAAACGAAGGTAACCGAAGTTTTTACGTTGCTGACCTCAAAACCGGGACAGTGGAGGAGATCAGGGGCTGGCCTCGATACTGGAGGAAGATCGTGCCTTTTGAGACGGATTGGCCATCAATCTTCATTCATCGACTTGGCGATCGCTAATAGTGAAGGAAGAGTTTACAATAATGATGAGTTTTGTTTTATTCCCATTGTAAACTTAGCAAAGAAATATATATGAGAAATTCTTGTGCCAATACTACGCAAAGGTGGATCACGAATGGTTGTTCCTCCTTCAAATCAAACCAATAGGATGATAGATTTTGATTCCAGAGTATTATCATTTTGAGTTTGTACATGTTGTCCCAAATGTCTAGCACTTCCAATTTTGAAAAAAAAAACTAATGAAATCAACACAAAAGAACAATTAAGGGCTAACCTTGTGGGTAGGATATAATGTTCAAACTGAGACCAAATTCTCTGTTTTCGCATTCAAATTCATACCAACTGCCGGTGTAGTTTGTGCCTTTTGGTCCACATCGATCTTCCTCGCAAAATAGGCGAGGCGACGTACAACACGGGCCGGCCGCGACACCATCCGCATAAGCGCCCGTAGGAGCAAGCTTACAGCTTTGCCCTGCCCATGTCTCCACGTTCCGCCTACAATGGATATGCCATTCTAACCAGTGCAGCCTGTCGCCCCAATGAATTCCAACGGCCACCGATGATGCCGTACTTCAAGGTGCTAATGGTCGACACCAAGTACAATCATTACACGTTTTTGTCGGATGAAGCGAGCTGGAGCCGCATGCCTCACGTCACGTGTGCTTCGGTGATGCGTGTACAAGTGGCCACATGGTGTTTCGTCAGTGCAACGTTATTTGCAAGACATGAACTTAAAGATGAAAGCGATCATTAGAAAGATATGCTCACCACATATGTGTGATGTACTAGATGTGAACCATCGGCTGTACAGGGTTGGCATGAACATGAACAGCATCGCTCAGCACAAAGAGAAGGCACACAGATGTGAAAACTAGTACCTGAAGTTCAAAAAGCACAGGCATTCAGGCAGTAATTAGAATGCATATTCAAATTTAAGGACTGGAGACAAACAAGCACGGTAGTCCACAACCGGAGAATGGATGATGTTAGATCAACCTTGGTCCATTTATGCTGTACGCAGTCATGCACAAAGCGATTGTGCTGGGGTATGGATGCGCTAGCAAATATGGTTTGCCGACTGGAAGATGCTGTATAAGAATTTAGTATCTTGTGAAGGGAGTTCACTTGCTTTGGTGATCCGAAAATAAAATCAACCTCACAAAATGACAAGGTTTTCACATTAGATAACCTCTTTTCAAGCAAATAAGCATGGCGTCGTCCAAGATATGTAGACACTGCATATGAAATTGTTGGCTTGGGGATGAAGAATAGATGAATGGCCACCTCATCAATAACTAATATTTTGATTGATCCAAGACTGAAAGCTTGCTTCTCAACCATTTGACACAAGCTTGCGACAGTCTACAATTATCGGAGGTGGCTCTGCTGAACACAGGACGACATTGTTAGCAGCTTGGCAGCAGAGGAGATAAGAGAACACTATATCAATAACGGCACTCATTCCTTCCTAACTGCCTATGCAACATAAGAGGGACCCTAAACTTACTATCAACATGAGACTAGATCTAAAAATGCCATGTACCACAATGTTTCTGGGATTAAGCACTGACTGGCATAACCAAAAAATCCACCAAGAGATGGTCATTTACCTTTACCCAGCTCTTTTGCCTCCTGAGCATCCCACCATCAAGCAAGGCCATGAGCCCATGACGTTGCTTACAAGTTCAGATCTCTTGTGCTCTAACAAGACGATTAGCTAGCTATATACAGGAAACTTCAAATTTCAGAGCATGATTGTTTGCAAGCCGATGCCCGATACATGCGTCATGCTATCTGATCATCTGATACAAGAATGATGCCTGCTATGGTAGCATTCAGCTGCTTTAAAAAAAAAAAAACCTAGCTTTATTAACATACGGATGCAGCTAAATCACTAGCCACCAGAGAAGATACAACGTCAGGAACAGCGGCATGCCAATCAAGGTACCTCCCTAGGCCATATGGGCACCATGGGTAGCCAGGGCATCCGACACCGAGTTACAGGCACACTTGCACACAAGCACTTTAAAATCAACAAAGCTAGTAAAACGAAGAAATTTTGCCTCCTGAAAAAGAACTCCATTGCAAGCAGTGTGCAATTCATTGGAGAGAAGAACCGAAGAGAGCATTGTCGAGTCCGTTTCAATGATGATACGCCCAAGCCCAACTTCAGCCGCTAGGTAGCTAGTTTAGCTTCATCTGCTCCAAGAAGTTCTTCCCCTCGAGCTTGGTCGCGAAGAAGATCTTCATGAAGCTCTCAAGGTCCGACGTCTTGTAGGCATCGTCTTCATGTCCGGTCATCTCCTTTAGAGGACCTATCATGGTGTGGATGTCTGGGAACTGGAACGCGGCGATCGACAGCCGTTCTTCCTTGGGGTCGACGACTGCCCAGTGCTCGATGCTCCTCTGTACCTCCCGTTCGTCAAGACCTGTCCTCGTCAAAGCAAATCAAACAACGAAAATGCATGGATTTAGCTAGCATACGGCGCGCCATACAGTCTCTAACATCTGATAATCGGCAGAAAGAAGCACCAAATCGGTGTTTGACTGCGACTGCGCGTGCTCACCTCAAACATATCTCCGATGTTAACGACGAAAGCGCCCGAGACGGGCTTCACAGGAAGCCAGCTGCCGTTCCTCTTGATCTGCAGGCCCTGGACATGATTCACTTGGAGGACAAGGGTTAGGAGATTAGCATCGGAGTGCGGGGACAAGCCAACGACTTTCTCTGCTTGTGCGCACGGGGGGTAGTAGTTTATTCTGACTTTCTGCATTCCATGGATGCATTTGTCAGCGATCGCCTCTCGTTTCAGTCCCAAGTTCTTGGCCATCGTAGCCAAAAGGGAGTCTGATAAATCCTTCACCGCACCAGAATATCTATTCAGCGTCGATCTGAATGAGACGACCAAAAAGCATCATTCCATTGTACTACTAACTAAGAAGCTGAAGAAGAGCGTGACAGGCAACGAAGGAGAATATCATCGCAATCTAGCTACATACCTGAAGGTAGCAGGCTGGTCAGGCCAGAACTTAGCGTTCCTCATCTCAGGTGGCTGTGTGTAGAGGAAGAGCATGTCAGCCCAGTCGAGTTTCTGATCCTCAGAGACGACGAATAGTTGACCGTAGCCTTCTAGCTGCCCTTGCTCCTGAGCGAATCGCTTCTTCGTCTCTGCGGGCAGCTGGAAGAACTGCTGGATGTTGGCCTTCATGCTCTCCAGCACATCGTCCGGGACACTGTGGTTAACCAACTGCAAACAAACAGGAGAGCAATTCTAGCTAGTATCAGGATGATCAGGCATACATATATATAGTATACCCGAGGAAGTCAACTGTCTTTGCATAGCAATAGAGGCCGGTGTGCAATGGAAAATGTGAGCCAAGACAGCGAACAAACTAACTTGGAAGAAGCCCCAGTCCTGAGGAAAACGATGGAGGCTTTGTGGAGGCGTGCAGACTCCTCGCCACCATGGTCCAGCTCCAGCAGCAGCCTTTGGTGGTCGATGATGGGGATCTGAGCCTCGCTGTCGCCATCGCCAGTGACCGCCTCTGCTGCCGCCTCTGGCCGGAGATACCTCAGCGGCACATCGTCCCCGCCGGTGGCAGCCACCAAGGCACTACCAGAAAAACTTGTTTTGCCGACGGCCATATCTATGCCGACGGCCCCCGTCGGCATATCTGGGCATACCCCGACGGCACAACTAAAGCCGTCGGCGTAGAAAGGCCGTCGGCGTATAACCATCTATGCCGACGGGGGCCATCGGCATAGATAAGCCGTCGGCGTTTTTCCGAATATACCGACGGGGGCCGTCGGCATAGAGCAGGCCGTCGGCATATCGTGTGGGCCCGTCTACCCGGGCGGCGACGGCAGTTTGACGGCGTCAGGCTACGCCGACGGGCTAACGGTGGCCGTCGGCATAGCTACGCCGACGGCCGAGCCGTCGGCATAGCTATGCCGACGTCATCGATTCGCCGCACCGCCATGTCATCGATCCGCGTCGTTCGCCGGTCCCGTGGGGTGTCATTTCTATGCCGACGGCTAGGCCGTCGGCATAGGCCTGGCCCATGGTTTTTGCCACGTCATTGATCCCCGCCCTACGCCACGTCATCGATCCAGGGCTCTACCGTTCCGTAGCCGTAGCTATGCCGACGGCTTTGCCGTAGGCATAGATTTCTAATAATATTTTTATATTTTTTGTATTTTCTCTTATTTTTTTATTTTTTTTTCAATACTAATTTCATTAACTTAAATGTACAGAAAACATATATCGATTGCCCCCCACACGGGCCTTCTTCCGTCGTGTCACGGAGAGGTTAGACGGGACGGGCCGGGTACCTGTGGGTGGTAGCAATGCCGCCAGGTGTTGCGGTGGGCCCTCCTACGGTTGTGGAAACGTGGTGGCAGGCGCAAGCACGCGGCTCCGGGGTGTGCCCCCTCCCCCCTCACGGGCGTCGATGCCGCCGTGCCCCGGAGGAGGGAAACGGCCACGTCGGGCCGACGCAGAGGGAATCTTGGGGTGGGTTGTGCCGGGACTGTGTTGGGGGGGTGTAGCTATGGCTGGGCTATAACAACAAGGTGAAAAGGTCCACCAGTCAAACTACGTCCAGCGAAAGTCAAAGGGATAGACCCGGCGGTCGTCTGTGTCAGGGTTAGATGGGACGGGGTACTTGGGGGGTAGCAATGCCGCCAGGTATTGCGGTGGCCCTCCTACGGTTATATAAGCATGGTGGCAGGTGTAGGCAGCCGGCACGCGGCTTGTATGAGGTCCTGGTGCGACGCTCCGGTGGCATTGCTACCCCCCTAGGGCCCCCGTCCCGCCTAACCCTGTAGCGTTTGACCATGGGATCTACCCCTTTGACTTTGCACGGACGGGCTTTGAGCAGTAGACGTATCCACCCGGTTGTGTAAGGTCAGCCTAGAGGCCCACGGCAACATCTGGCCCGGATGTTGCTCCAAAGTGTTCCTATGGACTGACCTAACACAACCGGGTGGGGAGGTCCACTGGTCAAAGCCCGTCCGTGCAAAGTCAAAGGGCTAGATCCCGTGGTCAAACGCTACAGGGTTAGGCGGGACGGGGGCACTGGGGGGGGGGGTAGCAATGCCACCGGAGCGTCGCACCGGGCCCTCATACATGCGGGGTGGTGTGGTGGCATGTCCGAAGAGGCGGGACGCGTCTCCGGTGCGTGGCCCCCCCTCACGGACGGCGATGACACGGTAGTAGACGTTATGCGGTAACGATGCGGCGTCAATATTACTAAATACTCGGAGCGCGATAAAATCATGAGTTTTTTTGCACGACGTGGGCACATGTGCTATAGGGACGATGGTATTTTTTTCATAATTTTTGGTGATGGAGAAGTATCCGAAAAATTCCCTCTACGCGGATTGCCCATCGCGCGTCTACGGCTGTGGCCGGCGGCCTCCAGGGGCTAGCATGCCGCCAAATCTTGCGTAGGCGGCCTCTCACAAGTCTGGAAGTGTTGTGGCGGTTGCAAACGCCCGGCACGCGTGTCCGGGGTGTGCCCCCCCTCACGGACGGCGCCGCCGCCGGCACCTGGAGGGGGGAAACAGACGCGTGGGGTCTACACGGAGGGGATCTTGCTGTGGGTTTGGCCCGGATGTTGCTCCAAAGTGTTCCTATGGGCTGACCTAACACAACCGGGTGGGGAGGTCCACTGGTCAAAGCCCGTCCGTGCAAAGTCAAAGGGCTAGATCCCGTGATCAAACGCTACAGGGTTAGTCG
>NC_041384.1:754723930-754724931 GCF_002162155.2 Triticum dicoccoides
CCACCGGAGCGTCGCACCGGGCCCTCATACATGCGGGGTGGTGTGGTGGCATGTCCGAAGAGGCGGGACGCGTCTCCGGTGCGTGCCCCCCCCCTCACGGACGGCGATGACACGGTAGTAAACATTGTGCGGTAACGATGCGGCGTCAATATTACTAAATACTCGGAGCGCGATAAAATCATGAGTTTTTTTGCACGACGTGGGCACATGTGCTATAGGGACGATGGTATTTTTTCATAATTTTTGGTGATGGAGAAGTATCCGAAAAACTCCCTCTACGCGGATTGCCCTTCGCGCGTCTACGGCTGTGGCCGACGGCCTCCGGGGGCTAGCATGCCGCCAAATCTTGCGTAGGCGGCCTCTCACAAGTATGGAAGTGTTCTGGCGGTTGCAAACGCCCGGCACGCGTGTCCGGGGTGTGCCCCCCCTCACGGACGGCGCCGCCGCCGGCACCTGGAAGGGGGAAACGGACGCTTGGGGTCTACACGGAGGGGATCTTGCTGTGGGTCTGGCCCGGGGCGTGCCCCCCCCCCTCACGGACGGCGATGGCATTTTTACCGCAGAACGTCTAATACCGAGCACTGAAAAGTTCACAGCAACTGTCCATTTTCTTCATGTACGTCTAATGAATACCGGAGCTTATAACGTATGGATTAGTGAACTATTTAAACATGTCAAATTGCTTTTCCCTCGGCGAGGTGGGACTTTTTTTTAAAAAAAAGCAGTTGCCATCTATGCCTACGGCATAGCCGTCGGCATAGGCCTCCTATCTATGCCGACGGCCTTGCCGTCGGCATAGAAACGCACATGTCCACGGATTGATGACGTGGCAAAGTGGCGGGCCTATGCCGACGGCCAGGCCGTCGGCATAGGGCCGGCCTTATCCCCTTGCGGTTCGCTCCCGCACCACCCATTCGCCATCTCCCTCTTCCTCCTCGACCCACACCTGCGCCGCCGCCCACCACCTCCGCCGCCCGCCCTGAGCACGCCACCCCCGGCCC
>NC_041384.1:754725686-754741223 GCF_002162155.2 Triticum dicoccoides
CCGACCCTGCGCCGGTTGCCCCGCCCCTACCCCGCGCCTCCCCGCCCCAACTCCGGCCGGCCCTCTCGAAGGTGATTTTTTTTGAAGTTTTTAGTGTCTTTTTAGTAATTTTGTAGCTAGTTAGATATAGATAGTTAGATAGGTATTTAGATAGTTAGATACATAGTTAGATACATAGTTAGATAGGTAGATAGTGAGATAGATAGTGAGATAGGTAGTAAAAAAATTTGGTTAGATGAGATGCTATATGTTGCATACCTTGAAAAAAATTTGGTGACGATGATGAATATGTGATGGCGATGATGAATATGTGATGACGATGATGAATATATGTAGTAAAAAAATTTGGTTAGACGAATAGGTGATAATGATGATGATGAATATGTGATGACGATGATGAATATATTGTTAATGTTGTTAGTTTTTTTGCCTACATGATGCAAAAATAAATGAATGCATGTTTAAATGTTTTAAATATGCTCTATGAGTTGTGATGTTCTAATTTTTTGTCGCGATGGAATTTGCAGGCTTTGTGGTTTAGCATTTCATTGGAGTGACCGTTGTACGGCGCGTTGGTCCCCCTGAGCATCCCTCTGCTGTTCGACTACTTCCTCTACAGCCGAGGGTGAGCTACAAGTCCATCTCCTCCAATTTTTCATATCACTAGATTTCATTCTCAAGTCAAGTGGCGTAACCTAGGCATCTCCCGTTCGAAAGGGTTGCATCGATAAATATGCACCGCAGCTCTTTCGGATTGTCCAGCGTTTTCCATGGACAGCCCGAGGATGTGTAGATTGGGTATGTTCTCCATGTTCTACCCCGTTCTGAGACAGGATTTCGGCGGCGCCTCCCCATTGTTCTCCGGAGCACATTCTCTCGGCTATTTGCCGAGACGTGTATCTAGAGAACAGCGGGAATGTGCTGCCGAAATTTTGTCTCAGAACGGGGTAGAATGGAGAGCGTACTCAGAACGAGGTAGAATGGATAACGTTGCCGACGTCCGGGGCCGTCGGCATAGATGTACGGACACCGTCGGGATAGGGCCTATGCCGACGGCCTTTCTATGCCGACGACATTCCTGGCTACGCCGACGGCACTATGCCGACGGTTGCCGTCGGCATAGACCTGTCCCGACGGCCATTCAGGGCTATGCCGATGGCCCTGGCCGTCGGCATAGGGTGCGATTCCGGTAGTGAGGCCTGCACACTCGGGACGGGGAGAGATCCCATCTCTTGCCGCTCTTGATAATTGAGATGCTACTGGTTCCCCGGATACTTTAGTCTTGTGTTCTGGCTACCTCATGTCTTTTGGCATATATATATAAGAGTTATAGACAGATGGTAGCCAACGACACGCATCATCCAGTGATTTAATATTCAGAAAATCAGTCCAGCTACAATCATAGAAATAGAAAGCTGCCAACTTGCAAGTTTTCTCTTTCTTTTATTTTCTGAGGATCAACTTCCATTCTTTTTTTAAAGTGATAAAACTAATTATATACATACAACAGGATCTGATCCACTACAATTGGAGAAAGAAGTACGTATTTCATCATATACATATACAACAGGATCTGATCCACTACAACTGAATTCTTCAATATGTGCCACCTAAAACCAGAACATGGAAATAACCAAAAAGGAGAGCAATCAGAGATGACAAAATTATTATTTTTGTCAATTTGAAAAGTAAGCATATGCATATACAGACACGCACAAAATCAGTAAATGTGCTATATGAACACCATTAAGTCAAATTAATACTCGAATGTCTATCGTCCAGTCCCATACCATGCAAGAACATAATAATTGAATGACCAACTGAAAACCCCATACCAAGAACTGATCCATTCTTGGCCAGCTCAGCTGCTCAAGGAAAGCAGCATGCATACATATATGATATAAGCTTGCTTCTGAGGAAAACGGAAACCGCGGGTATTGACATTTTGGTAGGGGTGGCGTGTGGGGGGCAAGTCGGTGTGCTTGCTTGCTTCTATCGTTTACCACAATATAAATAAATTGGTGGCTGTGCTTAATAAAATACTTCTTCGGATAAGTAGAGCTTGATCTGCACTTCTTCAACCAATCGCAAAGTCCAAGTCAACTGTCCAATATTGCAAGAGCTTACAGCTCCAATATTCTTCAAAGGAAATTTAGCCATGCCTAATTAGAAATACTTGCTTCAGCTGGCAGTAGCTCTGCACCAGATAATGTTTTTTTGGTTTTATGTATAATAATAGGGACAGCTTACAAACCCTTCTGACTTTGCACGTTAACTAAGTAACTAACAGATGGGGCATCTTTTATTTCTTACCACAACATAAACTGATGGTTGTACTAGTTAATAAAATACTCCTACAGGTCTTGATCTGCACTTCTTCAACCAATAGCAATTTTTCAAAGTCAACTACACAATCTTGCATCAGCTCAGCACTGGCTAATTTTGTAGAAAATTAGCTGAGCCTAACTAGAAACAAATAACTCTCTAGCTAGGCTGTACATCAACAGAGCATTGTTATTTTCGGGGCTGATACTCCTGTACCTCCCATTTGAAAAGATCTGCACAAGTTCAGCTCTCTTGTGCTCTAACAAAACGGCTAGCTAGCGGAAACTAAAATTCCAGAGCACGATCGGGGGTTAAGAAGGCCTAAAGGGCACGGGTCGACGGTAGCCTCGGCAGGCAGGAGATGCGAATCGTTCACTCCCTCCACCGGTTGCCGCGGGAGGGATTGCAGCACACGAAGAGAGTCATCCCCTCCTCCCCTCTTTCTGTAGCATGCACATTATCATAAAGATATTTGAAGCCATATGTAGATAGATAGATAGATAGATAGATAGATAGATAGATAGAAGCAAATGAACAAACAGGTTGGCGGTATGGACCTGGACGAAGACGGCCGCAGGCAGGGCAGCGGACGGCCTTGGTGCGGGGAAGGGTGGGGTCGGAAGCCACGTCCTGCAGGGTCTACAATCGGTCGATCAATCGATCGACTCCGGCCGCCGTTGGCGACGGGATGAAGGAAGGCGGGAATGGAGGGAGGGAGGAGGGGCGTGCGTGCAGAACTTCATGGCGCTCATGGCGGCGGCTGAGTTGGGTTCGAGGAGCCAAGCATTTCTCTGCTTACGTTGTTTCTGTTTGTTTGTTCCGTTTTTGCCCTTTGCTCTTTGATGGTCCATCTCTACCGCCGGCTCAGTCTCTCAGTGCATGTATAATGCATAGCCCCAAGATGATGTATAATACATATTATGTAGGATCGGATATGATGTAAAATAGGTTCGGATAGGGAAGTGGGATCCTCTTCAGGAGGCGGGTGTTTGAAAAAAAAAATGGTCCGGTGACAAAAGCTGAAAAAGTTGGAGTGAAAAGTAGAGATGCATGTGTACTAGAGTCTTTATTTTTTATTTCTTAATAAGGTCCACTAGTGATAGCTTGTATTGGAGGAAAAAAATTAATGTAGATGTCTCAAATTATTTTTTATCATGGGGCATATGTATCCATATGCCACCATTGTACATGCCCTCAAGGTATGTGTGTGCAGAATTTTCTGTTTATTCGAAAGCATGTGCTCCTCATAGCCTTAACGGCCTTCCCCCCTAAATAGGCTTTTGGCTAGCTGAAGTATAAACCCAAATAAACAGGGCCTAAATCAAGATGTTTCACCTAAGAAAGTCTCGCGCCAACACGCATCAATTTGATCCATTCTTTGTACACCTTTCTAATTAATATACTTTTTGTCCATTAACTCTTAGAGAATGCAATGAATTGGACAATGGCATACCATCCATGCATGAACTATGTGTTCATGGAGTACTAAGGCCCTGTTTGTTTGGGCTTTTGCTTTTGCAGCTTTTTCACTCTGGCCAAAAAGCCATAAAAGCTCCTAAATAGGTGCTCTTGGAGTTTTTATGGCTTTTGAAGCTCAAATAGGTTATATTGGTTCATCAAAAGCGAAAAAAGCTCCAAAAGCACCTACTTAGGAGATTTTATGGTTTTTTGGCCAAAGTTGAAAAGCTGTAAAAGCAGGAGCAATAGCTCAAACAAACAGGGCCTCAGTTGGGTTCGTCAAAGAGCTAGATGTGCTTCTCAAGTACTCCCTTCATCCTAAAATCATTGTGAAGTTGTATTAAAGTCGAGACACTTATTTTAGGACAGAGGGAGTATTATATAGCAATCATTTGGTACCTGTGGATATTAGTCTTTCGATCATCTTCTACAACATAATGAAAAGTTGAATGTCAAAATTACTTTTGCATTTTCTAGGAATCTTTGTTCGAGTGCAGGGCGACATATCTGCTCGATACGTGTTGACACGGCCATTGTTGACGACGACTTGGCAAGAAACTGATGAGGAGTCCACGAACCGCCGGGAGGCGAGGATGACATCATGGCACGTGCGGTTGCCATGGATGAGTCTGCTTGACCACCGACAACTCTCGTCTGGGCTCACAGATTGACATGGAGTAGATCTTCATGAGAAAGCATGAGTTATAATGTCTTGATTTGAAGTGAAGAACGAGAAAAGAAAAGAACCAAAATCGGGTTGAGTAGCTGAGAATAGTCTGCGTGCTGTGAGATTGTATTTGCCACGTGTTATCAATTAGGGTGGGTCTAATTTACTGGGAGATAGACCCTGTCTTAGGATTTTTTTTCCTAATCCACACCTCCTTCTCTCTCCTATGGTCTAACCCCATATGCCGCCATGGCTTTGTGCCGAGCCAGTGGCACCCACTGCTCACCCACATCGACGACTAACTACGCTCGCTCCCATCCTGAGCCTCCTACCATAGTTAGAATGGGTCGGCACTATCCCATGTCCGAGCGTTCCTTCACGTCCTCGACAAAGTGCCTCCTCATGATGCCGCAATCATGACCGTTGCGCTGCGCCGCCGCCATAGCCAACCCATGTCCGGGCCTCCGCCACGTTCGGTCACGAGGTGGCACGCACGGCGGCCGAGGCCATTGGTGGCCCCGCAACCGCATCAACCTCTATCTTCCTCGACCCATAAAGCCTAACCCAAACGCCATAATTCCAGTACAGTTTAAGCCCGAAAGCCTCTTCTACTGCATTGGTGCTTAAGTGAGGTGCCAAGTGCATTAAAAAAGCTCAAGGACTATATTTCTAATGTGTGTGGGAGTAATCTTCATAGCTCGAGTAGGGCGTTTCGGTGTCTAGGCTCATCTGCACCCCGTTAGAAAAACAATCGTAAAAACTTCAAAAAATTCCAAATATTTTGTGCGGTAGACAATTTGATGCGTGAGGCCCGATTCAAATTTCAAGTCGTTTGGACATCTGAGCAGCTCTCAACAAAAAAGATAAATCGGATCAAAACAGTACATAAACAGTAAACATTTTTACAAACCCCAAATTTGCCATCGTACCATTGATAAGTGCGTGTCTTCAATTGTCTGCCGCCGAGCAAATAGAACAGACAAGCGAGGACGACATACTACGATGGTTTAGTAAATCGGCTGTTGGTAGTGAGTTTTTGCAAAGACATAGCACCTATGCACGGTGGAGCATTGGGAAGGGCCTTGGATGATGTAAGAACAAGGCCCTGGCCTGGTCAGTAGTCCTTTTGGGCTGGGTCACCGGGAGGATCGAATATGAATCCAGTCCGGGCCGGGAGGGCCTGTCTCAAAACCCAAACCGTCCGATCCCGATGACGATCATTATCCACCCGCGTATTTTGGCCTGGACCGGCGCGGCGCGGCCCAAACAAACCTGCTCGCCCGATCCGCGCGGTTCAGATTCAGAAGTCTCCCCCACCCCACCCCCCGTCCGCCACCACCAACCCGTCGCAACCCACCGGAAACCCTAACCCTAGCTGGAGCCAGGCCGCGCCGGCGAGTCGACGGAGCCGCAGCAGCGCAGGCGAGGCGAGTCGGAGGAGTCGAGGTAGTCGCGGCGCCACAGCGCGGGCGGGCCGAGGGCGCGGCGCCGGCGGCGGCAGGTCCTCCCGGCGACCTCCGGCGGCCTCCTCCTCCCCAGTAAGCCCCCGCCCCCCTCCTCCCCCGGCCCTGATCCGCCCCCCGCCCCGGGGGGCCCCGTACGCGTCGTGCCCCGCTGGTCTGGTGAGCCGGTGGCGTCCCCGACCGAACCGTTATCGTCTGTTTTTTCATCCATTTATTAGAAAATAATAATACTATTTTGCCTTAGCCGAACCTATGCTGTGCTTGTTCTCGACTGGCGGCTGCTGCCCGCAATGCCTATCTATCAGTGTTCACATGGCATTTCATATGCCAGACTTAGATTCATTGCAGTGGCGACCTTGGTGTTTACTGTTTTTTTTTTCAACACAGTACAAACGCAAGCACTCATATATACACGCATACACTCGCCGACCTTGGTGTTTACTGTTAGTGTAATTGCATTTTAGTACGTATTTTTATCGTATAACGCCGATAGCCTGATGGATCATCATTCTTGCATGCAATGTGGCTGTATCCTTCAAAATCCTTACAATGATGATCTTGGTGTATCGATGCATGCACCCTTCCAAGATCCTACCTTTTTCCCTTCTTAACCAATGAACGGCGTGGTTTCTGGTCATGCACATAATTGACTCCTTTCATGGCGTGGATAGATTTCAGGAGGGCAAATTTTACTTCTTCCAAGTGACGAAACCAGGACTAGAGTTTACGTGCTTGCTGTTAGTCATGGTTGATTTACTGGTTACAAGCAAAACCCACTTCAGCACAAGGCTACAGTTTATGTGCTTGTTGGTGGTCATTCATGCGGAGTCCGCTGGTTGGCGTGTTTAGTTTTTTACTTGCAAAAATGAAGCTTTTGTAAATGCCTCTTCACATTAGTTGCTTGCCCGTTCTTGTTCAGTACCATTTGGCCCTGGACATCTATTATTATGTGGGGTGGTTGTAGCTTCTGACCAGACTGTTACTAACTCAAACATGTGGATTTCCAGTGATTTAGGAGGATGATGGCGCAGGCCCTGCAAGGGATCCAGCAGCAGTATGCGCCGAGTGGCTTGCCTGTCCAGAAACGTTATACAAAGGAGACCGCAGCGCAAATTCTTCAGCTGGATAATATGGATTCGGATACTTCCCCGGTCCGTCTCGTTATCAAGCACAAAATGTAAGTAGTCATACCACCGATATCGAAAGCAGTGCTGGCTCATTATGTTAGCAATGCTTACATTCTGTGTCCCTTGTTCTAGCTATTTTACTGCATGTACTACTCCATGTTTATCGCATGTTGATAAATCTGCCATTGTTCCTATTCTTGTAGTATGCATTGTTGTGCTGTTCTCGGGGACGATTGCAATGGCGTGGTCTCTTTCTACATGTAAAATATAATAAATAGTCTTAGGAGAAACTTCTAAATTTTGGGCAAAGTGAATTGTCACTATTTAACTTCAGCCATATACATCCGTGCGAAATATGTTTGACATTCTATGTATGACTACCATCTGTGCTTTATTGTTTGAAACCCATGCATAGTTGATAATTCAGATGATATTAGAAGTGGTTCTATCTTTCTAACTAATTTATCATCAATATTTCTTGTCTCCACAATACATCCTGATCTCTTTATCTATCCAGTGTAACCTACCTGAAAGGAAGGGAGCAATTCTATAACCTGCACCCACGATATCTTCTGGCAGTTTCAAAAAGTATTGATGAGCAGCTTTATAAGGATGCAGAATCAAAGGTTTGTTTTGCTTCGCGTAGCAAATATAACTCTTCCCTCTGTTTCACTATAATCGTGGCTGGCCTCACTCGTTGTGCTTTGTTTGGAGTTATTTCTTCTCTCTGTTACATCATCTTCATTTGTTATCTTTTATGTTGTACTGGACATAAACTTATTGTCAAAGTTTGAGCTATTCTTGTATTTTGTTTTGTTTTTCGTTCATGGTACTGTTTACTGTTAGATTATGTGATATATTCATGGAATTCTACCATTTATTAAATTATATTATTACAATTCTGAATGACTTGTTACTTGCTAACACCTAGTTCTTTTCTCTCAGATCGACTACATGGATTTTGAGACTTTAGAAGTTAGGCTGAATGCTCTTCTCAGTCGTGGATCATTTGGCAACAGTAGATATGCTTTGGCTTCTTCAGCATCTTTACCGACATCACACTCAGAACAGCTTGGGATAGAAGTAACAGATTCAAGTATACAGAATGGTAGAGCTGTACCTGGTTCTGTTAATCCCCCCCTGCCTGCTAGAGACATATCACATAATGTCTTATATTCTCAGGGTGAGTTAAGATTATTAGTTTTCTTTCTTGACCTCACAGTACAACTTCAGTATTTTAACTTTGGACTGATTTTAGTAGGATTTGCACCAACCAGTCACCATGAAGCTGCTGCCAGCTTTGTTCATTCATCGGCTGATAAGATTAAACAGGGGCCTGAAAGCTTAGCAAACGCCACTGCCGCACCATGTGTGTCATTACTACCAAAATGCAGTCCCTGTATTGCTGGAGATTTCGGTGGTGGAGTGCCAACTGGCCATACAAAATACCATTTCCCAGGTTAGTTGTTTTACTTATACCATGACTTACGTATGAAACTTAGCTTAAGCTGTTTTGCATCATAAACATTATGACCAATTTGTGCCAGGCGATGTTCATCAAGTTGATAGTCAACAACCGTCGACATCGGGTAGTTCCAGTTCTGTGTCTGCGATGTGTGATCGAACCACAAATTCTACAAATAACAACAGATATTCTGCTGGCCAAGTATCATCGTCTATGCAATACAGAGAATGCGGGAAAGTGTTGTATACGCGGAGCCACCCAGTAGAGGAATCAGATCAGTCAAATATCACAGCCGGATGCCACGACTTGTATATCCATGACCAATCTAAAATTTGCACTGACATCAAGAGAGAATGCGGACTTGAAGGATGCATGCAAATGGATGAAACATGTTTCTGCAGGGAGAAATGCTCAACTTTAAACACAAAATTCAGTTATGACCAATGCAGCTATATTGCTGCTGACTCTGGTAATTGTGTCTCTATAAGAGAGGCAGTGAAGGGAGCCGAACAGACATCAAATAGCACTGTATCAAAACCAACTTCCCCTACTTCGGATGAATCGTCTGGCAAGCATCATCCGGCAAAACGATTGAGGATCAATTCTCCCAGGCCTGTCCATGCTGATAAAACAAAGTTTCCAAAGGAACTACAGCCTGCTGCCAATGGAACTTATGTCTCTTCTGAAACAGTACAGTCTGAAACCACAGCATTACCTACAAAGTCGCCATCTGGCTGTTCCTTGCTGGACAGCAATGCTAGCAATAACATGGAGATAATTAGATTGCCGGAGACTGCTATGCAAGCTGAAGAAGGGTTGTGTCATGGAAATGGTGACATCGAGATGAAGGAATTGTCATGTTATGGAAATGGTGACATCGAGATGAAGGAAGGG
This sequence comes from Triticum dicoccoides, assembly GCF_002162155.2. NCBI lineage: Eukaryota > Viridiplantae > Streptophyta > Magnoliopsida > Poales > Poaceae > Triticum > Triticum dicoccoides. Next base: position 754,735,086 of record NC_041384.1, read on the forward strand.
CTGTGTTATGGAAATGGTGACATCGAGATGAAGGACTCAAAGCTTGGCTCAGTGGATGAAACATCATTAGCAGCCAGCTTAACTGCAATGAAGAAAAGAGGGGGTTCAATACTTTATGCGCTAAGTGCTGAGGAGCTTAGAGATCACATGAAAAGTTTGAACCAACATATTTGTCTGGTGAGTGCAGAGCCCGCTCTCATAGGTTTGCTATTACTGTAATATCACTTGATGCTTAGTTATGCCACCGAGTAATATGCAACATAATTATTATGTTATTCGACTAGAGTCTGGCTCAAGAAGTGTTAGTTTTTGTTTTATCATGGTAACTGGATTGCCTGTATAGTGCATAATATTTAGTTATTTCAAGCTATCAAATTCGTTGACTCAGTTGCTTTTTATTTTCAGAGCCAAGTGATGACAGAAGAACACCCTTCAGGCTTGCCTGACCAAAATACGTGCAATTTATGTGGGATGGAGAGGATTCTTTTTGAACCTCCTCCACGATTCTGTGCTCTCTGTTTCAAAATAATAAATTCGACCGGATCCTATTATGTTCATGTGGAAAACGGAATTGATAAGGCTTCAATATGTGCCAAATGTCACCATCTTAGTACTGCAAAATTTAAATATGAGAAGAGATCAAATTACGCGGAAACAGATGCTGAGGCTGAATGGGTAATGTGCTTTTCTTATCTCTCTACTTATTCTTAAATCTTAAATTATATATACGAATTCCTCATCTTTTGTTCAACTTATCTCATTTCAGTGGGTTGAGTGCGATAAGTGCAAAGCTTGGCAGCATCAGATATGTGCCCTTTTTAACCCTAAAATTGCAGACGAGGAGGTGGAGTATACATGTGCCAAATGTTTATTGAAGGAGAGGGATAGTGGAGATATAATTTTGCCGGAGTCAGCTACTGTTCTAGGAGCATTAGAGTTACCAAGAACTAAACTGAGTGATCATATTGAGCAGAGACTTTCAGTGCGGCTTGAGCACGAACGGCTGCAGAGGGCAAGAGCTTCAGGAAAAGACATTGAAGAGGTATTTGTGCCATGTTTGTGATTATCCTGTAGACTTGTAGTACATACGAAACAAGTCCCATGAGTTATCTGCAATTATTGACCATACAGCGAACTGTAGGCCTATCACATCCCTGTTTTAAGACTTATTTTATTATTTCCCAGGAGTTACTTGCTCTTCCTGATCCATGTTAGAAGTTACACATTAGCTCGAGTATTGTTAATTTCTAATCTTCTACCGCCGACTTTTCAGTTCAGTATCTATATATAGGTGGGTGATATTAGTTGCATTTTAGGATCTTATTTTGTTAAACTGTAGCTTAGTTATGCGGTTGAATTTATTGGATTCAAATAAACATAATTTGATGTGATGATCCACGTCATATTATAACTCATGGCCAACTTAACGATAGAAGAATTGTGAAAACAATAGCGTTGATCTATATTATTTTCCTGTATTTAGGGATTGTGTTACAGTCTGATGTCAACTATGTGGTAAACTTATTTTAATTTTCTTTTTTGTGCTCCAATGTTTAGGTACCAGGAGTTGAAGGTCTTACTGTTAGAGTGGTTTCTTCAGCTGCAAGAGTGCTTCAAGTCCAACCACGTTTTCGGGATTTTTTTAAAGATGGGAAATATCCTGGGGAATTTCCATACAAATCAAAGGTGATTGGATGATACTTTATTAGACAATCCTTTTCCACAGTATCCATGTTAATAGTAATTTCAGATATTTAGTACATAATGAGGGCTAACTTTTAGTGCCTTTTGTTTTATACAGGCCATTCTCTTGTTTCAAAAAAATGAAGGTGTGGATGTTTGTCTATTTGCCATGTATGTACAAGAGTATGGTTCTGATAGCCCATTACCAAATCGAAGGCACGTTTATCTTGCATATATCGATTCTGTCAAGTACTTCAGGCCTGAAACCAAATCTGCAAGTGGGGAAGCTCTCCGAACCTTTGTGTACCATGAGATTTTGGTACGAGAAATGCAAATATTGAGCTGATTACGTAACTTTCTTAAATACATGTTGAACTGAAATTATTTTAATATGGTTCTCTCTTGTAGATTGGCTATTTGGATTACTGCAAGAAAATAGGATTTGTAAGCTGCTCCATATGGGCTTGCCCATCTACAAAGCGCGATGATTATGTTTTGTATTGTCATCCCACGTCACAAAAAATGCCCAAGTCTGACAAGCTTCGGAGCTGGTCAGTATATTTAACACGATATTTATGATTTAAATCTAATTATTTGTTTATGGGACTTGATTGGGCTTTCTCATGAATCTTCTTAGGTACCAGAACTTGATCAAGAAGGCCGTTAAGGATGGTGTAGTTGTGGAGCGTAATACATTGTACGACTTCTTTCTTCAGCCTACCAGTGATCGCAAGGCCAGTATATCTGCAGCATGCTTGCCATACTGTGAGAATGATTTCTGGCCTGGAGAAGCAGAGAGACTCCTTGAGAAGAAAGATGACAGCACCTCACAGAAGAAAGAGCCACAAGTAGGAAGGCTCATGCGTGTTGCCAAACGTGATGACAGGAAAGGAAACCTTGAGGATAACCTTGAGGATATCTTGCTAGTGCACAAAGTTAGTTCATTTTACTCTTGTTTTAATCCCCCTCTCAGTATAATGTTTGCACTGACATCATATTTTTCATTGTCGATAGCTTGGAGAAAAGATGCGAACAATGAAAGAAGACTTCATTATGCTTTGTCTGCAGCGGTTTTGCAAGCATTGCCACCAACCTATTGTGTCTGGTAAAAGTTGGGTTTGTACCTGCTGCAAAAACTTCCATCTTTGTGACCAGTAAGTATTTCTTCAGATCACTTTTTTTTATACCTACAGAATCTGCTGCCATAATGTTTCTTTTTGTAGAATGAATCTTCTGTGATAGTCATGATCACATTGAATTTGGTAGCAGTACTGAGAATACCTTTTTCTTATGAAAAATAGCTGCACACACATATTATCATCCAGTGCCTAGGCCCTTGTACCTAGCAACTTCCAGTTTCTTTTTGAAATTTGAATTGATCATCTGCCAATCTTGCAAAATGTACTTACATGACCCCTGTTTTATAACTTCTCAGTTTTTGTTCCTCGATAATCACCCATTTCATCGATATAGCATCCATTATTAATGATGTTTCGGTTGTTCTTCCTTGTAGATGCCATGCAGAGGAGCTAACTGCTCCACTAAAGGACCGGCATCCAGCTACAACAAAACAAAAGCATGCATTTCAAAGAGTACTGCTATAAACCCTGCTATACTTTTAGTTCATTTCACCGGTCAAATAAAGCAAGCACAATATGCATACTGGTATTTGTTAAATGTATGATGAAATTTATACTTACCAGAGTAACTACCTGTTCTACAGATAGAGGAAGAACCTCTTCCAGAGACTGATGATGGAGATCCAACAATGGAAAGCAAGTATTTTGACAGCAGAATCGATTTCTTGAAGCACTGTCAAGACAATCAATACCAGTTTGATACACTCCGACGGGCAAAACACTCAACAATGATGATTCTTTATCATCTACATGATTCAGCTTGTTCTGCTTGTCACCAGGCCATGGATCAACGATTTGCGTGGCGGTGCCTGGTTTGTGCCGGCTGCAATTTTTGCGATTCATGTTATAAACAAGACAGTGAAAAATTGCACATTCATAAACTCAAACAGACGGAGCAACAAGTATTACCGAACTATACTCTACAGGTATCCTTTGTAATTCTCAGCTAGCGTAACTTTTCTGCATTGGGCTTACTTTGTAGTGCTGTGGAAAAATAGTTACAGAAGTAGGAAAAAGTTCATTAAACAAACAGTAAAATAGGCAGAAATTTGTTAGACAAACGGGATTATCACATCCACCGCAACGCCGGCTGGATGTTAAAATTTGCACGGGAGATTCTAAATCTCTCATGTTTTGTTCTCACCTAATTCAGGTACAATTTCTGTGATTAGTTTTTTTGTGTGTTTCTTGGAATATGATTTTCGGTGGCATCAGTTCTTCACCTTACGTGCATTGCACCATTACTTTTTACTTGACCTTTTTGTCATTGTTTCATATTTGTGTTGGAGGTGCTTACTGCTTATGCTCAACTGTTTGTCTTGATAGTATCTTTTGTTGACTTTGAGCATATCCAGTTTAATAAGCAGTGTGAACCATGAAGGATATTCCTTGTTTTGGATTACTGCATGGTAGTTGTGTTCATTAATTGTCCTTTAAAAAAAATGTTTGATACCAATGATGTTGATATTTTCAAAGCAGGACTATCTTGAGGCTTTGGTGCATGCATCAAAATGCTTCTGTGCTGCGCGTACTTGTGCTTTCAAACTCTGTTTTACAATGAAGAAGTTGTTCTTCCATGGTGTACGATGTGACATCCGCAACCGAGGAGGTTGCAGGAAGTGTATCTTCATGTGGAAACTTCTGCTCACTCATGCAAAACATTGCGGTGACGGGGCCTGTTCTGTTCCCAGATGCAGGTATAAAAGTCATGCTTTTTCATGCCAGCTTATTTGCATTACTCGTTATATTATGCAGCTCCTTTCCTTTCTCGGGGTTTCTGATGATATCCTCAATTCCATTTTATTTTAGGGACATCAAGGCATTCTTCATGGACAAGACCAAAATGATTGCTGGGCCACCTTGTGCCATAGAGTGCTAGCGGATCCCGTCCAAAATGAACTCTGCCGTGAACTACCAAGTAGTGGTTTTTTCTCGAGCAGGAAGATTCGTTGATGAAAACGCAATAAACTGCTGTTTGCCGCCGTACATCAGCAGGATTGCATTGCAAAGTAAATAAAATAGCGGCGACTTGGCGGCAGAGGCACCAGCAGCAGAGTTAAGTTAGACTGTTTCGCTGGTATTCCCTGGAATTTGCGCGCGCGAAGAAGGCAGCAGCGCGTCGGAAGGAGATACCAGCAGAAGCTTGCATAGGCAGACAGGCATCCTCTGTAGTAGTGTCTGTACATAGACATGTATATATAGTTGGTTTTCTTTCTTGCAAAGCCATACATAGGATAGAGGATTTTGTTTTATTGTTTCTTTTTGTACCCCCCCTGATTGGATTGAACAAGGCCACAATTTTGTTCAGCCTTGCTGCTGTACTGTGGCTCTGGCTAAATCCAAGTTCATTCAATTATTAATGTGTATAAGAAAGAAGATACCCCTCAAGCTGCATATACATGTGCTTGTAGCATCTGCATTTGTTCATAATCTCCTTTTATCAATAATACTCTCTGTATTTTTTTTTGAAATAGATATTTGCATACATAATAATTTTATACTTGATAATTTAAGTGCATGCAATTTAAGAACATTTTCAAATTAATCATTCAAATTCAAGAACATGAAATGGTTCAAATGAAGTAATAAACCAAATAAGGCACTAGAATCAAGCTTTAGGAAGTGTTCTCAAGTGCTCATCAAGACCTTCTTGGATCATGTTTGCACTATGCTTCGGCTCTAGCGGGATCCCCGTTGGACTCGATGGATGATGGATGTCATTGACAATGTGGTAGCCCATCGTGTGCCCATGGCCATTGACAACTTAGTTGTAAGGTGGGACATCTCCAGCAGCAATCTTTTGAAAAGTGGTGACCTCGAAAGGACATTAAGGTTAGTATGAGAGCCAGACAATGGTGATCTTGAAAGGACTTGTGTTGTTTAGGTTTACTAAGAATGATGCCATATAGGTCATTTTGTGTCGTATAGTACCTTTTATGCTTCATTCATCATCTTCGGCGCTGGTGCAATTATATATGAACACATAGCATTATCTGCCAAATCTTGTTCCATACACAAAGCTCTCGCATATATGTAATGTGTTGCACATCTGCTTCTGGCACAAACAAGTTGATATGGAATGCTAAACAGTTAGAAGACATTTGTTGTAATTTAATCAAAACCATTGTTCCATTTTATTTGACTTCTTACTAATCGATAAGGGAATGGGAAGGTTAGGTTTTTTTCGCAGGAGTGATTCTTTCTATGCCTACTCTTTGTTTTGTATCACCGCCAAACGAAGTGGCGAGTCTAAGGTGTGTTTTACTTCTAGCAAGATTATAATTCTGCGTGTTTTCCTGTTTTCTGTTATCTCTAA
>NC_041384.1:754741434-754753968 GCF_002162155.2 Triticum dicoccoides
AGCCCATTGTACACAATCTTTAGTACATTATACCAAGGAGGATGGGAAGTAGATCAACTCAACCACCCAAGGAACAATCTGAATATATAATGGAACACCACAAGAGGACAGTGAGATGTGAACTGCACCAGCGTGTGCAATTTATGAAGAGTAATCGAGGAGCCCTCCTAGCTACTGTATCTATAGGTTCAACTAGCATTTCCATGTTCGAGTACCGTAAACGTAGTTGTTGAGGAATTAAGATAAGATTTCATATATGTCCATTAAATTAGCCCAATGCCCATATAGAGTTTCCATATATAAATATGCCACACATCACAAAAAGATTGAAATAAAACACTAGTTGTAAGGTGGAATATCCCCCGCAGGAAGTCTTTCGAAAAGTGGCGACCTCGAAAGGACATTAAGGTTATTATGAGAGCCAGACAATGGCGATCACGGAAGAGCTTTTGTGTTGTTTAGGTTTCCCTAACAATACTGCTGTGTGGTTCATTTTGTGCCTTATAGTACCTTTTATGCTTCATTCATCGTTCTTCGGTGCTAGTGCAATTATGAACACATAGCATTATTAGTACATCCATATAATTAATACATTCATAACGAAGGAGAATGGGAAGTACATCAACTCAACTACTCAAGGAACAATCTGAATGTAATGGAATGCTAGAAGAGGACAGTGAGATGTGAGTTGCACAAGCAGTGAGCAATTTATGAAGAGTAATCATGGAGCGCTCCTAGCAATTGTATCTATAGGTTCAACTAGCATTTCTATGTTCGAGTACCGTAAACGTAATTGTTGAGGGATTAAGATAAGATTTCATATCTGTCATTGAATGGACCCCATGTCCATTTATAGTTTTTTTTGGAAGTACACCACCCATCACAAAAAGTTGAAATAAAACGCCATCTGCAAGGGGCGGGATAAGCTATAGCAAGATCTCTAGTCATGTAACCCCAAAAGAAACAACTAGCTCAAACCAAAGAAAGACTACAGTCTCTGGACTTTTCTAAGTTCTTTTGGTCAGAGTTCAACTCTGCAGAGAAAGTGAAAAATCCACGGTCTTACATCCACTGAGGTAGTCATCTTGCTTTCCTTTACTTTCCCTTATGATATTTGGCAAGCTCAGTAAAATAGATCATACTTTATTTTAATGTTGCCTGAAAGCTACAGAGCGGACCAACCTCTGCCGCTTTCACTACCATTCTGGTTGAATAAGGGCAACCCTGACTTATGTGCTGGAATAGCTACGTTGTGAGCACGGATGCTACAAAAAGATGTGTTTTTATATCCCGTATTATAAATGATCTTTCCTTTCTTTTGAAAAATATGTGCCCTAGAGATACCATTGCTCTACGCCTATCAACTAGCGATGTAGAGGCGAACCTTTGGTTGGATGGTTAGGAGGACAGTGGTACCCCCTGCCCATCAGAGTTCAAGTCTCAGACTTGACATTGATGTGCGCATTTTCCTGGATTTATCCCATGCCTTCTGGTGATGTGCCCTCAGTGGGAGGAGACTTTCTCGTCAACTACAAAGGCATCTGTGGCGACTTCGTCAATTTCAAGATGATGTGCCGGCTCAGTCTCTCGAAGGTGCTCATAGGGATAGGGTGTGTGTACGTGCGTTTATAGAGATGAGTGTATTTATGTACGTGCGTTTATGTATGTGCTCAAGATTTTTGGACTGCAATAGCTGGCGAACGATTCGCTTTGAGGGGGCTGGCATTTATATGTGAATGTTTTAGGTGACAAGTTTAGTTATATGAGGTTGACAATTTCTTCAGAAACACATGACATTTTTTAGGAGCAATTTCTGCAAAAAAAGACAAGATTTGTTGTCTTTTACCAACTAAACTTGCCACAAAACATTCGCCGGTCATCCCCCTCCCGGTTGACGTTCGCGAGATAACATTACCAAAGACTTTTTACCCACCCAACATAGTAAAATCCATCCAGCAGAGTATTTATTATTGAAAGATGGCTCGATAAAGGTGTCAAAGGAATCTGCTGATAGAGCTAAAGTTAAGGCTTCATTCCAAAAAACAGAGCATGGAATTTAAGTTTACAGCCCGGCCATAAAGGAACCGAATGAAAAAACAGAGCATGGAATTAGTACTAGCATAGACAAAACCATCATCAATAGTGTCAGAAGAAGACAAAAGCAAAGATGACACTATTCACACCTGAATTTGTCTTTTTTTGTTTTTTCATGTGTATTTTGAATTTCGGTCTGAATTTTTTACGGGTTGCCGACATATGTGCTCCGAACATCCATGATTGCTTTCAGCATTTTTGACATATGTTTAAATCTGAATTTTGCAAGTTGATAGTATCATGGTAGCATCGCGTGGTACTTCACCATGATGATCCATCGCTCTCCTCCTTCCAGCACATGCAAAGCCCCTGTGTTGCCATGAAGATGCCGTCACACTGGCCGTGCACCCTCCATAGATCGATGCCAGCTTCATCGTCCCCACTTTGTTGCGCCCTCTGGTTTTAGCTGATTGTGCTCAGCACTTCAGCAGTATCCATCCATGTACACATTCCACATCTATCCCTTTGGTGTAGTAATGGCGGCATGTGCTGCAACAGTCGAGTTAACGGTGTACCCATGATCGGTCGGCTTGCGCATTCAATTGCTAATCTACTTATCCATCTGTAGCTGCTGGTTAAATTGATTGATTGAGATTGAGTGATTGCCTCTACGGCTCTACGCTACGTACGTACGTGTGAAGGTCGAGCTGTTCATTCATCCCTTGAGTAATTGTTCATTGATGGATCTTCCATGGAGTGGATCGCTCGCTCGCCGCCTGCTTCCTGGCTATATACACACCCTCGCCATGGCTGCCGCTCCCTCACTTCGCTTGTGGTTGTTGTCGCAGAGGTGCAGCGGGTAGATAGATAGGTGGAGATGGTCGCCATGGAAGGAGGTGGTGGCGGGAGGCTGCTGCTCCGCGTTCTCATCGTCTGCGCTGGGGCGCTGATGGCGGCCGCTGCGGAGGGAGGCGGCGGCGGCGGCGGGGACACGTCGGTCGTCTTCGTCGTCGGCATGGCCCAGTGCGCCGGCTGCGGGAGGAAGAGCTTGGGCGCCGAGGCGGCGTTCAGGGGCCTCAAGGTCGCCATCACGTGCAAGAACGAGAGCAAGGCCGTCGCCAGCCTCGACGGCACGGGCGCGTTCGAGGTGCTCCTCCCGGCCGACGCCGGCGCCTCCGAGTGCCTCGCGCAGCTCCAGAGCGCGGCGAGCGGCGCGCCGTGCCCCGGGCAGGAGCCGTCGAGGATCGTGCCGCTGCTGGCCGAGGGCGCGGGCGAGGGCACCTTCGTCGCCGTCGCTGGCAAGGCGGCGCGAGGTGGGACGTCGGCAGCGCCCGAGTGCGCGGCGGCCAACATCTGCTTCCCGTGCCACGCGTTCGGCAGGAAGCCCTTGTTCGCGCACCGGCGCATGAAGCCCATGCCGGTGTACGCTCCGCCCGTGTACGGGACGCCGGTGCCGGCGTGCCTGTGCACCCCTACCCCGGCCCCGGGGTGCCAGTGCCCTTCTGCCATGCCGGTTTACGGGACGCCCGTGCCGGAATACTACCCGCCTCCAGCCCCGGAGTACGGGACGGCGACGCCGGTGTATGCTCCGCCAGTGTACGGGACGGCGACGCCGGTGTATGCTCCGCCCACCGTGCCCGTGTACGGGACGCCGACGCCCGTGTATGCTCCGCCCACGGCGCCCGTGTACGGGACGCCGACGCCGGACTGCCCTCCCGAGGCGCCGGAGTACGGGACGCCGACGCCGGTGTACGCTCCGCCCACGGCGTCGAGATGCCTGTGCACGCCTACTCCAGAGCCGGGATGCCAATGCCCTTCCACGAAGCCGGCGTACGGGACGCCGACGCCGGTGTACGCTCCGCCCACGGCGCCGAGATGCCTGTGCACCCCGACCCCGGAGCCGGGATGCCAGTGCCCCACTCCAACCCCCACGCCGGTCTACGTGGCGCCGCCGACGCCGCAGCTCCCTCCCCCCACGCCGGTGTACGGGACTCCATCGCCGGTATACGCTCCACCCACGGCGCCGGTGTACGGGACTCCATCGCCGGTATACGCTCCACCGACGGCGCCCGTGTACGGTACTCCATCCCCGAGATGCCTCTGCACCCCGACCCCCGCGCCGGGGTGCGAGTGCCCTGCTCCCACCCCCACGCCAGTCTACGGCACGCCAGCACCGACGACGTACCCTCCTGCCGCTCCGGCGTACCCACGGCCGGCGCCGGAGTACGGAGCGCCGCCGGCGCCAGAGTGCCCGCCAGAGTACGGCACGCCCATCTACACTCCTCCGGGCCACCAGTAGTTCTATCAATGCATGGTAGCACTCTGACATTACGAGGGTACATTCTGAGGGGAATAAAAGGTTGTGAGACTGATTAATGGCGGCCAGCTTTGATGACGATGGAGCATGCTCGTGTACGCTGTACGTACTTTCCAAATTGTTTGCATTTGGCAATGGACACAGGAAGGTGTATGTTCATGCGTGATGTGACGTTCTCCCTAGGAAGAACTATACTCACTGGTCACTAGATCACGATGATGGCACGTGTTGCCGCGCCCCCTAAGATTTATTTTTACCATAGTGCTATACTAGTATATAAATTATGGGAAACATGTGAGCCAGCAAAGATGGGTGGATGGATGCGCGGTTTTAAATTTTGGAAACATGGGAATTCTGCTTTTAACGAATTTTGATTCAATGCATGTGTATTAAACTTATTTTGAATCCAGTCTTCAAATTTCGGGGTTGCAAAATTTTCAATGTCCACCGAAATACAGTAAGAACTTTTGTTACTATTTCATACACGCTAAGAGCATCTCTCACAGATTCCGCAACCGCGCGTCCCACAAAACGTGTATAAGGGCTTTTACGGGACGAAACGCGCTGAGACGGAATATATCCCACATCGGGATCGGAATTCACCACTATTTTGAAAGCTAGCGGATCGCGCCTTAATTAAACATAGACGGAGTTCGCCGGAGTTCCGCACTGAGTTCAAACAACTCCTGACGCTCCGGAGTACGGCGGAACGCCCGTCTACAGACTACACCCCGCTTCCCCTGCCCCGGGCCACCGTTAGCTCCATTAATGGTACTAGCACTCTGACTTAGTAGTAGTAGTACATGCTAAGGGGAATAAAATGTTTGTGACTCGTGAAACTGATTAGGTGGCCGACTTTGATGACGGTGGGGCATGCTCGTGTGATGTACTCCCACTTTGCAACTTGTTTGCATTTGGCAACGGAAGCAGTAAGCTGTATGTTGATGATGTCAAGTTTCACTATTAAGACCTCACTAGTCCTTTGATCATGATGGCACATGTTGTCGTGCCCGTCTTGATTTACTACAAATATTTTGGTATAGAGGGAGTAAATTATAGGAAACATGTAAGCGAATAAAGATGGATGGATGTGCGGCTTTAAAGTTTGGAAATATGCGAAATTTAAGAAATTCTTTCACATTTCGATCTATCAAAAATCACTTACTTTTAATGAATCTATTCTACGTGTGTTATACTTATTTTGAATTCGGTTTCAAATGGCTTACAAAATTTTCGATATCCACCGAAATAACAAATTTTATTTGATATCTTGAACGACGTATTTGAAATTTGAAGACCATACACTAAGAAATTTGTTACTATTTCGAACTAGCACTATTTAGTTCTATCTTCATACAAACTAAGAACTCTAGCCCAATACACGAGACCACATAGTAAACCAAATAACATATCAATGCAACATTGAATAGGAACGTACCTAGCTGCCAGCCGTGCTAGGGTTCCTCCTGTCTCCCGGCGGTGCCGGTCTACCTTGTCTCTTGTGGTCTTAGGGCCATGGAGGCGTGGTGGATCTCGGCCCTTGCCGAGGAGAGGGCTTCATTTTTTGATGCTTTTTAAAGCTTTTTTAGGGTTTGTGTTCCGCTCAGAGAGATGAGGCGACAGCGGCTCTCTGAAGATGGAATAAGGTTCCCCCGCCTAGCCTCGGTCTCGGTGGTGCTTCTAGCGTCATCGGAGGGCATGCGGAGGTTTGTCTTCGGCGCGTCTCGCGGGATTTGGTCGGCGTTTGTCTTCTGTGGATCTACATGGATCCGGTCTTTTGTCACTCTGTGTTCATGTGTCTACATCTTGGATTCTTCCGATCTAAGCTTCTCTTCAATGGCGACGGTTGCTGTTCTGGTGCGCTAGTCATATAGGGCTTAGCATGATGACTTTCTAACTGTCTACTACAACAGGTTTTGTCCGGCTCTAGGGTGGGAGGGGCGATGACTGCGGCGCGCCTTCGGCTCGCTTCAATGCTTGTAGTCATCGTTAGGTGGTCTACCGATCTGGATGTAATTTTTTTTTATTTATGGTATTCGTTGTACTGTCATGATGATGAATAGATTGGAAATTTTCTCGCAAAAAAAGGAATAATTATGTATGCAAAGCATTTTGATCCAATAAACTAAAAAAGAAAAAACTTTCATAAATAAGAATTCATGTTTTTATTTTCTTTTAACCATCCCTTAAGAAATACCTCACTCCAGGAACAAAACGTGTTGCCAAGAAACATCACGCCTCGTCAACACCTCCGCTTAAGCTCAGTGGTTTTTTTAGTCAAAATGAAACTTTATTCATTAGAAATAATCAGTACATCGTTTGTGAGGATCATTACAATTTCATTTAGAGGCTCCTCAAACCAATCCAAAGTTGAAGAAAATCTAGCTAATCTAGCAAGTGCATGTGCTACTTTATTTGTCTTTCTATTACAATGTTCGAATGTAGTCATGATAAAATCACATACATAGTGAAAGCAGTCATTGAAAATTGCCGCCGCCGCACCCGTTGATTGTCCTCCGTCCTGCATGGTCTCAATTACATCCAGATTATCTGAGTTGATGATTAATTGCTTGCACCCCGCCCTTTGCGCTAATGTTAGTCCAAATTTGAGAGCTAATGCTTCTGTCATCAGAACATCCGCGCAATGGTTGATCTTTCCATTTCCTTCTGCAACAAACCTACCTTTGTCGTCTCGCAAGACTGCCCCCATCGTACCCTTCAACATGTCATGGTCAAAGGAGGCATCAACCTTGAGTTTCATGAAACCCCTAGGAGGACAAAGCCAACCCTCTTTTTTATGGATGCCTTTGAAGATGATGCATTTACAAAATTGTATGTAAGGGCTGTGATCCCCATTGATATCTGAATTGCATTCTGAGTTACTTCCTTGTGCACTAATTTCCGTCTCTCCCACCATAGATACCAAGCTGAAATAGCCATAATTTCTCCTATATTTTGGTACCCCATAATACGCAAATCTTGCTCTGGAAGAAGTAAAAGGTATTCCAATATCGCCTCCCCAGCACGATCAACCTCACAAGCTCTATCAATAATGTGCTCCATCCCTAGTCTCTTCCAGACCTCCTTTGCTTTAGTACATAGAAAAAGCATGTGTTTCGTGTCTTCTACACCCTGAGAGCAAGTAGGTGATAACCCACAAGTATAGGGGATCGATTGTAGCCTCTTTCGATAAGTAAGAGTGTCGAACCCAACGAGGAGCTAAAGGTAGAACAAATATTCCCTCAAGTTCTATCGACCACCGATACAACTCTACGCACGCTTGACGTTCGCTTTATCTAGAACAAGTATGAAACTAGACGTACTTTGTAGGTGTTGTTGGATAGGTTTGCAAGATAATAAAGATTACGTAAATAAAAAGTAGGGGCTGTTTAGATAAAGACACAACTAAGTTAGTTTTAGTAAAGAACTTTTTGTTACAAGAAAGTTATTTGTCCCTAGGCAAATCGATAACTAGACCGGTAATCATTATTGCAATTTTATTTGAGGGAGAGGCATAAGCTAACATACTTTCTCTACTTGGATCATATGCACTTATGATTGAAACTCTAGCAAGCATCCGTAACTACTAAAGATCATTAAGGTAAAACCCAACCATAGCATCAAAGTATCAAGTCCTCTTTATCCCATACGCAAACAACCTACTTACTCGGGCCTGTGCTTCTGTCACTCACACCACCCACCATAAGCAAATCATGAACATATTGCAAACCCTACAGCGAGAATCCCTCACGTTTGCGCGACACGGAGAGCACCATGATACGTCCATTTTGCATCATGCTTTTATATCGATATTTATTGCATTATTGGCTATTATTACACATTATGTCACAATACTTATGCCTATTCTCTCTTATTTTACAAGGTTTACATAAAGAGGGAGAATGCCGGTAGCTGGGATTCTGGGCTGGAAAAGGAGCAAATATCAGAGACCTATTCTGCACTGCTCCAAAAGTCCTGAAACTTCACGGAAGTCCTTTTCAGAATATATAAAAAATACTGAGCGCAAGATGTTCACCAGGGGGCCACACCCTACCCACGAGGGTGGGGGCGCGCCCTACCCCCCTGGGCGCGCCCCCCTATCTCGTGGGCCCCTGGTGGCCCTCCGATGCCCATCTTCTGCTATATGGAGTCTTTCGATGAGAAAAAAATCATAAGCTAGCTTTCGGGACGAGACTCCGCCGCCACGAGGCGGAACCTTGGCGGAATCAATCTAGGGCTCCGGCGGAGCTGTTCTACCAGGGAAACTTCCCTCCGGGAGGGGGAAATCATCACCATCGCCATCACCAACGATCCTCTCATCGGAGGGGGTCAATCTCCATCAACATCTTCACCAACACCATCTCCTCTCAAACCCTAGTTCATCTCTTGTATTCAATTCTTGTTTCCAAGTCTAGGATTGGTACCTGTGGGTTGCTAGTAGTGTTAATTACTCCTTGTAGTTGATGCTAGTTGGTTTATTTGGTGGAAAATCATATGTTCAGATCCTATATGCATATTAATACCCCTCTGATTATGAACATGAATATGCTTTGTGAGTAGTTACGTTTGTTCCTGAGGACATGGGAGAAGTCTTGCTATTAGTAGTCATGTGAATTTGGTATTCGTTTAATATTTTGATGAGATGTATGTTGTCTCTCCTCTAGTGGTGTTATCTGAACGTCGACTACATGACACTTCACCATTATTTGGGCCTAAAGCAAGGCATTGGGAAGTAATAAGTAGATGATGGGTTGCTAGAGTGATAGAAGTTTAAACCCTAGTTTATGCGTTGCTTCGTAAGGGGCTGTTTTGGATCCACATGTTTCATGCTATGGTTAGGTTTACCTTAATACTTTTGTTGTAGTTGCGGATGCTTGCAATAGAGGTTAATCATAAGTGGGATGCTTGTCCAAGTAAGGACAACACCCAAGCACCGGTCCACCCACATATCAGATTATCAAAGTACCGAACGCGAATCATATGATCGTGCTGAAACCTAGCTTGACGATATTCCCATGTGTCCTCTGGAGCACTTTTCGCTATATAAGAGTTTGTCCAGGCTTGTCCTTTGCTACAAAAAGGATTGGTCCACCTTGCTGCACTCTATTTAATTTTGTTACTTGTTACTCGTTACCAATTATCTTATCACAAAACTATCTGTTACCTATAATTTCAGTGCTTGCAGAGAACACCTTGCTGAAAACCGCTTATCATTTCCTTCTGCTCCTTGTTGGGTTCGACACTCTTACTTATCGAAAGGACTACGATAGATCCCCTATACTTGTGGGTCATCAAGACTCTTTTCTGGCGCCGTTGCTGGGGAGTGAAGCGCCTTTGGTAGGTGGAATTTGGTAAGGAAAAATTTATATAGTGTGCTGAAATTTACTGTCACTTGTTACTATGGAAAGTAATCCTCTGAGGGGCTTGTTCGGGGTATCTTCACCCCGACCAGAAGAGCAAAGAGTTGCTCCTCAACCTATTGAACCTACTGAAAATGAAAATGTCTACTTTGAGATTCCTTCGGGTATGATAGAAAAACCGCTAGCTAATCCTTTTACAGGAGACGGAACAATGCATCCTGATGAGCACCTAATATATGTGGATGAAGTTTGTGGATTATTTAAGCTTGCAGGTGTGCCCGAGGATGTTATTAAGAAGAAGGTCTTCCCTTTATCTTTGAAGGGAGATGCATTGACATGGTATAGGCTATGTGATGATATGGGATCATGGAACTACAAACGATTGAAATTGGAATTTCATCAGAAGTTTTATCCTATGCATCTTGTTCATCGTGATCACAATTATATATATAATTTTTGGCCTCGTGAAGGATAAAGCATCGCTCAAGCTTGGGGGAGGCTTAAATCAATGTTATATTCATGCCCTAATGAGCTCTCAAGAGAAATAATTATTCGGAATTTATATGCTCGGCTTTTTGATAGCAATCGCACCATGCTCGATACTTCTTGTGTTGGCTCTTTTATGATGAGGACTATTGAATTCAAATGGGATTTATTGGAAAGAATTAAACGCAACTATGAAGATTGGGACCTCGACAAAGGTAAGGAGTAAGGTATGACACCTAAGTTTGATTGTGTTAAATATTTTATGGATACTGATGTTTTCCGTAAATTTAGCACTAAATATGGACTTGACTCTGAAATAGTAGCTTCTTTCTGTGAATCTTTTGCTACTCATGTTGATCTCCCTAGGGAGAAGTGGTTTAAATATCATCCTCCCATAGAAGTAAAAGTAGCTGCACCTATTAAAGTTGAAGAAAAGACTATCACTTATAATGATCCTATTGTTCCTACTGCTTATATTGAGAAACCACCTTTTCCTGTTAGGATAAAAGATCATGCTAAAGCTTCAACTGTGGTTCGTAAAAGCAATATTAGAACTTATACACCTCCTGAGCAAGTTAAAGTAGAACCTAATATTGCTATTGTTAAAGATCTCTTGTCTGATAATATTGATGGGCATGTTATTTATTTCTGTGATGAAACTACTAGAATTGCTAAACCTTGTGCTAAAGATAAACCTAGACCTGTGGAGGCATGCCTGTTATTTCTATTAAAATAGGAGACCATTGTTATCATGGCTTATGTGATATGGGTGCCAGTGCTAGTGCAATACCTATTGACTTATACAGAGAAATTAGCATGATATTGCACCTGCTGAGATAGAAGATATTGATGTCACAATTAAACTTGCCAATAGAGATACTATTTCACCAATGGGAATTGTTAGAGATGTTGAAGTTTTGTGTGGGAAAACTAAATATCCCGCTGATTTTCTTGTTCTTGGTTCCCCACAAGATATCTTTTGTCCCATTATATTTGGTAGACCCTTCTTGAACACAGTTAATGCTAAGATAGATTGCGAAAAGGATGTTGTTACTATTGGTTTAGGTGATATGTCTCATGAGTTTAATTTCTCTAAATTTCGTAGACAACACCGTGAAGAGGAATTGCCTAGTAAAGATGAAATTATTGGTCTTGCTTCTATTGCCGTGCCTCCTAGTGATCCTTTAGAACAATATTTGCTAGACCATGAAAATGATATGTTTATGAATGAAAGAAGGGAAATAGATGAAGTATTCTTTAAACAGGAACCCATCCTGAAACACAATGCCTGTTGAAATTCTAGGGATCCTCCTCCACCCAAGGGTGATCCCATGTTTGAGCTCAAACCGTTACCTGATACTCTTAAATATGCTTATCTTGATGAGAAAAGATATATCCTGTTATTATTAGTGCTAACCTTTCAGAGCATGAAGAAGAGAGATTATTGAAAACTCTGAAGAAGCACCGTGCTGCTATTGGATATACTCTCGATGATCTTAAGGGCATTAGTCCCACACTATGTCAACACAAAATAAATTTGGAGGAAGATGCCAAACCAGTTCGTGATCACCAACGACGGCTGAATCCTAAAATGAAATAAGTAGTAAGAAAGGAAATACTAAAGCTCCTTGAGGCAGGTATAATTTATCCCGTTGCTGATAGTCAGTGAGTAAGTCTTGTCCACTGTGTCCCTAAAAAGGGAGGTATTACTGTCATTCCTAATGATAAAGATGAATTGATTCTACAAAGAATTATTACAGGTTATAGGATGGTAATTGATTTCCGCAAATTAAATAAGGCTACTAAAAACACTACAAAAAAGACACATTCGTGACATTTTGGGCCGAACGATTTTTTTTTCTGTCATACATATGACACTTCTATGACGATAATTGTGACAAAACCCGGTATCATCATAGATGTGGTGGGCTCCTACTTCTATGACAAAAAATCATGACAGAAAATGGGCTTTTCATCCTGGGCGGGCCGGAGACGCAGCTGCATGACATTCTTTGGGCCGTCCATGACGGAAAAAACCATGGTAGAAGCGAGGGGGAGGAAAATTTCGGGGAGTTCCCGGTTACGGTGGGAGGTCGAGGGCCGAGCGATGCGCGTTTCTCTCGTACACGTATGCGCGTGTGTGCGAGGCGTTGGGCTCTAACTGAACCCGAGCGAGGCGTTGGGCTCTAACTGAACCCGAGCGATTGCACTGCAGGCTACGCGTTACTGAACCCGAGCGATCGATCGATGGCTATTAACTGAACCCGATCGAGCGATTCCTTGGCTACTGCTGCTAACTGAAGCCGATCGATGGGATGAATAGTGAGTGTTGCGCGT